>NW_022985008.1:1079821-1568807 GCF_010015815.1 Dothidotthia symphoricarpi CBS 119687
TTAGCCTACCTTTAGTAAACCTCTAGGCTAAGGGCGTAAGGCCCTTAGAGCTCTAGTATATAGTACTTATAAATCTCTAGAGCTTATACTCTAAGGATTTATCTAATCTCTTAATAAATACCTATTTATCCTATATCTTAATTACCTATTTATAGTGCCTTTATAATTTAAATCTTTTATACTTCTCCTTAGAAAGAGTAGTTAATTTAAGATAAATAGAAGCTATTTTCTTTAATAGAAAAATAATACCTCCTTAAAGAGAATAAAATGTTATGCCTAAGAAGGGCCTAATAGTATCTTTATCTAGAACTAAAAGCAACCTAGCTCTAGAGTAAGGTCTAGCTACCTATATTAAAGATATAGAGAGCTTAGATAAAGAAAGAAAAACCTTTAAGTAAAAAGTAACTTACTTTCTAACAGAGAACTAGCTACTTAAGAAAATATATAAGAGCCTCTTAGAATAACCTTTAATTAAGGAAATAAGCTACGTACTTCTTCTTAAAATATAGCTAGAAAGTAGTATTAATAGAGTTTTAGAAGTAATCTACTAGTTTAGTATTTTATAACCTCTTTAGAAATTACTCCTAAGAGTCTATACGTAAGCAGCCCTACTAAGTAGTAAGTAGTATATTTAATTAATCTTAAATAGGCTTCTAGAAGAATAACTTTAAGGCACTAGCCTAGAATATATTATAATTCTAGAAAAATACCTTTAAGTTACCTTATAGTACTTAGGCCTAGAATACTCTACTACCTTAGTAGAGCCTTTCTAGTTAGTATCTAACGCAGTAGAAAAGCTAATTAGAGTACTTAATATAGTAAACTCTAAGCCTAAATTAGGTACAGAATCCTATATCTCTACCTCCTAATAAGTAAATTAGTAGGTTAAGGATATAGACGTAGTATTTAAGTATACCTAGGTACTAAAGAACTCTATAACTAGAACTTACTAGGTAATAGGTACTATCTAATATAGAGTATACTAAGAATTAATCTAATAAAAGATTAATAAGGAAGTAATCTATACCTAGGCTAATATCTATACAGAGAAGTAGAAGCTAGTGTAAGACCTAATTCTTATATAGTATAAAAACTACTTAAAGTTTTAGAACTTTAAGTAGTATACTAATAACTTAGTTAATATATTTTTACTATACCTAAACTATAAAGAATCTTTACTCTATTAAAGCTTCTTTAAGCTTATAAATAGTAATATAAATAATAAGTTAAAGATCTCCTTAGTATAGGTAAAGGCCTCTAAAGCTTACTAATAAGAGATTTAGTATAATAGAGTATTAGAGACTATTACTAAATAGTTAAAGTTTAAGTAGGCTCTCTGCAACGTAAAGACTACTATAGGTATAAAGATAGAGTTAAAACTATTAGACTCTATAAAGCCTAAATAAATAACTACCTCTCTAACTTAAAGTAGCTATAAGAAAAGATATAACTCTAAACTCTTAAAATAGTACTAGAACTAATTTACTAGTACTCTATTCTAGGCCTAGAACTAGAGTAGTAGGTAAGTAGTAAATACTAGTAATAATTAAGATAATAAGGAGAAGAGTTAGTAGAAACTAAATTAGAAAACTAATACTAACTAACCCTAAGACTTAAAGAGCTAAGGCCTAGGAAAAGAAAAGCCCTAATTATAAATCTTTTCTAATTACAGCTAAAGCTAGAGTTAAAAGGAAAATAAACCTATATTAAAGTTACTATAATTCTATAAGGGTTTAATAGGTCTATAATACTCCTTTACGCGCTATATAACTTAGGCGTAGAGATTAATATTATTAACTAATATATAGTTAAGGAGAGGAATCTCCTCTATAGTCTATTTTATTAGAAGCTAGTAGTAAGCTTTATTAATAGTAACTATTTAAATATTTTTAAACTATATAAACTTACACTCTTATATAGTAATATAAGAAGAACTACTAAAGAAGTAAGCCCTTAGATATTCTAGGTAGTAAACTTTATAGGTTATAACCTTATACTAGAGTACTCTTAGCTATAAGAAGTAGATCTAAAGATCTACTTCTTAATAGGTAAGTTTAAATAGTAGGTAAATAATACTAATAAAATTTAGTTACTCTCTATAGAATAACTACTAGATAATATAAGTCTAGAAGAAAGAGTATATATTCTTTACTCTAGTAATCTAGCATATAAGCTTCTACCTAATAGCTAGGAAGCCCTACGTAAGGAACTCTTATAGAAAGACCCTAGAATACCTACGCCTATAGGTAGAGCATAACTAGAAGAAAATATAGTTTAAGATATAAAGTACTATTACTAAAAGAGGATCTTCTAGTTAAAAAATAAGTTCTTAGAGATTATTAATTATCTTTACTACTATATATAGAACTATCTAAACTTAGCCTAGCTACTAGAAATAGTAGCCTATTAAATAGTTACTAGTATATATAATAAAAACCCTAATTAGGCTAGACTACCTTTAGGTATAGCCTATATCCTAACTAATAATATTAAGATAGATACTCTATATCTAGCAGTTAAAAATAATATACCTAATTTAAATAAATTAAAATTTATACTAAAGAAGCTATATTATAAGTAGCTTATATTTAGTAAGTATTAAGTAGGTATACTTTAACCTAATAGGGAGTATAATTACTCTATTAACTTAAAGCTAGAGACTAAGGTCCTAAATCTCTTTATCTATAACCTCTTTAGCTATAAGCTAGAAATTCTATAGAACTACCTTAATATAGCCTAGAAGAAGAGATAGATCTATTTTAGTAAATTACCTATAGGTACTCTAATCCTCTTTATACTAAAAGCTAATAAGATAATAAGACTTTACGTAGACTATTATAAACTAAATAAAGTTATAATTAAGAATTAATACTCTATTTTACTTATAGGTAAGATATTAGATTAATTATTAAAGGTAGCTATCTTCTTTAAGCTTAACCTCTGTAAAGCCTATTATAGGCTATAGATTAAAGAAAGTAATAAGTAAAAGATAGCCTTTAAAATAAGGTATAGCTATTTTAAGTACCTAGTTATACTCTTTAGATTAGTAAACGCGCTAGTAATATTCTAATCCTATATCTATAAAGCCTTAGGTAGCCTAGTAGATTATACCTATATAGTATATCTAGATAATATCTTAATCTACTTTAAAAATAAGAAAGATTATAATACCTATATTAAGGAGATTCTTAATAGGCTTATTAAGTAGGGCTTATACTATAAGGTAAGTAAATATGTCTTTTTAATAAAATCTATAGAGTTCCTAGGCTTTATAGTTACTCTTAGTAGTATAGTTATAGACTTAGTAAGAGTATAAACTATTAGAGAGTAGCTAAAGCCTAAGAGATATAAAGATATCTAAGTATTCTTAGGTTTTATAAACTTCTATAGAAGATTTATCTATAACTACTTTAGTATTATACGCCTACTAGTAGACTATATAATAGCTACCTAGTTTCTAGTACTAGCTCCTATAAGAGCTAGCGCAGATAGGAAAGAGAAGAAAAATCTAAAGAAAACTTAAAAGAGTCTAATAAAATAGTATTAACTATAAAGTTAGCCTAATAAGGTTTATAAGGCCTTTTTTTCTATCTAATTAAAGTTTATAGAAGTCTCTATACTCTAGTACTTTAATCTAGTAAAGCTAGTAATAGTCTTAACTAATACGTTAGACTTTACTATAGCAGTAATCTTACTTTAGCCCTAAATATCTAAGCTAGTAACTAACCTTTATTAGAAGCTAGTAGCGTTCTAGAGCTATAAGTTTACTAGCCTATTAATTTAATAGTATATATATAATAAGGAGCTTTCTATAATTATAGAATTATTTAGGTAGTAGAAATACTATCTTAAATATACTCTATTAATAATCTAAGTCCTCTCTAATTATAATAAGCTTTAGTACTTTATAACTATAAAGAAACTCTTTTCTAAATAAATATATTAGGTAGAAGAGCTAGCTTAATTTAACTTTAAAGTTAAATATAAGCTAGGACTAGAGAACCTAGCTAATAGTTTCTTAAAACACCCTAACTATATATAAGGCCTTATAGTTAGAGAATAATAGGTACTTTATAATATAATATTACCTTTACTTTAATAAAAGCTTTAAATATAGACTCTTTAAAAGTCTAAAGCTTAACTAATTAATTAGGTAATTTTAGTAGAAAACTACCTTAGAGGTAGGCTAGTATAGCTTTATTAACTCTCTAAAATAGTCTCTAAATAGGAATTCTCTAATAGTAGTTTAGCTACTAGCAGTATACTACCCTTAGCTCTTAATAGCTCTTCTATAAGCTATAATAGTTAAAGTTAATCTAAATTATTTAAAGCTTAGAAGTAGGACTTTAATATAGCTATAGTATTAGACTATAAGCTTAATAATTAAGTCCTAGCCTCTATACACCTTATAAATAAAGCTGTATAAGGGAAAAATGCTTATATACTAGAAATTTTAAAACAGCTCTCTAATTTTATTAGATAGGTTTAAGAACAGAATAAGGCCTATTTTATAAATAAAGCGCTAGTAATATAGAGAGATAGTAAAGTAATTAAGAGTACTACCTTATAGAAAGTTAACCCTAGTAGTATTCTATATAGAAGTAGGAAAGTGTAGATTCCTAATAATATTACTTTACGCTAAAATATACTTATAAGGAACTATAATAATCCTATAAAAGGTTACTATAAAGTTAAAAAGACTAGAGACCTCCTTATAAAAAAGTATTACTAGCTATACCTTAAACTAGATATTTATAAATATATTAAAAGGTATACTACTTACTAGTTAAATAAGATTTAATAGTATAAGCTATAGAAGATACTAGTACCTCTCTCTATACCTAATATAGTATAGTAATATTACTTCTTAGACTTTATTACTAACTTACCTAAGTTAAAAGATAACCTAGAAAATATATATAATTTAATTCTAGTATTAGTAGATAGGTTTAGTAAGTATATCTACTACCTTTTTATAACTAAAATAATCTTATCCTAGAGAGTAGCTAAACTACTCCTTAAATAAGTATTTTTAAAATAAGGACCTCTAGATACTCTACTATTAGATTATAGCTTAGTATTTACTAGTTAATTCTAGTTAAATATATACTACTACCTTAAAATTAATTATTACCTAAGTATAGTATTTTACTCTTAGACTAATAGTTAGACTAAAAGGCTAAACTAAAAGCTTAAAATATACCTACGTATCTATATAAACTATAAGTAGGATAACTAGGTCCTATTATTACTATACGCTAAATATATATATAACTCTAAAGTATACTCTATATATAAAGAATACCTTATTAAAGTAGTATTTAGGTTAAACCTAAAAGGCTTTAATAGAATTCTAGATAAGTACTAGTTAAGGTAACCTTTTAAAGTTTAGAATAAGAATATAAAGGCGCTAGAGCTCTACTAGTAAGTTACTAAAAGACTTACTTAATAGTAAGAAATATAAAAAGAGGTAAAGCAGAGCCTTAAGTATACCTAAAAGAGTATAATAAAATAGTATAATACTAAGCACTTTAAGAAATACTATATTAAAGGTAAGTAAGTACTTCTCTAAGTAAAAAATATTACTACTAGGTAGCCTTTAAAGAAATTTAATACTAAGTACTTTAGGCTCTTTATAATTATAAAGCGTATTAGGAAATTAGCCTATAAACTAGTACTACTACCCTCTATAAAGTATATATATCTAGTGTTTAATATATTATTACTTAAATTATAGTAGGAACTTCTTACTAAAAAGGGCTTCTAGCTAGAGCCTATATAACTTCTAAAGAATACTCTACCTAAAGATAGGTATAAGGTTAAAGAAATTATAAAATACTATAATACTACTACTTAAGAGCAGAAGTATAAAGTAAAGTAGCTAGGTTAGTCTAATAAGAATACTACCTAGAAACTACTTAAAAATCTTAATTACTATAATAAGATCTTCTAAGACTATCTAATAAACCTATAAGATACGTTTTAAGGTACCTATAGGCTGCTTAGAAGATATAGGCAGAAGGTAAAGACTCTACTAGATCTAGAAGTTAATAATCTACTAAGGTAGAAATAAAGATATCCTAGGAAGAATATCTAAAAGAAAGAAGAAAAAGGAAGCTAGAGCTATAGTATAGTAATTACCTTTAAAACTAAAATTATAAACTAGTATAAAATAATATAGGCCTTAGTAAAAATAGAAAATTATAATTATTATTTCTTATACTATCTAAAAAAACTAAAATATATATCTACTAAGAGAACTTTTATAGTTACCTATTAAAATACTATAAAGTTAGAACTAATACTACTAGAGTTACGCTTAGCTATTAGAGAACTAGAAGAGCTAGTAGTAGAGGCCTTTCTAAAAGTACTACTAGCTACCTTCTAACTAGGAGTATAGAGAGCTACTAAATAAAGATACTTCTAAAGTAATAGTAAGAATAAAATCTTCTTCTTCTTAGTATTAGAAATATTAGTACTATAGTAGTAGAAGCGCTAGTTAATATTCTTAGAAGTGCTATTACATAGGAAGTAAGCCTCTATAGAAGCATAAATAATAATATTATTAGGATAATATAGGCTAGTAGTACTAAGACCTAACTAGAACAGATTAGTAATAGAAAGATACTAAAATAATAGTAGACTAACCTTATATTACTTTAAGTTATACTAAGTAGAAACTTAATAAGCCTAACTAAAAGCTATAGTAAAAAAACTACTATTAGTAATAGTACAACACTTAGTATAATTATACTTAAGAAAACTCTTATAATAAGCCTTAGTATAGGTATAAGTATTTACCTAGTTAGCCTATACCTAGTTATCTATAAAGAGTGTATTAGAGTTAGTAGTAGATATAAAGCTAGTAAACTCCTAAGTCTTACGTAAGGTATACTTAAGGTAGTAGTTAAGAATATTAATAGTATAATAGAACTTAGGTAAGATCTATTAGAATTAGTAATAGATAAGGTATAGATAGAATAGAATAGAAAACTTACCTTAGTATAACCTCTAGTCTTAGTATTAGAATAACTGCTATAAATACCTTAACTAGCCTTATATTTATAGTACAGCTTATTACTCTACTATAGCTTAAAAAATAATATAATAGTACTATTAAAAAGGCACTTTTAGGAGGTAGTAGTAAGAAAGTTAATATAGCCTATATACTAGAAGTAAGTAAGAGTAGGCTAAGGGGCTATACTAGCAGAAAGCTAGTAGATCTACTTAGGTAGAGGTATATTACTAATATAGAAAGGCAGAAGTATAGTAAGTTAATAAGAAGAAGATTATTATAGTAATATTAGAGCTATAAGGTAATATATAGGTATTTTATACCTATCTAGTATACGCGCGTAGGCCCTCTAGGACTACTATAATACTATACTACTTTACCTTACTTTATATATACTAATAACTATAAAAAGTTATTATAATATAAATAAATAATAAACGCTGCCTAAGATACTAGGACTATATCTAGTAAACTACTTATAGAGAGCTAATAGACTTCTATAAAAGAACTATAGTTATAAACTCTATAGAAAGTATAATAGGTACTAATATTAAAGTAAGCGCTGCCTATATAGAATAAACCTCTAAGAAGGCTACTAGTAATATACCTTATAAGGATAATACTAGCCTATAAATAATTATATAAGTTAGCGTAAACGCTAACTATAATAATAGAGTAAGTAAATAATAAATTATTATAAGTAAACTTTATATTAAGCTCTTACTTTATATAATTATATATTATAAAGCCCTTAGAATAGAGCTAAAGAAGTAATAAAGCCTAATAAACTATCTATATAGTTAGTAGGTACCTAATAAGGTAAAACTTATAAATACAAAGTTACTAATAATAATATACAGTAAGTATAACTATACCTCTAAGAATTATAATCTAGAGATAATAGTAAATAGGACTCTCTATAAAAGCCTAGTAGTTACCTATAATAAACTAGGCTACGCTTACTAAAGTTATAAAGACTTAGTAATAAGAACGTAGGCCTAGCGCAGTAGGCCCCTAGGCTAGATCTAAGGACTAGCCTAGAGAAAACTTAAATAATTTAGTACTAAATTTCTCCTAAACTATTTTCCCTCTATAGAAGGTTTTTATAGAGTTTAATTAAGGTAACTATATAAATTAAATACCTATTTATCTACTCTAAAAATTCTAGTAGTTTAAGATAAACTATAAAAAGAGAGGAGGCTCTATTATAGGTATTTCTATCTAAGCTCCTATTAGCCTACCTTTAGTAAACCTCTAGGCTAAGGGCGTAAGGCCCTTAGAGCTCTAGTATATAGTACTTATAAATCTCTAGGGCTTATACCCTAAGGATTTATCTAATCTCTTAATAAACACCTATTTATTCTATATCTTAATTACCTATTTATAGTGCCCTTATAGCTCTCTTCTAAGTTTCTTTATAAATAGGATAGAAGTAGTAGTACTAGATTTACTTACTTAAATAAACCTATAGTTTAGGTATAATATAAGTTTCTTTTATAATACTAGTAGTTCTTTTCTTAATATATTATATAGTAGTCTTTATAAAATCTCTACTAGCTTACTATCTTTTTTTATAATTTTAATAAAGTAGTTAATAGTAGCTTCTTTTAGTAGTATAAGCTTATTAGCTTTCTTTTTTAGAAAGGTTTTAAACTTACTTTATAAATAGCTTAGTAGCTTTTCTTAGAAGTTAACTATTTTCTTTTTCTTTAGTACTTTCTTAATATCTACTATAAAGGTAGAGTATAGTTAGATTTATTTATCTTTTTAAAATTATTTAGCCTAGGCTAAATACGCCTATATACTAATAGCCCTAGGAACTCTTATAAGTATTCTACCTTCCTAGCTCTATATTCTAGTCTAACTACTATAGATAAATATAGATTTCTTTACTAGTACTAGTATTACTTAGTATCTATCTATCTAAGGTCTCTTTAAGATAAGGTTATACTCTTTATCTTCTTTTAGCTTATAGGCTTATATTTCTTCTTTATAGCTATCTATATCTATTTATATTTAGATAGCTACTTTTATCTAAAAGAACTTTCTTCTTAGTTTAATAATAAGTTTCTACGTAATTATAGTATACTTTAGATTATTATTTCTTATAAACTTAAAGAAGATAACTAAATAAGTTAAGTAGCTAGTATTAATTAAGGTAAATACTATAGCTATATTATTTATAATTATATAGATAGTTAATAGTTTTCTATCTAGCTAGTTTTACTAAAATAATAAGAACTACTCTTCTTTTTAATCTAGTTTCTTATACTCTTACTTATATTTATATATAGGAGTTTCTAGTTTTCTAAACCTACTATTTCTTTATCTAAGAACTCTTTTAGGTTATAAGTTACTATAAGAGTAGCTTAAGCTAGATAATTAGCTAGTACTAGAAAGTACTTATTAGTATAGTACCTAAGTTTTCTATAATATAGATATAGGTTTTTTTTTCTATAAAGAGAGTACTTTTCTTTAGAGGCCTATTTAGCTTTATTCTAGGTTTTACTTATTACTTTAATTACCTAACTAAAGTAAGCTTTTAAGAGTTCTTAGTCTATAAAGTTATTCTAAAAAGACCTTATATATAAGAAGGTAGACCTAATCTTAGCCTTAAAAAGATTTTCCTTAATAGTAACTACTTAAGTTATTAGTAACTAGATAGTTTAGTTACTTAGTACTTCTATAGATATTATTTAGTCTTATAGGTTAAGCTATAAGGTACTAAGATACCTTATTTTTAGGTTATTAGTATTACTCTTTTTTCTTACTTTAAAGGCTAGCCTTATAAATTCTATATTAAAGTATTATAAAGAAAGCTTTTTCTACTAAAAGGTTTAAAGTTTCTACCTAGCTTTCTTAGTATATAAGTTATCTATAGATTATTTATCTAGAAATATCTATAGGCCTTTTATAGTACCTATTTTATTATAATCTATTTATAATAGAGTAATACTAGCTATAGGCCCCTTTAATTAGTTAAAGATATACCTAGAGCCTAATTTTAGTTTTCTAATATTATATTCTAGCTTATAGTTTATTTAGGTTTAAAACCTTTAATAGTTCTTCTAGTTATTATTAAAGTAGTTAGGATCTAGTATTTTAAAGTTTTTTATATAGGTTCTAATAGGTACTATAGAGAAAACTAGTTCTAGAATTACCTTTAGTTTATATACCTCTTCTTTTAATTATTATACTCTTTATTTAGTAGAGGTAAGTAGTAGTAGTATACTATTCTTAAGAATATTAATTTTCTAGGTTAGTATTTATAATATATTTTATAATTCTTCTAAAGAGGGTTATTTATTAGGTTTATTAACTAGTTATTTACTAGCTGCTACTAATAATAGGCTAGCTATTAAAATTAGTATATTTATAAACCTTATTATCTATTATTTATTCTCTTAGAGACTTTAGGAAACTAGTTAAAGTTTTAGCTATACTTCTTATTTATTTAGGTTCTATTTAGCTATAGTTTAGAGGTATATCTTAATTACTTTCTACGTAAAGCCTATCTCTACTAGCTATAAAGCTTCTGCTTTTAGCTTAGTAACTATAGTATCTCTTTTAATAGATATACTACTAGTAGTTTTCTAGGACTCTTTTAATTTTTAAAAGAGTTTTTATAAGTAAATTTAAATATAAGGAGCTAACTCTAAAGGTAGTTACTAGTATAAATTAGATAAATTTACTAAGGATCTATAGTACTAGTTTTTCTTTACTTATAGTCCTTCTAGTAGCGTACTAGCTGTTTCTAGTAGGCGTTAGTAGTTAGAGTAGCTAAGCTCTAAGGCTTTACTTACTAAGGTTCTACTAGGCCTAGCCTATTACACGCTGCGCCTATAGTATTAAGGATATTACTGCCTTTACCTATAGCTTTAGCTTACTAGGTATTACTTTAGTAAACTAAGAGCTAAGTAAGTTTCCTTATAATTAATTTATAATTAATTATTAATTAATTTAGCCTAGTATATATATATTATAACTACCTATTATACTCTTACTGCTCTACTACTAGCTATATAGGCTAATATTATAGTTACGTAGGCCCTTATACTAGCCCTCTCTTTCTAAGCAGTTATTTAGCTACTAAATAGTAATATAAGTAAAATTAACTATTAATTAATTTCTAATTTATTCTAATAAATATATAGTATAATCTTATCTATATAAATACTGCTATTTACGCTATACCTTACTACTAAAGCCTATATAAAATATATATAGCTAAGTCTAATAAAGAATTTAACTATAAGTATCTAAGTAAATTAATTATTAATTAATTATTAATTAATTTAGACTACTTTTTTTTTAAAGAGAGTAATATCTAGTACTATAAAAACTATAACTTTTAAGTTAAGTTTATAAAGGAAGACGTACTAGTGCTAAAATAAAGAAATAAGAAGAAGAAAAAGAAGAACTAATATAAGTTAGTCTTCTCTAGTCTATTCTTTACCTACTTCTTTTAGTATAAGCTAGATTAATTTATAATTAATTAGGAATTAATTTATACTAGTACGTTTTATATATAAAGAGCCTTTAGGTATTATATAGCTAAATAAAAATTACTTATATTATAAACTCTTAGTTTTTATTAATAAAGATTAGTTTTTATAAGAACTTTTTAGTAAGTATTCTAATTAATTATTAATTAATTTATAATATATTTATAGAAAATATACCTACTTTTATACTTCTTTTACTTATAGTTTTTATAAGGCGTTTAAATACTTTCTAAAAGTAAGATCTAATAGGTCTTTTTAAGGTTAACTTATCTCTTCTTTTACCTTTTATTTTTATTTAATACTTTATAGTAAGGTATATTAAATCTTTTATAAGAATAATCTTATTCTTTTTTCTTATTTAAAGAAATTAATTTTAGATTAATTCTTAATCTATTCTGTATACTACTTACTTTACCTACCTTTTTTATACTACTCTCTTCTATCTTAACCTTTCTATCTCTATTAGGTATAGGTAGTAGTATATTCTTTTTTATAAGCTACTTTTATATAACTTCTAGACTAGAAGTATTTACTAGTAAGGCTAAATAGATTAGGAATTAATTTATAAGACCTTTAACCTAGTTATTATAAATTTCTATAATACTATAGAAATATATAAGAGTATTATAGAACTATTTTATTAATATAGCACTAGCTAGTTAATTTTTAAGAGAATACTTAGAGTAATTCTTATATATATAATTATAAAAAAAACTATAATATAAGAACTTTTACTAAATTAATTAAGAAATAATTCTAGATTAAATTATATAAAAAAGAAGACTTATACTATATAATATAGTACTATTATTAATTTATATATAGTAGAAAAGTTCTCTAGTATAGATAATATAATAACCTTTACTATCTTAGAGGTAAAATACTATTATACTAAGAAAAGGTTAAAGAAGAGCTATATAGTATTAATAAGTAGGCTATATAAATTTAGAATTAATTCTTAATTAATTATTTCTTTCTTATATAAGTAAGAAGTATTTTATTTACTATTATAAAGGTAGTAGTAAAGAAAGAAATACTAAGTAAAAAAAAAATTATATTTTACTTATATCTAGTATAGAAATTTTTTTTAGGACTATACTTATTTAGGCTATAGTATAAAGTAAACCTTAATTAATTTAGAATTTATTTATACTTTAACTATTTTCTAGCTTACTATATATATAACTTACGTAGTTTTAGTACTACTTTAGCCTTTTTCTACTTTAGCTAAAACTACTATTTTTTATACTTAAATAAGGCTCTTTTATATTTTAGATAGAACTTCTTATACTTTTTATTTAGTACCTAAGAAGCTAAGCTTATATTAATTAGTAATTAATTTAGAATTAATTTAGATTTCTACTTACTTAAATAAAGGAAAAAAAGATATTACTTATATTAGTAAGCTTCTTAAAGGTAAGAATTAGTAAGATCTTACTTATACTACCTTTTAGGCTTTTATTATCTTTATATAGAAGTAAAATTACTATAATTTACTTAAGCTAAACTTATTAAAGCTTTCTAGTATATTCTCTTTATTATTTAAGATTTTAATAATTTTATAACTAAAGAATTTACAGCCCTCTAATTAATTTAAAAATAATATAAAAATAATTTATATTATACTTACTACTAAGCTCTCTACCTATATTTTAGAAGTACCTATTTTTAAGGCTAAGTATTTTATATAACTTATACTATACTTTATACTTATTATAAGCCTTCTATTTCTAAAGATTTTACTTATTTATATATATTACCTTAACTAGGTTAGAGTTAATTCTAGATTAATTAAAAATTAATTTATACTAACTTATATTTTAATACTTTAAAAAAAGGTATATCTAACTCTAGTATAGTATTTTTTAAAGGTAACCTACTTAATAGTATTAGAATAAGATTCTAGTATATTCTAAGTAGTATATAGTATATTACTATAGTAGAAGTTTAATCTAGCTATAATAATATAGCTCTTCTTATACTTAGCCTAATCTTTAATATTCTAGGACTTAGAAGTAGTTATAATTAAATAAGAATTAATTTAAAATCTATTTTAGTATAAAAGACTTATAAAAGATTAGATTATATAGTTCTATATATTTAGCTTAGCTCTTAGCTATTAAGAGAGCTCTTATATACCTTTATATAAATTCTTTAATATATAAAGCTTAGAGAATAACTCTATTAATACTATAAAGAAAGTAGATTTAATAAAACTATATATAGAAGCTAAGCTAGTCTTACTAGATATAATAATTCTTATTTACTAAAGAAAGGTATTACCTAAAGCCTAATTAAATAGGTAAATAAATTGTTAATTAATCTAGAATTAATTTAATATACTAGCTATCTACTTTATATTTATATTAATAGTTACACTAATATAGCTTATATTATAAAGATATAACTACTTAAACTTAACTTTAGTAAGCTTTTCTACTACTTTAAAGAATATAGTAAATACTCTTTTATATATCTTTAAAGTTTATATATTTATAATAATTCTGCTGTATAAAGACTAGAATTAATTTAGAATTAATTATAAATAGATTAATTTTAGCTTACTCTTCCTATAATCTTTTAAAAATAAGGTAAATAATACTTTAAACTAGCTATCTTTAAACTTTTTAAATAATATATTAATTTAAAATATATTCTACTTTATAAGTAACTAAGCTTAGTTTTTAAAAATATAGATAATAATATCTTTAGATATTATAGAGAGAACTTATTAGATATAGGCCTTATTAATTTAGAATTAATTTATAATTTATTTACTTTTTACTTACTATATTAGGGTTTTAGTAGTTTATCTTTTACTTAAATATAATACCTTTAAGTCTACTTTTATATAGAAATATAAGAAGCTACTTATAGTAAATAAGTTTTATAATATAGTTCTTATTTATAAATACTATATAAAGCTCTTTAATTAAGTAATACCTATACTAGGTAGAATACCCTAGAAAAGAAAAAGAAAAGAGAAATATAGCTAAAATAAGATTAGAATTAGTTTTAAATTAATTTAAATCTTATATACTTTAAGTAATACTAGAGTATAGTATAAGCTATAAGATATAGATAATTATATCTATATTATTAATATTTATAAGCTATAGTAGAGATAGCATATATATATATATACTAGTTAATACTAGTATTATATATAGGACTTATTTAGTATTAACTAAAATAATAATATTAAAGATAATACTATAGCTTTACTTTACTATCTTACTTTAACCTTAGATATAATTAATGCCTAAATTAACTTAGAATTAATTTAGAATTAATTATTTAGAAGAAGTAGTAACTTATACTATACTTATTTAATTATAAGTATATTAGCTTAACTATACTATAATACTTCTAAGAAGGTATAGTAAAACTATTAAAAAGTATTTAAAGGTACTTTATATTAATAAGTATTAGAATATTTTAGATCTAGTGCTTCTTTATAATACCTTATACCTAGGCCTTATAGCTTATAAGCTAGTAAAGGAGACTTATAAAAGGCTATAATTAATTTAGAATTAATTTTAAACTTATTTACTTAAGACTTACTACTATTCTTAATATTCTTAGTCTAGAGCTATAAGATAGTTTTAAAGAGCTATAATACCTAGCTATAAACTACTTATAGAAAGTATTAAAGTATATCTTTACTATATATTTATTTTTATTAAGTTTAAGTTATTTAATTAAGCTTTTATACTAGTATAGCCTTTTCTATAGCTTATTATTAACTTTAGTATAAGTAATAGAGTAAAATTTATTTTAAATAAATTTATAATACTTTATACTAAAATACTAAAATACCTAGTAAAAGGTATAAGTATTAAAGAAAAGGTAAAAGGTATTTTTCTTTCTAACTTTACTAGCTTTAAAGTATTAAAACTAAAGCTAATAAATTAGCTTTAAATTAATTTAAAATTTATTTTAATATACTTATATACTTTATATATTTTAGTAGCTCCTTCTACCTAAAGCTCTATATATATATCTCTTTTAACTAAATAATATATATAAAGCCTACTATATCTATCTAAGAATATTATAGAACTACTATAGTAAACTTAATAGTATCTACTTTAAGGGTATTACTATTTCTATTACTAATAGTAATTATAAAATATTCTTAGTCTATATTAAATTAATCTAGAATTAATTATTAAATAATTCTAAATTAACTTTTAAATTATTAATTAATATACTTATATATTCTTTTATATTTTTAACTTCTTTAGGTAAATTAAGAGTACTATTATTAAAACCTTCTTTTAGTAGCTTAACTTTAGTAAAATTAGGTTTAAAGATATCCTAATTAATAAGCTTAGAGTTAATATTAATAAGTAAAAAAGGTATATTTATAGTAAGAATACTAAAAGTCTTAGTTAATTAATTATAAATTAAGTTAGAATTAATTTAATATTTTTTTAAAATTACTTATAGGTGCTAATTAAACTAAAATCTTACACCCTTATATAATAGATAAGACCTCCCTATTATAAAAGGCAGGGCTACCTATTGTAGTTAGGGCATGCTATGTCTTGGCGCGCCCTTGGTCAGATTAGCTGCCACCTTGCTGGCCTAGCTCACTTCGAGCTGCTTCTGATCTGCCTCACTTTTACAAAAGAAGTCTCGCCAAATTGGAGCATGCTAGGTAACCTGTTCTTGTTGTTAATATATGCTATTAGCACAGCTGTGCGGATTGGAACTTGTTTTGATTTGAACGCAACCCGATTACCCAAAGCATTACTCAATAACACAATGTGCTTTTATTCTAGATTCTCATCCATAGTTTGTCTCCTACCTCAGCCTCAGCTTTCAAATCTCCATAACAACACTCGAGGTGTCTTGTCCAATGTATTTCCCATCGCCGCTTCCGAAAATTCTAACTCAGATGAATGCTTGACCTCACACAGCTAGTCATCTCGGTTAGCATAAGCATTTGGTGAAGTGAAGCAAGATGTAGGTGTTATACATACTGCTCATCGAACTCTCAAGCTCAAAGATTGCTGAATCCGATGCCCTTGTTGTTTTTCCTCCCTTCTGACGGCCACGGGCTCGACGATTAGTGCAACATCATAACACCGTAGTTGCAGGTGAATTGAGTTAGAATCTGTTTGCAAGGCTTTTGGACCAAGTTAATGTGTTCTTCTTAATCAACCGCCAGTTTCTAATTTTGTCATTGTGTGGCTCACTCAGTACAGTTCAGTAAGAACCATCCAACCCGGTTTAGGCTGGAGGAGTTCATTGTTTTGGGATCAACACAAGCTCACAATGCTTAACTGACTTACCTTCCAGAGTATTGTGAACTTTAGTGACCATCAACAATGCTGTGTACAGTGTCGCGTACGAGCTCTATAAGATACTCCACGTCTCAAAGACAAACGTCTTCTCCACCGAACACGACAAGAAAGGATCGTTCTCAACTTAAATATCATGTGCGAGAAATGCGCCAAGATTCCTGCTGCTGATGCTGAGCAAGCTGTTCAGAATGTTCGCAAAGCCTTCAGACGCCGTAAAGAGTTAATCAACGCCATATACAACCTATGCGATAGAGCAGAGGACCAATATCGCTCAATTGGTATATCTTACCACTCTACTCAGCAGGGTGCACGGCACCCAGACCACTTCCCCGCCGAGCGTCTGAACCGATTGAAGCAAGCCTTTGAAATATCTAGCATCGAAGAGTATGATGCGGTCTTTGCACATTGGAAGAAGATAGTTGACGATCTGACTCACATCAGCCGAACGCATTTTAGGCGTAGTGGCACCGCGGAAGAACTGTGGCATCGTCTCAACATTGAACTTGAACCTGCATTCGACAAGACATATCAAGACTACATAAGAGCTCAAGATGGGTTACAAGATCTCAACAAGGATGTGAACGAGTTGCTGAATGTCAGCATACGGTTCAACTACACGGATAACATGGGTCTGCGATATATGTGGTGTGACCCGACGGGTACTGATCATACTCCACGCCGTCAGGGCCAAGAGTGGGCGACGTATTGTGCTTGGATCTCGAGTCTGCCCGAGACGCAGCGTTCGGTTGGATCAAGGACGGTTGATGAGATTGCGTTGGAGCTTCTCTACGCTTCGCCAGACGAAATTATCGATGAGTAAGTCATATGTACCGCGGTCGATTGTACTTGTGTCTTGAGCAAAAGTCCCTTACTGATCGGGTCTATTACAAGCACTACCCGTGGGAAGTCCAGAAGATATGGTTCCTGACGGACACGACGGTGCATAGGCGACAGTGGGATATTTGCAGAGATGTCACTATCAAAAAGGTATTTCCAATGGAAGTGGGTAACAAGGGCGATGAATGTTCGCAAAATATATTTTGAGCATTGGAAATACTCCGTCGCTCATTATGAATCTTCTGAGAAAGAATGACTTATTTATTCAGCAGTCAACTCAAGTTATCCCTTCATAGACGAGAATTTATTGTTATTATTGACGAGTCAAAGAATGAACGAAATGTGACTGATCTGATAGAACTACAACATGAGGCGACCGAATAACAGAGAAATGTCCCATAATTCATGTTGTACCAACCGTGAGAGTCCAACAGAGAACAATCGAAAACTTGAAACCGAATGCCGGGAACTCGTTAGACACATTGTTGAACATGAAATCCTCAGGAGCAATAACGACAGGTATCTCAGAGGCGCTAACCTACTCCCGTATGTTTGGAGTACGCAGCGGTCCTTGGAGATGCAACGAAAGTAGATGATCGAAACAACAAAACAATCGGACGTATATAATAAGAGCCAGCCCTGCGTATGTTGCAGAGCGATCTGGTCTCCCCTACGTTATTCGCCTCGCATGGCGCTCTCGAAATATACCTCAATCATATATCGATGAGTCTCGTCCACCATGCCAACATCAAGTACTTTGACGTTGTGCTCCACTGCGTACGCCTTTCCATAGTTCACGCGAGATGCAGGATCGAGTGTTCTGCCGTCGGTGGGCGTGACACGGATGGGATACTTGTTGAGACTTTCGCCGGGGATAGTGCTAGGAGCTGTAGAAGATGTGTAAATGATGCCGTGGTCTTTCATGACAAGACCTGGTTTGGTGGCACCACTGCCTCGGTACGTCTGTATGGGGCTGAGAAAGTTAGTCAGTTAAGCGTTCAAGTGTTGAGCAGTGATGTAGAAGTTTGGAGGGACGGCCCACATGCACTGGCTGAATGTGCCCTTGTTTCGAACTACCACGAAGCGTCTTATCTCGGAGTAGGCACTTTCATTCAACCACACTGTGCTAAAGTGTGTTGAGTTGCGTGTTTTACCTGGGTTTGCTACCCCAGCGGGTTCGGTCCAAAGCATCATAAAGACCTTTATAGACAGTCAGAGAGGAGAGCATATGTCGTCTCGGCAATATCAACCCAGGAGCATGACTGACCCTTCCAGGAACAAAGAAAAGATGATGAGTGTGTGTCGCGACTCGACGATACCCTAGACAATCAGTACTCGGAGACTCAGAGGTAGCATAGACTCTTACGTAGATCTAGTGACTCCGTCTCATTTCTAACATCACCAGTCTGAATGAAACGCCTAGCCAGGTGGTGCAGATTAGCTTGTACCTCTTCGGGGAGCGAAGCTACCGGTTTCCGTCTCGTGTGCACAGCTTGCCCAGCCCCTTCAGTGGAAGGAGGAGCTGGGCCGACAACGGGACGAGAAGACGTTGCTCCAGTTGTGTAGTTTGGCTGGGTGGGTTGTACTAATAGAGGTCTCGGGACTTGTTGTGGGATTGGAGGGTTGGACGGAGTTGTCCGAGGATCTCTATTTCCAATAGCCAGATTATTAGCTACTTTCCCAGAAATATAAAAGATCTTGTTCATGGTACTGACCTAGGGTCTCTAGTAGGTGGTGGTTGACCGGCCGAAGCAGGAGGTCCTGACCAGAGGGTCTCCTGTATGACACCATCATCTGCGTAAACGTACATGTAATGTCGATTATGAGCTGAGGACCAAGCCCAAGGCGAGTTCGTTGGCATTCTTACATGCTGGCAGAGACGTATTGATCTCCGACCAAAGTATGGACTTGGGCCTGACGGCGTATAAAGCCTTGTGAGGGGTAACGGATAGAGTCGGGCTCAAGGCAGAGCCTCGTCAAGTGTCTGATGCGCTTTAGCGCCTGAAGCGATTGCAAACATCTGCATGTAAACAGTATGCGCCTTATGCATCAGCACGAATGTGATGGTGTAGCGCGACAAGGACCCGAGCCGGGAAGTGGGGTAAAGTGGGGTGCGCTAATCGAGCGTTCAAGTAGCGACCCAAGCGCAGCCGAGTCATTCTTTGACCGTTCTCGCATTGCTGGTTCCCTCCAGTACAACTTCTTGTAGATCATGCTGCTGTGATGATAAAAGGATAAGACACGATATCGCGATATCACATGCTTACGCTCGAGAACGCAAATTAGAGATCAATGGTAGCTCACCCAGTCACTCATATTCACAGGTGGTTTTGACGTATTTAATTAGGCCGGATGTGCAACATACGGCAATTCTGACCATCTTGTAGATAATTATCATTAGGAAGATCAGAAGGTACGACTATAGTATACGTACAGCTCTACGCCCATGTCTTCAGCCACCTCAGCAAACAAGACCAGTGTCTGCCACGAAGGCTACGAAAGAACTATGTTGGCTCCAAAGGACTTTTCAGTTTCTCCATTACCGCCCAAAGGAATACTCAAGAAACCAACGGTGCACTTTCCAGAAGAACTATGCGAACTCGAAACCGACAGCGTACCGCCCTGTTCACCTTCACTACGTCGAAGTGTCGCACCCCAAAGTCCACCTCTCGAAACTTCACAAAGGCTGAATCGAGTACCCCCACCCCCATTGCCACCTCCTCCTAGAAGGGCCTCTCCCCCTCCGCCACCCCCGCCTCCACCAACCGATGCACCGCGACCACCGAGCTTTTGGAATCCAGAAATCGAAAACGACAAGTACTTAAACAAAGCGGCTTTGGCATTATACACCAGATTCATAGACGAACTTTCAGATTTTGTCACTATACAAGGAGTAGTCATGAAGAAGCGTATTGCAGTTCAGGAGAAGCGTCAAGAGATGAAGAGATTGAGAGAGGAAGTTTCGCAATCAGACATCTTGCTCATTGATTATCTTCGAAAATGCATGGCGAATGGCATTCCGTCGAATGATCTGACTTTGATCACTTTATTCGAAGCATCACAAGCCGCGCGCGACCTAGTTGGACCTGCAGAGGCAGAATACGAACCATTGGAGGTCGAGTTGGGCGCAGGGGAGCACAGGCTAGAGGAACAATATCGTGATATAGAAGAGATCTTCGAAAGTTCTTTTAGACTGAGTCCTTCCTCGCTGGTCCGACAAGAGATGCCAACCACAGTCGAATACGAAACGTCTACTGCATCTTTGGCATCATCTAATGTAGGACAAGCTTCACTGGAGCTCGGAGATTCCTCGTTTCTGCATGGATCTCTTGTCGACGACCGCGTCGGTATTGGCCAGTTGCCCATTCCACCAGATTATAGCGACAATGAGATTCGAGGGTCACAAGAGGTACAGAAGCGTAAACCCCTTCCATTGTCTTCAGATACACCAAGTCGCCCATCACAACGTAATAGCAATGCCACAATGGATGATCAATCGCGCTCAGAGGTTCCCGCAGAGCTCCTCGGCATCGCAGGTGCTGAAGATATGGACGAAAGGCACTTTACAGACACTGAGACACGGAACCGAAGAATATCCCAAAGCCTGAAAGGGGTGATTGTTGATTGTCTGGCTGATCCGCTCGATAGTCCTGAATCTCTTCCGGACGATTTCCCACTGGATCTAGGGCTAAATGAAGGAGAGATCTTGCTCCTTCTCGGAGATGACGATGACACCCGATTGACGTTGAGCAACTACTTGATGTGTTTTGCGAATACTCGAGATCGAGTAAATCGGTGGATGCTACATCAGCTTCGCATATCGCGTCGGGAAACCTACGCCTTACGAAGATCAGTAATGCTTTGCTCGCCCCGTATCCTAGACTGGGCTATTCTGGCGATGAGCCAATGGTCCGAGGACGAACTTGCACAAAACATTGGGTACTCGGTCGACGATGAAAGCGATGATTCAGCGATCCTGGAGTTTATGAACCCCCCTTACCTGCAAGGTATATCTTCTTCGCTTCAGCATAGAGTCCGTCAAAAATATCAACCTGCTCCTTTTTCGACAGCAGCCCTGGCACCTACAGAAAGCGATCTTCATGATAGATCTCAATCGACTCGACCCAACACCGAGACTACTAGCAATGTTTCTCCAACCTAATACTATTTTCGCGTTTTTCGAGAAGAGAACAAGTAGCATATGCTTTCTCTGCAACTTCACTAGCTTGCTAAGAGTTGCATGCAGCGACTCAGGTAGCGAGAGGCTTTCGGCTGTAGCAATACGTACCACATAATTTGTAAGGTCTCTGCAACCAAAACTACTCTATTGCCAAGTCTTGATTTAACTCGTCAGCCTTCATGCCCCGGTCAAGCCTGAACCGGTCGATGTAGCGAGATGCATGTAACCTGCAAGCTTCATGCAAGCACGAGGGTCATGTGGTGAAGGACCTCCCGCATATCTTGATACCAATCATGACTTCGAACAAGAGCCTCATTCGTTCTCGACCGTGTTATTGAACTACAACAACAGTGGCCCTAAGTTATGCGACGTGTCGTCGGTGGCTCGTACTAAGCGCTGACACGGATATTATATCCGGATATCCATCCAATAGGCCTTTCTGTAGGCTACATTACCACCCAACAAGTCAACGAGAGGGTTATCATGGAGTCATATCACAACGTGTGAGTCTTTGAATATAAAACGGCCGTGTACTATCACATGCTTTTGTTATTTGATATGATTGGAGACGGAGGATGTGGGTCCTCGGCGCGTACCGCCGATTGACGATGCCCCTGTGGAAGACTGTTAAACTGGCCGGGGCGTATACCCTTTTAGGGAAATGGTCGGGTTCGCATCTTCAGGCGAGTATCATGCATGCCAGAGGCGATATTAAAAAGTAGTCCACTAGACATCGTTGGAGTGGATTTGGAGCAACCAATGCTTTGTTAGTTATTGTGGGATCCAGGGATCTATCTCGTAGAGTCTATGCATATGAGGAGCAATACTACAAAATGAGAGCAACTTGTCTCCGCGTTTGGCGCTGTCCAGTACACATGCGGTTGACGTCATTTCAGTTGCCCCGGACTACCCGTTCCGGCTCGGATACCGTTGACCCGGCTAGATGGTGCCGCGATATATTGCAAGGCAGTCAGAACGCGATCATCCGACAAACAAGTGCAATTGAGTTGCCTCATCGCGCTGGAGTAGTGTTCTGACGTTGGTTGGAATAGACTCTTACGACACATGTAGATCGGCTGAACCCACATACCCCACATGTCCCACAGACTCCACACGAGCCCCACTACGGAAGCTACAGATGCGCGGCATCGCACTAACACCCGCTTAGTGGGTTTTTCAATCTTTCGATATACAAGTCAGGACCCGATTGGTAAAGCTGAGAAGCATGATCGTTCTGTGTTAAACACCTGATTGACAATAATTAATCGAACTATGTTGGTGGCGCCATATTTTCGTAGGATCGTGTTGCTGTCGGTAGTACATATTGCTAGCCAATGCAGAGACAGGTACTCAGTCACATGAACATGTCTTTCATTATCACATATGACATGTCGAAGAGCGTAAATGAAAAGCCCGTTAGATACATCAAGTGTGGCGTATCTGACATAGATGTCAAGTAACCATAAGACTAGCGTACAAAACGCCATTCCTGAATTCGACTATGGTGGGTTCGTCAATGCTCGCGATGAAGAACCATGCATCCCAAGTTGAGACCTGAAATAATGAAGAACGGAAGTCCATCAAGAGAGGAATAAACATTACTTTGTCGAAAATATACACAGAACTCTCCATGATCTCGTTTAGTCCAATCGTTTGGTCGCTGTTGAACACATCGAGGTTCATATCGAGATGGTAAGAACTGTATTCGGGTTCCAATCGTGATGGTTACCAAGGAGTTTCAGTTGTGACCGGTGCAACCGAATTATATGTATGTGGCTGAGTATATGTTACCGTGAAAAAATGGGCTTAGTTGTGATTGTACTGCGGCCCTCGAGTAGCCGGTGGCAAGCCCATGTGGAATGGAATTCCCCAGTGGGCGTAGAATTGAGACAGAAATGTATGTTCCCAGAGTGGGTTAACCCTGCCAAAGTCTTCGACCTTCACGTTGTGTTCGATAGTATAGACCTTGACGAAATTTACTCGGGAGAGCGGATCCATCCTGTTATAAGGTCGACTTGCCTCAACGTGGATCGGAGTACCCATGCCTAACTCTCCGATACGAGGCTGCTCCGAAGGCAACGGCTGCGGTGGCTGATTTCCAGTGAACATTATGGCATGGTGGTATTTCTCCTTGTTTTGAGGCACACCTCTATTTCCGTAGGTTTGTATTGATCTGAGACTGTCAACTTCGTGCATCGCAATAAGGCGACAGTCATTTACTTACAGGCAGGTACTACAGTCATGACCTTCGCGCACCACAACAAACCACCTGATCTTACAAAATATGTTCTCGTTTGGAAAGCGCGGTGTGGTGGCAATAGTCATATTTTGATGTACATCGCCGGCAAGTTCTGGCCATAAAACCCTGAAAATCACTCCTTTCTTGAAGTATTTGTAACCAGGTCTCCGAATGCAAAAGCCTTGGAGCATGTCAACTACAACTTTAAAAAAGACATACAACGTCAACTCACTCTCGTCAAGCCCCTCGGCCTCTCCCGGTGTTTCCCTGAGTCTGAAGCGTGGTGTTATGTTGAACTGCTGCAGGTCCGCAGGCGTTGTTTGAGCATTTAGCACCTCTACATTGC
The DNA here is from genome assembly GCF_010015815.1 of Dothidotthia symphoricarpi CBS 119687. Taxonomy (NCBI): domain Eukaryota; kingdom Fungi; phylum Ascomycota; class Dothideomycetes; order Pleosporales; family Dothidotthiaceae; genus Dothidotthia; species Dothidotthia symphoricarpi. The sequence continues at coordinate 1,104,256 of NW_022985008.1, forward strand.
GTGCCACCTTTTGGAGTCTCTCCGTATCACTTGGTACAATGCCTGTTGCAGCTGGTAATATCGTGGAATCGACTCGGCCATGATTTGACGTCGGCACGACGGCAGCCGTAGGTGTATGACTAGTATAGTCAGTGACATCTTGTCTTGATAAATAGACCAATATTATAATTCATACCTTGTTTCAGGTGGTGGGACGCCGGTGTCGTCTGCATACACACAAGTGTTGCTATCTGGGTCGTAGTAGTAGTAGGTCTTGCGAACTTGGTCGAATTCCCACGTTGTGAAACCCATCGGAGCGTCACGAAGTCAGGCTCGTACGCCGTCGCAATACCAACTATATACCCCGACATTGAGTGCATCTGGACATGTGACGCGGCTCAAAAGCGGGGTCTCAGGCCTATAGTATGGCGATAGAGATCGTAACGCAGATGACCTGGCAATCTGTGTTCGCGCTTGCGAGTGCTTCAATGTGGTATGAGCTTATGCATAAGCCACTGCATTAAGGTATCCACTATTACTTGGCACAGTGGCTTCAGTCGATCGTTACAGCTGAGCTGTTCTTTACTCACACGATAATGCAGCAGAGCTCGCCTATCGAACTGTCTTCTCACTCATGGCCTCTGCAAGAATCATTGCTTATCTCAAGGTAATGCCATCATCCACCTCGTTGCGAAGTCGGTCTCGCTCATCACCGTCAGTGCGCGGGAGAGCTCCGAAAGAGCCGCGAATCGATGTCGCGAAACATCTCTGGAAGATTCTCACGTTCCCAAGTCAACTAAGATAGAAGATTTGCATGCTTCTTACAAAGGATATTCACCATCATCCGTAATATCCGATCAACTCGACCCAAACTCCGGCAACTTCAGAGATAGTCTGCGATCTCCGTCACTAGCTCGCCCATCGATCCATTTCAAGGACCAAATCAAGTCTCTCAGAGACATCGTCTTCATAACCCGGCAGCATGTCCGGGCAGAGAAAATACGCTGTGGACAACAAGAGGACCTCTTGATCAGCACGATGGACAGATTTATTGATCTTAGCAAATCCTGTACACTCTCAGGATTCTCAACACAAATGGCAGAATCATTAAATCTTCTATCCCAGAACTTACGAGCCACAAAGGATGAGCTCACTCTAAGACGTCAGAGAGCTACGGCATTGGAGGACATTCTATATGTTCAAGAGTCTCAACTTTACAGGTTTGATGAAGATGTCTACCGAGATTCTGGCGAGGAGAACTCGAGGCGAAACGAAAGCCTTGTTGAATGTCAATTACCTCCAGACTCCGTGTACACAACCATGCCAACCTGCGCTACTCCTGATGAACGCACGTCGCTTCGAAATGAGCTCTACTCTTGTATGGGAGACTTACGTATTCATCTCGAACGGCTGAACACTTTCGAGCACTATTTACAACATGAACTTGGTGAACGAGAGCTCCTGCGAGCAGCCGATGGTGCCGAGATGTCAAGCGATGCAGACTTTTTTGAGGAACGCAGAGCGGAACAAAGTCAAATACAAAAAGATCTGGATATGGCACGGGTGAGTGTAGAACGACTGAAAAAGAAGTGCCACGAACAGGGAATCGACTTTGAAGAGCCTATATTGCCTAAACAGCTATACAGGATCGACATCAAAAGCCCAAGCACTTCATCTGAACAATCAATCGGATGTAATCAGGTACAGCCCAGCTCATCAAGGATTATCAACACATTTTTCAGTGCTCAAGAGCGTGTCAGAAACTGGTTAAAGGAACCAACGGGGTCAATTAAACTGTATCAGGATGAGGTGCAGCTAGATTCGCAATCAAGACTAGAACCAGAATCAGCAACAGAATCATGGATTGCAGTACGAAGTGGACCTTCGACGCGGCGTCCATCAGAAACAAGGTCGCTTGACAGACTCGGGTCAGTAACTCATACGGTGCCAGAATGGACTACTGGACCTTTGCCTGGATCGTCACAGCTTGAAGCACTGCTACTGGAGTCGACTTCAACACCTCTAGGAAAGTATGTTCACCAACATGGAACAGAGTCTGTGTATTAGAGTGACACGCAATGCATTAGTTCTCTTACACGTCCCAGTACCCATCCACCGCATGTACACGATCAGATGAACACGTGGACTCCTATTGGACCACACAAGATTGTCCACATCTAACTACATGCAATCAGTTTAGTTACAAAATCACCAGGGCTTAGTAATGTTTCTTAAGCTGTATATCCAGACTCCGGCTTGATCCAATCTATGTGTTATGCGCCCACCGATTGCTTCACTTTTCGAACGCCGACCTCGTGCCTTGCGGTCATACTATCAGGGAGATTATTTCTCCATCAAGGTCAATACGTCACCAATCGAAAAAGCATCTAGGAGGTCAACATTGCACCAACAAAATTCTCAGCCTGGTTGCGGCAGCTTTGTTGTAGCTATTGTTTCAGCCCTGCAGCTGTCAATATTTACGTTACTGTAACCGAGATTGCTCAATCATGACACTGCTCTCACTAATCTTAACGGCTAGATACCTGTCACTCCCAGAGCGAGTTCTCCAAACACTTGAAACATCAATCGTAAATATAGAATTACTCAGCTTACCTGCAGCTGACCTTCAAAAGATTGCCTAATAAGGTTCGTGCAGTGCTTCTCAATATGGATCAGATGAGCTTACCTGCTCGTCGTTCTCATGATTCAGCCGGATAAGGTTACGGGGATTGCGGAAACGGCCAATGCTTATCTAGGCAACTTATCGACCCGAAACAAGCCTCCGGGTTGATGCATGTTGGATTCCATATGTCACCTTCCCATCTTCGGCATGCCGAGATTGAATGGACGAGTAATCTTCCCGTGTATTCGCATTCCTCCACGCGTCGATAAGCCGGAGTCTGTCGAGGCAAGACAAGACGATGTTTACGTCGGTTAATCGAGAGATTATCTCACGTGAATTGCTCCAAAGACACAGATGCAGGCCTATCTAAGTGACCGTATATACGACAAGGTACCGCAAGGCTGGGTTTATATCGGGTCTCTGAGTATCTAACTAGAGCTTAACGATTGCCTTACCGATGAAGATTTATCGCGTCGTGAACTCTACGCCGACCTCTCTAAGAACATGGGAATCATATGTGCAACTTCACAAATCTTGTTGTCTACAGGCTGTACGTTGTGGTCGGGCAAGGTTGTCAACAGACGAGATAGCATGGGGCGGATCGACCTTCAATCGGGTTCATTTCCGACCGAATCGCATTGCAACGCCGACGTTCAGAGCCGCGTGCTTGTCTCGGCCCTCGTCATCTTTGCAGAATCCTACGATGAGGCATTGCGCTCGCATGCCTACGTAGATGATACGCCTGCATAATTGAACCTAGGCGCACATGATACGCGATTTACCACCGATCTATTGAGTCATATATTCGACTAGCGCGGGGGCATACCCCCTATTGTCGATTAAAGGCAAGTCTAATTCCTACTGCCACACCATTACAATATCGTGGGTACTGAGATTGGCTGAGGGTGAAATCAAGGGACGATGATTCGCTCCTTGCTTACCGAAGGCTGATTACCGAGGAAGTGGCACATGCAAGCCCCCGTTACTGCCTTGCCACTCCAGTCGTACATCCTGAAATGAGACTCGTCCTTTCTTGCCTTTTCCGCTTATTTGTATTTTCCATCACTGAGCTCCTTTTGTTGGCATTATTGGCACTAACAAGTTGTCTTGGATGCCCGATACTGTCCACTCAGCAGCGAGGTCCTCTCAAGGCGTGGGTATGTTCGTTGTATGGTATCTTTGGTATGTGTTCGTCCTTGGAGATATGTCTTCCCTCTCAACCCGTTGGCTTGGAGGACTGAGGGTTGCGTCAAACGCGGGGTAACATTCTGAGGACCTGCGGGAAAGCATGCCTTGTCAACCACATCGTGGCATAACGTTGTTTTGGCCAATGACCTTGTCTTGAAGCCAACATCTAGCTCATGCCGTGAGTTCAGGAGCATGATGCTGCACGATACAAGCATGAATTATCGTACAAGGATTGTATCTCGAGCTGTTGAGTTGAGATTTTATAGGTCCAAGCGAACAGGTGCGAATGAGGAGAGCGTACCTGTGCATATGTGTGACTGACGCGCTGGCTATAGGCTGAGTTGGTATTCAACTCTGCCCTAGATCCCTTCTGGTGGCGACAACGAAGCACAAGGCCGCAGTAGTACCATGTGCCAAAGACAGCCTGCAGAACAGTGTACTGCATGGAGCAAATGAATGCGTCGTCCCTGGAAAAGAAACTGAGACCAGGTGAACCCAAAGCAGATGACAGTAGTAACAAATAAAAATAATCCCCGACGGTGTTATTGATCTGCCTCCAATAGTCGTCTCAATTATCCACTGCTGTCAGGGTACAGACAGAGATAATCCTATCAGGATCTATCCAGGATTGGCAGATCCAGAAGTGAAGCCTGAATTGTATAGAAAAAATTCCCGTGGATCCGGGATAAGACCAAAGCTTAATGATGTAACTTCCTGACTTCCAAACAATTTCTTAGCCTCCTAAATTGGCTCGCTTGTATTCAAAGTGATATCCTGTCTCATCGGCTGGGTTCCAGCGGTGGCAGAAAAACATGTATTCAAATGACATGAGAAGACGATATCCAGGCATGTATCAAAATCGCCAACTCCAGAGAATTTCTCGCACCTTGAAGGAACAGTCCAATTAAAGGTCAAAGTCGTACCAACACTAGCGACATAAACTAATCACACAAATCGTCAGAAAAAGGACTGGACATGCGTATCGGAAGTTTACCACTGGCAGAGAATAGGAAATCCTGAGAGCTACGGCTGAACTTGTTGTGCTGGATTGCTAGGAAATGGAGAAACGGGCATGAGGTTTGGCCCCATCGCGTATATATACCAGCTCGAGTGAGTGGTGGGATGGGGCATCTGCGCAAGGTTAATGGAGACAATGGCCAAGTGTACGATTGCTGTAGTCCGCAAGGATGTGGACGCGACGATAGCGATCCGTGGTATAGGTCAAGACTCGACACGTCGTGGTCGACATGATCTATCGAGGTGGTAGCAGTTTCTTCACGGCCATACCCCGACTTTTCTACCCTTTCTAGGAACATGGTTTGTTCTGAGGTGTTTGGGGGGGGAGTTTCCACTTCCAACAAGGAATCGTTCATGTTCGTCCCAAGTGGTAGTAGGACAAGGTCATCATCATCTGTGGCCTTTTGTTCCGGGATGGTTTGAACGCTCTCCTTGATTCCTCCAGTAGTGCATCGCTGTCCAGAGGTGTTGTTGATATCAGTTTTACAAACCGATGCCAAACTCTGTACTTCATGATCCTGTTGTGGTCCACATTGCGAAGAGGAGGAGTGAATTGTCGTCATGGAGTGACAATCTCTGATTGATAATGATCGATGAGTGCTAGTTGGAACGGTAGAAATAGAATGAGTAGCTTCATCGGCATCATCGTTGTTTTGTGCCAGGGAGACAACACATCGGAATCCAGATGAAGGTTTCACCTCTGGTTGCACACATGATTCGGTTGTTTTGCCATGCGCTGCACCTGGTGACCCCGCTGTAGAACGGTGAAATGCTGATTGCAAATTTTCTACGTTCATAGTCTCAGACACAGTCATGTTTCGATAATCAGTGAGGCTATGTGTGATGGTGGAGTCGCCGGTATGGAAGGCTGGTCCATCTAGTAAGCCGACGCCCCAGTTCTCTTTCAGTGTGTCCCACCAGGCTTGATCACTCAGATCGGTTGGCTCTCCGATTGCTTTAAGGTGTACTTTCTGGAGAGGCGAACAAGATAGCATGTGCAGAAGCCATGCATCAATGCGCTCCCTTTTTTCAATCCAATTAACTTCTGACGGAGTAAGATCAATTTCGTCGCTTTGTTTGGATGAGTCATTAATGTTAGGGATGCCCTGGCGCAAGCTCATGTGTTCAGATGTGAACCCCGACTGATTGGCCGGTAGAAAACCTGAGACTGAAGGCGTCCTTAAATCGGCATCCCTAATCATATCCGAAAAATTCGTATCCTCCAGGCTCCCAACTGCAAAACGCGTCAAACACTCCATCTCGGAGTTCAGTGCATCGTGTTGGGGTGCCGTGTTTGGCATAGAGATACTGCCAGGTAATCGATCCACAAACTTTGTCTCCTTTTGCGTGTACGTCCATTCCAGGCGGTTGTATAACTCCTCGGCCTCATCGTATTCAGCTTCAAATAACGCAAGGGTATCTCTTGAGATAGATGCTTGGTCGAATGCAACCTGAATGCCGGGTGGCAGTTCGATAGGTAACGTATGAAGATAATGGCGAAATTTATCTACGGCGGATCCGTACTTGGATCCAGTCTCTTCTCGTAGTTTACGGAGATTCATCCGCTTTGGCTGTAGACGAAACCGGCAGCCAGTGTATTCATCTCGTGCTTCTCGTAGTTCTTCTTGTTCATTTTCAAGAGATTCCTTGTGAGCACCAACATAGGCCGCCGAGTCTGTCTTGAATGTCCCGTTTGCAAATACAGGCGGTGGAGGGGGTGGTACGAACGATGCCGGTGGTGGAGGTGGTAGGAAATATGGATATGGTGGTAGAGGCGGCAAAGGTGATGATGATACCGGAGGAATTTGATCCGCAGTTCGACTCGCCATGCCACTATTCGAGTTTGTTCTATGATCAGTGGAAGATTTCTGCGTGACGGGAGAAAAGGGGTCAGGCGAAGAAGAAGATGATGATGGTGATAGAGGATTCAATAGATGCGATGCCGGGCAACTTGAGTGATAGGACAGGAGGTTCGTGGCGTCCCATGGCACTGGGATTGTGTCAGCGTCAAGCCCTCAGAACAAACATCTACCAAGCACACCATGATTCGTCGGGACAACCACAGGGCTCCAAATTGAAGCTTCTGCGTGCATAGAAGGCATCGCATAGTATGGCTGGTGTTCACGAATCAAAAGTGGTTGGAAAGATCACCAGACAGCGCGATGTTCTCGGCCAGAAGGCGAAAAGGCGTATGCACTCTGCAGGCGTGGGTGTCCAGAGACAGGCATGGGCGCATACGTATCAAATACATAGAGCCTGCCGTGTAATGTATCCAAAAGCGGCGGACGCCGGGGCTGAGCTACAGGGAGTTAGCCGCATGACTAGCGTCGTCTGGGACGGCACTCGCCTGCAGCCGTACATTAGACATACCCCTCCTACACCTTTTCTTTGATGTGCTGTACGGTCGGAGATGGCGTGCAGCGACGCATGTCTAAAAAAGTTAGGGATTTCCTGGATGTGCCACACTATCTTCAACGCGGCTCTGCTGGCAGACTTGACGAATGATGGTTAAATAGCTGTGCTAAGACGTGGTTTCACTTGTGTACAAACAGTCACTCGGAAGTGAGATGTGGCCTGCCTGTGACGATGGCTCAAAATTCCGATCCCTATATGTCTGTACATTGGAGTGAGGAGCACCAAGCTCATTATCGCACGCGCTGGAATGGCCGTAAGACTAAAAATACTATATACATCACCTGAACCATCAGCTAATACTTACTAGAAGCCTGGGTATTCTGGGATTATATCGGTCGACGTGACTCGCTTGATGCTCATCAGTTCACTAATTCACTGGTTGTACAAGGTCACCCGATTGAGGGGACCTACAACTCACAAAATCCACAATCCCAACAATCGGAGCCACTCCATCCTTGTAAGTGATTCGGGATCCCTAGAGGCTGAGAGTATCGTTAATGTTGTGTAGCATACTACGTGCGTGATGGTCGCTACTTTCAGCCAGGCAGGGTAAATAAACACGAATAGTAGCCGCAAAACATGTATATGTTGACAGCCCACAGGTTTTCTCCATGTTATTTACCGAGGCAGCCGGTACAACTGTGACTGATTACAACACCACCCACTCTGCAATCTCTCAGGTAGCCTACGGGGAACCTGTTTATACTCAGATCCGGCGGTTCATAGTGGTTCGCCATAAGAGAGAGTTTTGCTATGCTGTGTGAGATTTACCATCATCCGTTATATGACCAAAAGCTAACGTATGTTAGCCCCATCTTCACATATGGAGGACGTGGAACCACCAAGCCTGGTGTCGTTGCAAAAGAACACGCAATTGCATATTCTTATGGCAGTCAAGCCCGTCTCCTTACGAACGAGGCTCCGCTCGAGAAGAATTCAATTTGCGTCGTGATGAACCCTAGCGAACGTCCTCTCCATATTGCGTCAAGGATTTACTTTTCTATACATCATCCCATCCAGTATAACGTCAAGGTCAGAGATCTAGGCTATGTCCACCCCAGTCAGATGCAAGACTTCCAAGGATACTGGCATATGGAAAACAGAGCCGATACGAGCCAAGACCCGGATATCACCGCTGGAGCAGTGTAAGATGGATCCTCCAGCTGAACAGTTGCTAACACGACAACGCTCAAAGCCACACCAATTTTCTTTTTTCGCATGTGGACGCCCATGTTTCATTACAATTTCTCTGGCCGAAAAATACGTTGCGATTGTTTCCTCGTGTCTCAGTTGAGCTGTTTGATCTGTTTACGTTTCTTTTTACTTCTCAATCACGTTCCATGTATTGCGATTCACTTTCGTCACCAGAATGTCTACACGCGACCAGATTCCGAATTCAGATTGTACCTAACGAATGAAACAGCTGCACCAAATTTCCAAACATGTTCTTAATCACACGTATTATGCCATGGCTGGTTGATCAGATAACAGGTTACTGAAAGTAAACCTGACAATAAACATCAATCTGTGTAATTTCTCGTCAGAATGTTAGTGTCTAAGATATTTTTCTACTATGATGATCAATCGCACACGGCAGATTCGAGGCATATTCCAACGGGAGACTAGTTATCCTAAGACCCCTCAAGTAGCCACATGTGCAGCCTTGTGCCTCATGCTAAGTCTTGTTCACGCTAGAGGGCAAATCTCTGTCCCTCAACCTCACTGCTCTGTCACGTACTTACTCACACAGCATTCCAGTTCAATCAACTGTTCTCCAGTATCGACTCTGGTGATCCACAGTTTGTAAGTGATGTGTGTGCGCGACTTATGTTCAGAAAGACTAACATTTGTAACTCTCTACACTATGATCATTAATGAGTTTTCTCCTTGTAACAATTTATGTGTAATATTTGAATCTTCGGATTGTGATAAGAGAGTTTCCAACATCTGTCTCTTCAAATTTTCGCTTTGTATTGCACTCTTCCGTTGCATCACCTGTTAAGAAAGCGCTTTCGAGATCGGAACGCCCGAAATGAATTGTGTGTCAAAAAACACACAAAAGGGTCACTGAATAATCCGCTTACATGAAGACACAATTGAAGTATTCATCTAACCAGTCCCTTCAATTTAGGATATGAGATTTCAAACCACTCGACTACCGCCTGCCACTATTGCACTGCAACAATATCGTACTCTCCCATCCAGCAGCTACAATGGAACTGCTTGAACTGTACTTTGAAGTCTCTTTGCGACCACATTTGGTCTTCGAGGAAAGGTCATGGAGTCGATGGCGAGTACGACGGGTGATGTGGATCATCGGCTGCGCAAACACTGTATGCCAGGCCGCTCGTTACGCCGGGCAGCACGGTATGTAAGCGCTAAAACGAGGCGCAGCTGCAAGTTAAGGACCAGCCGTCCGTCAGTCGCGCACCAGCCTGATTGTCTCAAAAAGACTATAAATATCGCATTATCTTCCGCTGCTGTGTGCGTTGCTGCTCGACTCGCGCATGGCAGACTCGCTGTTGCTCCACGACGAGCGGCTCGGGCAACACCCCGACCACGACAGAAGATCTCCGAACGGCTCAGAAAAGCTTCAACACGATCCTAATCATCAGCAACGGCCGACCTTGTATGTGCGATGGCTCGAAGACTGGTGGCTCGGCGAGCTCGTTGCCGTGGTTTCTAGTTGCGCCCTGGTTGTCGCCCTTTGCATCATTCTCAAGAAGTACGATGGAGAGCGGATGCCTTCGTTTTCAACCTGGTTCAACTCGAGTATTACGCTGGGTACGCTGGTGTCGCTGCTTACCACGCTGGCCGTCGCGATGGCGCTCTCAACGGTGCAAGAGTGCCTCAGCCAGCTTAAGTGGCTTTGGTATTCGGGCGCGAGCCGGCCGCTGGGTGATTTCAAGACGTACGATCGTGCCAGTCGTGGGCTCATCGGCAGCGTGCAGCTGCTGTGGAAACTCCGCCTTACGCCCACTGCCTCCTTTGGTGCGATACTCACGGTCGCCCATCTGGCGGTTGCACCACTTGCGCAACAGTCGCTGCTGTACCGGTCGGTACCCGTCGTCGAAATACATGGAAAGGCCACTATACCTAGCACGAAGGATTGGACAGAGGCCCAACAGCAGACTCAGACCTTGAAAATGCCTGATGGCTACGCTTCTATCTCTCCAGGAATGAAAGGTGCTATATTTAATGGCTTCTTTGCAAGCGCCAACGTCACAATCAACGATACTCTGCCGACCTGCTCAACTGGCAATTGCGTATTTCCCAACTATCAGTCCTTAGCCATCTGCGCATCGAGCGCCGACGTGACTCCTCATCTTCAAAACTTAACAACGGAAGGAGAGGTTAGATGGTGTCTCCCCGGCGGATTTTGTGCCTCCAACAACGTCACCACCGTAAGCTATATGAGCGCCAATATCACCTCGGCCGTAACCCAGGCTGATAAGGACGCCACCGAAGAACTTCTGTCGCCACTTAACTACACATCGCTTGCTTTCGCCGATTATATCACTCCCGTAGGCGACTTCTACATCATTTACAAAAACCAGACCAAGTCCAGTGAGACGCTCTGGGCGGCAGTGGAGTTCGTGCTCGACTGGTGCGTGCCCACGTTTTCCACACAGGTCATCAACGGCACCGCCGTTACCTCACGGGGGCCGGATCCCTTCATGGACTTTGACGCTGAGCCCCATTCTACGATCACGGGACGTATAGGCGGCGAGGACATCACTGTAGACACACTCTCACACTACACGCTGCAGCGCTACCTGAACCTCTCGCTATCCGGCGGCGCCTATCTGGCCGAAACCGACACTTACGCCGACTCTGATCAGGTGCAGAAGCTGGTCACTTTTTTCGGCATCGGTGGCCAAGAAACGGATTTATCGACGACGCGCGTGGACGGCCTCGCTGCCCTGGACGCCATGCTCGCGAACACGGCTACAAGCATGACCAACTACATACGCTCAGTGCTAAAGACAGACCACGTTAACGGCACCGCCTTTGTTCAGCAGAACGTTGTGCACGTGAGCTGGTCGTGGATCGCCGCGCCCATTGTCTTCTGCGCAGCCAGTCTGCTTTTTTTCGTTGCCGTTGTCGCACTCTGCAGTGTCCGCCGCACTGTCAGGCCGCCCTTGTGGAAGTCCAGCGTCGTCGCTACCCTGCGCTGCCTCGACCCAGGTCTGCATCGTGAGCTAGGCGGCCCTCCAGGTCGGATGGCTACAAGTGGAGCCGCTGACAAGTTGAGTGTGCGGCTTGTGCGTGACGGCGAGGGCTGGCTGCTGGTTCGAGGCACGTCCGCCAAGTCTAATACGAGCATACGAATGCCCTGATTGCTTGGATGTATAGAGCGCTTAGCTATCTTTTGACCGTTTACTTCTGCATGTATTGTAGTAAAGCTAGCAGTAAGTTAAGCAAGTTAAGCAATGTAAGACCTACTTATCACATCGTCTCTTTAGACGGAGAACTATTTTTTGTATGCGCTAGGAGGCTGTACAGTCAAAACTGGAGAGCTGCAAGATACCAGATCGCGTCAATATGGTCATACACGATCGTCAATACTCGCAGTACTGTTAGTAGTCCCACCCATCATCCACACCACCCTCAAAGTCGAGCACCATGTCCACCCAGTTCCCCCCACCGTATTGACACTTGCTCGGCCCCATCTTCTTGAACCCCGCTTTTTCGTAGAAGGGTATATACCGATCTCTGTAGATCAGTGCTATCCGCGAGGCCACTCCCGAATCCCTGATCCTTTGCACGTAGCTCTGCAACAGTATCGAACTCAGGCCCTTCCGCGAGAAGTCCGGATGCACACACAGCGAGTGCAGACAGATGGTCCGCCCGTCCTCGGTGTAGCCCACCCTTGGCGAGAGCTGGTACTTTGACTTCCAGCCCTTGGGGTAGTCCATGGCGTCGTCTGTGACGACGGGTGAGATCGCCTTGGTGGATATGACGTGACCGAGCAGCACGCGCTTCCGGTCGGTGTCGGACGAGTCTATTGGCGGGAATTCTGGCGACCTCAAAGAAATAGTTAAAGCTTACTATTAGCTCTATAAGGTAATGCAAAGTGACTAAAGTAACGGAGTCAGTTGCGTACGCGACGCGCTGAGAACGCAGCAAGCTGAGGTGACATCATAGGTAGCTGCGTAGCTTGCATGTATTCGCAGGGAAGACAATGTCAAGCTTACAATGATGCTCGAGCAGGATATCATACTCCTTTTGACATGGGCAATTACTGTGATCGAACAACGACGAAGGTTGCGCGAAAGAGCTATCGACTGGCAAGGCTGCAGCTACAGCGGCTCATTCTGGAGGATCCCACAGCAAGCCCTGTAGGCGTGAAGCGCAAGTGCAAAACAGGTTGACAACCGTAATCTATTGTGGAGAATGAAGAACACTAGACGCTCCCAAGAAGATTGCCGGGAAAAAGGAGCAAGTACTATCAGGCTGAGGAACACCGATCCTGCGGTCGTCAGTGAGGCAGCATGCGATGGTGTTGGCGCTTTCGATCAGGCTCAGCCATACTGCCTGCATGCAATTCAAGAAACCCTACTTCAAACTATCACCTCGCGTACTAAGAGGAATCGCAAAATGCCGGGTCACAAAAGGCAGATACAGACGCAAGGATGCAAATGCTGTCGCACTCAGCACAAATGCACATACATGTTCTCATGGTTTCTGGTCCTCATCATGTCGTGCATATCTGTGAAATGCTACGCAAGCTTTTCTACCTGGTACTCGATGACCAATCCTCTATTTCTTTCCTCTGCCCCTAGCATTAAACGTCTTCAACGGGTCCACCTTGCCATTTCTCCCTCTCACTGTCTTCCTCCCCTTCCCCTTCACAAATTTCCTTTGCCCCATCTTGGGCACGTTCAACCCTACGAAGCCCACATCTTCAGGTTTTTTCCCACCAGGCAACAGATAGTCGGGGATGTGCTTGAGATGTGGTTGTATGCGTGCGGGATGATTAAGCGTTTGGTCGTGACGGAGATGCGCGAGTGCTTCGGGGTTTTCTTCGAACTAGCATTATGTTAGGGGATATCTTAAAGCTACTAGAGGAGCGAAACGTACGTAGCGCGACAACTTCTGGGACTTGGAAAGCTCCATGCGAATCTCTTTTATCCGTGCCTCCCGGATGGCGATGCGGGTTACTGAGCGCAGGGCATCACCAAAGCGGTATCTAAACGGTTCAAGACGTTTCATATCGAAGTTGTAGTTCTCGAGCTTCTGGCCATCCTTCTGGTGTTTTTCCACCTTTGTTAATACCTCCTCGTCATTCTCGCAGGCGGCGAACGTTGTCGACTTGTGCTTACGGTACTTGTCTTTTGGAATGATGAACGAGATGGCAGTACCCGACTTGCCTGCGCGTGCTGTTCGGCCAATGCGGTGGAAGTAGGATTTGTAGGTGGAAGGAAAGTCGAAGTTGAGCACACACGAAACGTTGAGGAAGTCGATGCCGCGGGACACTCCAGAGTCAGGTTCGCTCTTTTTGTCGCTCTTGGCTTTCTTTTTCTTAGGCTTGGACTCATTGTCCTCTTTCTGCTGTGAACCCAGAATCTCAGTTTCGTCTGAGGCAATCAAGATATTGTAGATGTTTTTGTTGAATTCTTCGACGATGTGCAGGCGGGATGCAAGCGGTAACTCGGAGTTGAGTACACAGGACTTGATACCAAACTGCTCGAGAAAGAGCTTGACTCGGTATGAGCGATCTGTATCGCCCACAAACACGATCGTCTTTCCTTTGATCAAACCCAACTTGAACATTGCGTAGATCAACAGGAACTTCTCCTCCTCAGCGCACTTGATGACGTACTGCTTGACCTTTTGCGAGCCCTTCTCGAGGTCGTCGAGCTTCAACACGACAGGATCCGTGCAGAGGAGGCTTCCGAGCGATTCGACTTCGGTGTTGAGGGTTGCTGACATGAGAAACATCTGCACGCCCTTGGGGATGCTCTGTGCGATCTGGTCCAGATCATCCTTGAAGCCATAACCCATGACCAAGTCGCCCTCGTCGACGACTAGATGCGCGAGCTCCTTCACCGACAGTGCGCCATTGTTGATATTCGTGCTCGCACGTCCCGGTGTCGCGATGACGACGTCAGGGTTGTCTGCCAGTTTCGCCTTGGTCACCACCTCCGATTCCTTTCCTGCGATGTTCTGTATCCGAATCTCCTGCCCGCAGTGTGTGGAGAGCGACTTAGCAACTTTGGTAATCTGGAGGGCCAGTTCCTTGGTGGGAACGAGGATGAGCGATGTCTTTCCGCGGCGTCGCAGCGTGTTGTGTAGGATGGGGAGTAGGTAGGCGGCAGTTTTTCCCGTGCCAGTACCACTGCGTGCGAGGATGTCGCGGCCCTGCAGTGCCAGAGGTATAGCCTGTGATTGCACAGCAGTTGGCGAACTCCATTTCTGATCTTTTATGCCTCTCAATAGTCGTGGCTCGAGCTCGAAATCGGCGAAGGAAGCCTCTGCTGTCTTCGAAGATTTGGACGGTGTGGTAGGCTCAGTCTGCGATGCGTCGCTTGCCCTGCGCGTTGTAGGCTGTGGTGACTCCTCCTCGGGAACATCATGCTCGTTCAGTTTGCGCTTCAAAGCCATGTTGACGTTTTGAATTCGGGATCTTGTGAATAATCGAGGCTGCCAGATGGTCGAGTAAACTCATGCAGATTCTCTGAACTTTTCTGGCGCCAACGCTCGTTCCTGGCTAGCCCGCCCCACCTCGGATCAACGTCGGACCGTCGACTTGGTCATCCCAGCACCGCTGGTCGTCTGTACACAATCACTTACTCATCTCTCAACCCAGGGAACAAGAGACCACCGCATTGACAGGAACTTGGTCGTCGATTCGATACGGCTACTACAATCGTTAAAAACTTTTTGTCGTCTGCCTGGCCCAACTGCCAGCTGCAGTTTACTGAGACCCAGATCTAGCCAGCCAACCAAGAAGTCTGAACAACGGTTCTACTACCGCCTATCCATTACATCAGCGCTTGGAAAGACAAAAGTCCTTTGGAGCTCGCACCTCATCACATCACCATTGCATCGGATAATTGACCACTATGAACGTTCAGCTTCTCTATTTTGACCTATATAACGAACGTGTTCCTATCTGATCTGCCAACACCAATTATCAAAACTTAGCAACAACCAAGGCTTCATAAAGTGCGCTTATTGACAACATAGGCTGCTCCTCGACTATTTTGCCGGTGCGCCACCTTGAAACGACTCCCCTGCGAGGAAACGCTGCGCGATATCATAAACCGTCTGAGACCTGATATGCAGTTGGATTCCATGTCCCACACGATCGACACTCTTCCAGTTGTATTGCGCTTTAGGGAACAAGGTCCCCGTCTCCTGCAACAACGATCCGCATCCGGCTGGCCCTATAACGGGGCTTCCTGGTCCACAGTACGCCTGGTCCTGCTCACCTGTGAGCACTAGCACACGACCCGTGTATTCGGGCGCACTGTAATACAGAGCGTAGAGCGTCACAAACTGCCCAATGGTCACGACGTCCTTGCGCTGGAAGAACAATTGTGCGAGAGTGTCGTCGAAGTCGACCTGAGCCTTGGACCCAAAAAACGAATTGGTGCGACCAGTCTGGCTAGAACTTGTCAGGTAGCCGGCAGGCAGGCTACCAAAGCGTGCAGGGTCTACGAGCGCGGCCGGCAACGGGAGCACGAGACTGATGCCGAGGAAGTCCTGTTGAACGTTCTTGGAATATCCTGTGAGGACGTACTCATCGTAAGCCGTTGGGTCTGCACCTGCGGTACCTGTTCCCATGTTGGAACCATACGAGTTGCCAATGTAGATGAGAAAATTGTACGCCCGCGGCAACTGCCCGGTGGTGCCGGCACGAACTTGTCTTGCGAGACTGTTGTAAAGAGCAATTCTACGAAGAAGAATAGAGGTTAGTTAATGGTTCACGATGGTCACAAGATAACGAGGTCGGCGATGATGCCCAAGGAGAAGGATAAGGGCCGGGGGTGTGCGCAACACTTACTCATATGGAGCTTGTACCACCAGAATAGGATCCGGATGCGCTGAACGGCCAGTGCCCAGACGATCCATTGCAAGCGTAGGATATCCCTTGTTGTTCATGTATCGAACCCATGAGTATCGCTCTGGTTGATATTCAGGGAAGTCGGTGCCAACGCCTCCCTCCGCATCCCAACCGTCGCGGTTGGCGGTGATACTGCCAAACAACATCTGGAGCTTTTGGTTGTTGGCGTTGATCACGCTAGGCTTGCAGAAGGTGCCGGCCAAAGTCTGGGTGCCCGAGACTTCGAAGAGTGTCGCATTGTTGAAAGCGTTGACTAGGCCATCGAGAGTGCCGAGTGGAATGCTGGCAGAAATGTTTCGGTTCTGAGCGGTGCCGGAAACGGTGAACACTACGGCCGTGCAATTGCTGCTGGTTACTTGTGCCACAGCAGTACTGCAGGAAAGCAGGAAGGTAGACCAGAAGATGTTCTTCATGATGAGTAGACTTGGTAGCGCTGTGAAACAAAGACAGTCTGATATCCAAGAAAACTGACTGACCTACAAGGTATTATTTATATTCCACTCGACTTCAAAAGGCATCATGGTCAATCGAGTAGGTAGGCGCCGATCAACCATCTGCACAAGGTGTTCACACCCCTCGCTTCCGCAATGACCGTTAAAGTTCTACTGACGATGTCCTCCCATGAACGAAATACTAGTTTATTGACGGATCTCTCCATACAACACCTGTTCGTGCATACTCTGCATGGGTATCTTTCGCTTGCGGCCCGTTCCTAGGAGAGCAGTATACTGCATGTCGGCAATTGTACAATCATCAACTAGTGCTGGAGATGATAGCAGAAAGCGTGGAAATGACATCATCCAGCGAATCGTAGGCTTAACATGGTTACTTAGTCCTTAAGATATATAAACCTCAAAAAAAGAACTCACCATCAAAGATCAGCCTGATGGCTGCGATGTTATGACTTGAGGTAGATCTTCAAAATTGAGTTTTCCATCAGAAAACGCACCTTAGGTTTACAATGAGTATCCCAGTCCCTATGAAACGTGCGCCTTCATTGGTTACAGATCCCTGTTTGCGACACATATATCCTAATCAAGTCATTGGTGGTCGAGTATGTGACAGGCGCCATAGAGTACATGGAGTACGTACGTTAAATGCGTCCAAGCTCTACTAACCGAGGCCATCTGATTCCAAAATGCTGGCCAATTACTGTGCCTGATGTGCCTACACCTTCCTGTACGAAAGGTTCGCAAAACGAGGTCATGGGTCTCAATCAGGCTAGGCATTTCAGAATCGAAGACGGAAGCAGGTTTTCGGAGAAGGCTAGAGGAACACATCTCAGGGGAATTTGTAGATCGAATGCTTAACCGAGATAATTTTCGATAGTGTGCAGCCGATCGTGCATGTCAATCATCATGGGGAAAAAGAAAAAGCATGGTACATGGGGAGGTAAAGCCAGAATTAGACTTCATGCTCAGGTCAGACTTCATTGGTGTTTTATGGCCGTGCGAGAGAACAGGGGATATCTGCCGAGGAGAGACCCGAGTTCTGCGCCCAATCTGACTTGTTTCATCCAAGTCAATTTGTTGGAGAGAAAACACCAGGCTCACTTAATCGCCAAAACTCATTCCGGGGCTTATGAGGTCTGCATTTGTCTTGGAAAGAGCGATGTTGTATCGGTATAGGGTACCAATACGATAAACCCACTTCAATTGCTCTTGACTACAACATGTGTGAGCTGAGTATACCCTGAGCACATCTCGCCAAAGCCTGGAAAGACAGGGTTACCCGAATGGCCCCTAGTCGATGACAAGTGGAAAGCTCCGATTCCAGCTCCGGACACTTCAAGTTGAAAGACACGGGTAGCCACTTCCAAAATCTAAGTAGCGTAGTGCTGTATTTTGTGGCTTCGGAAACTTCTTCGAGAGGCGTACATTGTCTGACGATATAGACAGACGCGATCACATCTACGGCTTACATGGCTTATGCACACTCACATGGATCATTCACGGGATGAATGTCGGAGACAACTCGACATCGATACGAAAACTCAGGTCGTTCCGAAGCCTCATACCGGTTACAAGTAGTTAATCTACTATGTACAGACGCCGATGTTCTATTGGCGGCCATCTGAGAAGGCGTTTATAATCTGGCAAATCGTACGACACATCTAAAATCTATTCGTGAATTGTTTGCAAGCATGTACGCCTCAGAGGACCGATGTAGTAAGCAAACATTGGAGTGTAATGATCAGTTCAGATGTCCAAAGCAAATCTGGACTTCTAACGGAACAGTAGAGACTCCAACTGCCTGCTCTATATGTGAATCATTACTCGAAAGATGTATATCGATCCAAACAGATTTTCAAAGAAGATAAGAAACTTATGCAGATTTCACTAACCGAGGACAAGATACAATCTTGAATCACCACAGTGGCGATCTTCTGACAGCTCCATTGACAATTGACGAATCATTCACTCCGGGCTTGTCCTACACGATGTTCTTCTTGATTGGACTCTCACAACATATATCCATAGCCATGATTCAATCTAATGATCAACAAATGTACCTAGGACAGAGTTAGTAACAGTGGCTTTATCTGAGTGCAGGACAAAAACGATCAAATTAAAGTATGCATATGCATGCAACCATGAGGCACTATCACTTGATCCGGCCTTCGATATCTGAACCATCGCCACCATGTCCGATGTTCTCCATAGAACGAAAATCCTACATAACCACATTCTTGATTGAACTTAGCCGCATTCAAGCTGCGTAGTATAAGCATATCCATGCTCGAGCCACTTGTATCTTGCCACACCACTTCACTCAAGTTGTTCAGACGACTTTCGCAATTCAACTTGTACGCAACTGTGTGTCTACTACAGGCAAGCTCTCGCCAGTCCCACGTTCACACAGTGTTAGAGACGTGTAATTGGAGGCGACATCGATTGAGAACATGGATATCAGACGTTTGTTATGATTGAATCTACTTATCGGAAAGTTTTAGCGTACCAACAAGCTCGCGACCGATTTTAGGGTTGGTCAAGACAGTAAGGTATGATTGTTGGACAGCTGACTTATTCATGGCCGTCTGGTTGTTGAGAATACAGTGTCCCCCTCTTTCTCCATAGCTTTTCCCTTGAAAGCTCCAGGATAGTGTATGTTTACAGCAGTTATCGTATATCACGGTTCCCACATCGTCTTCGGGTTATG
The DNA here is from genome assembly GCF_010015815.1 of Dothidotthia symphoricarpi CBS 119687. Lineage (NCBI taxonomy): Eukaryota > Fungi > Ascomycota > Dothideomycetes > Pleosporales > Dothidotthiaceae > Dothidotthia > Dothidotthia symphoricarpi. The sequence continues at coordinate 1,123,710 of NW_022985008.1, forward strand.
TCTCCAGATATCCCCTCCCCTCCCCCTTCGACGATCTAGATACCTAGGATAGCGTATCTCTATCCTTTCAGTTATGCCATATCTACAATTGCTATCTCTTCCGCAATCGGCATTTAACAGTCGTGACGTCGTGACTCAACCCTACGTCGCGCATATTCGTGGCACCGATCCACGTGTGGATAATGAATCACCCTACGGAGCATGGTAGAGTATTCTAGACTGGGGAAAAACAGTTCATCGTGCGTCGTCGATCCGAAGTGTGTGGTTCAAAATAGGAGCGAAGTCTGATATTCTAGGATCATGCAGGGGTAATCGACTTCCACCGTGAACCACTGTTCTTTGATGCGCGGTCGAAAGATGGCGAGGAGCGAAATCCGGCGACGGGCTGAAAGGCATAGGAGTAATGTAGGTTTACTATGTTCCGTTAGTTCTGTGGTTCTTGACCTGCGATGCTTCGAAGACTGTTTTGAGCAGGTTCAACGCAGTAAAGCCGAGCTCCGAATTCATGGACTAAATCCGATTCCCTGATGTTGGCGATTTCTCAGCGTTGCTGCGAGGTCGTTTTTCGACGAGTTGTCGTAACATTCCAAAAGCGAGAACCAACAAGAGCAATACGTCCAGCCTCATTCGGCGTAGACCGAGATATCTCCGCATAGAATGTACGCTAGTATTGCGCTAAATCTCCAGGCGAGAACTAACTACGGACTTCTTCATCTGCAACTCCAGCCACTACCGTTAGTTGTAGCTTCCGCTTACAGCTCAACTTGGTGGCTCGACCTGTCGACCTTGAATGCTGCGATGGCTTGTAAATCGAGATTACGTATATCGCACTCTCACATGCCTCGACTGGACAAACACCTTCCCCGCTCAGAACCACAAAATCAGTGAGCTGAGTCCCCACTATAATTGCTAAAAACTTACATCAACACAATTTTGTCGTTAGCATACCGTTCCATCTACTCCTACAACCAGTCGATCCTATCAAACTAGCTTTATTTACATGCGTGATAACGTAAGTGAATGGGCCGTAGTCCGACAATCAAACCACAATTGTCATTCATAACTCTTGGAACAAGGCTTTCTACATTCAACCCCTCTATCCAAAGATGAAGCTCCAATCAATATGCCCATATCGCTGCAGTTTAACGGTATGTCTCTTGTGTCTTATCGTCATGACTTTTCAGCTCGCCGATCCAGGAATTGTGATGGTCTTTGCTAGCTATCCAACACAAGGAGGCTGCAATACTTATACTGAGGCCTGGTCTCCCTTGACTCTCAATTCAACTCACTTCCATCACTTTCAAAGAGGTGTCAAGTTGTCGCCATCATGTCTTGTTCGCTGGTGGCCACCGGCCTGCCCTCCGCCGTTGGAGGCGAAACGCCGACTTTCAGCTATGCTCGAACGGGTCACAGCGACGACTACTTTGGGATTGCCGTGACCTACCTGCAAGGAACCAACACGTGCTACAGCACTCAACCACCATGGACCCCAGTCATTGTGAACACAGGGGCTTCGTTTACGCAGCCCTGCACGTTCGAATACATCGAGACTGCCACGCCCAGGTATACCGGCATCTACTGTTACAGCGTGTCGGTAACCAATATTCCTGACGGTCAACTCACAATATCCTACTCGGGTTACAGTGGACCTGCGGCCAGCACGCCAGCTCTCTTCTTTGCTCAGTTTGGACCGTCGCCAGCCCCAACCACAGCCACAGTCACTGTTCCACCAATGACCTCAGGTGCCTCCTCAGCCAGCACCACCTCAATGGCATCCTCTTCATCTACCACACAGGGCATCCCGACTTTTACTTCATTCGGCAACACTACAATGTCATCGTCACCTTCTACTACATTGGGAACCTCAACCAGTACTTCCACCAGTACTCCAGTCAGCAGTTCGTCAACCGGTAGTTCAAGCAGCTCAAGCATCAGTTCAAGCAGCTCAAGTAGCAGTTCCAGCAGCAGCTCCAGCAGTAGCTCTAGCAGCAGCACTTCAAGCAGTACTTCAAGCAGCACTCCAAGCAGCAGTTCAACCAGCAGCTCGACTAGGACCTCGACCAGCACCACCGCAACAACGTCAACCTCAACCTCAACCGCCATGGCTAAACGCTCCATAGCTAAACGTGCTGTAACCACTACGATCTCAGTTCCTTACACAACAGTTACGCACACGGATACTGTCATCGTCACCAACTCAGTAACCTCAACCAGCACAGTTAGCAGTTGCAGCAGTAGTTATGTTCCCACATCTCAACCTCCGTATGCTAGCTCGTCGCAGCCTCCATACATTGGCTCATCCCAGCCTCCGTATATTGGTTCATCCCAGCCTCCGTACATGGGTTCATCTCAGCCTCCGTACATGAGTTCATCTCAGCCTCCATACGTTGGCTCGTCCCAGCCTCCGTATGTTGGCTCGTCCCAGCCTCCGTATGTTGGCTCGTCCCAGCCTCCGTATGTTGGCTCGTCTCAGCCTCCGTATGTTGGCTCGTCCCAGCCTCCGTATGTTGGCTCGTCCCAGCCTCCGTACGTTGTTCCATCCCAACCCACATACGTTGGCCCATCCCAGCCTACTTATTCGGGCCCATCTCAGCCTACATACGTTACCCCGTCTCAGCCTCCTTATGCAGGCCCATCTCAACCTCCAGATGCAGGCCCGTCTCAGCCCCCATACGACGGCTCGTCCAAGAGTGGTTACGAAGGTTCTTCCAAACCCACATATGGAGGTCCATCTGAGCCCCCATATGTAAAGCCATCTAAGCCCTCATATGAAGACTCCCCTCAACCATCATATGCAGGTCCATCCAAGAGTGCCCATGCAGAGCCTTCCCAACCCCCATATGCCGAGCCATCTCAGCCATCATATGCCGGCCCGTCGAAGAGTGATTACGCAGAACCATCTCAGCCGTCGTATGCAGGCCCACCAAAAAGTGGTCGTGGGTATCCTGCTCAACCTACATATGCAGGCCCTTCGCCTACATATGAAGGTCCATCAAAGAGCGATTACGCCGGCCCCCCCAAGAGCAGTCATCAAAGCTCTTCCAAGAGTGACTACGAAGGTCCATCCAAGAGTGACTACGAAGGTCCATCAAAGAGTGACTACGAGGGCCCATCCAAGAGTGATCACCCAGGCCCATCGATGAGTGATTACCCCGGTCCATCGATGAGCGATTACCCCGGCCCATCGATGAGCAGTTACCCCGGCCCATCGATGAGCAGTTACCCTGGCCCATCCAAGAGCGACCACGCAAGCCCCTCCAAGAGTGAATACGCCGGTTCTTCTAAGAATGATTACGAAGGCCCATCCCAGAGCAGCTACCCCGGTCCCTCCAAGAGTGAGTACGCTGGCCCATCCAAGAGTGGTTACGAAAGCTCATCCAAGAGCGGTTACGAAAGCTCATCCAAGAGCGACTACCCAAGTCGCCCCAAGAGCGACTACCCCAGCCCCTCCAAGAGCGAATACGCAGGCCCCTCGAAGCCCACATACGCCGGTCCGGAGCCCACTCATGCCGAGCCGTCCCAACCCCCCTACGAAGGCCCGCCCAAGAGTGAGTACGAAAAGATGACAGTATACCCCAAGGTGAAGCTGCACCGCAAGCGTGTCGTCCGCGTCACAAAGCACCACCAGATCCAGAAGCGAGCAAACGCCGCCAACCCTGATTTCACCTACACCCAGGACATCGTCACCTCCACAGTCACCGCCGATCCGGCTTCTACGACGACGACTGAGGTCACGCTTCCTGCTTCCACGACTACAACTGAGATCACGCTTCCTGCTTCTACGACTACAGCTGAGGTCACAGTTACAGTGTATGTGACTTCCCTTGAACCCCCTCCCTCCTGCTATCCTTCTGTGCTGACTTGATACCCTAGTACCGCTACGCCTACCGACACTGGAACGAGCACTGTGACGGCGTCGTACATCGCCACGGTATCGGCTACTGACACCATCACATCGACGACTACCATCGTGGACCAGGCCACCATCACCACGTGCCCTACGATGATGATGACTCAGTTCTAGGCATGCAATCTTCTGCTACAAACACTCGCGCACTATGAACGCGATGCGTTGCAAACGGTAAACAACACGGCTTAACGGTAATCAGTCCAGGACTTTACATATCCTATCGCAATATGCTTCGGGGGAAATCTGGCGTCGCCTTTCTCGGCTCTCACGATGCCAATCCACTCTCTCAACACATCCTCCGTAGTGATAGATTTAGATAGTAAGGACCTCTAATATAATCATTCCATCATAACTCTCTCGTTACTCCTCATACGATTGTTTGTGCTGTGCTATGATGTGTGGAGCCCATATCTGCCTCATCTTTGAGTTTTGTACATAAAACAACTTTCAGAACCGCGCATGTTTGAATATGTAGCTGGTCGCACATACTCCGGTCAATCGACTTCTTCCCCACACACACAAGTCCACCTATCAACCCACACAAAAAATCCACATCTCACCCCGGATCAATGCGCAAAAAGACAACTTGCAGAAACAAGGCCTGCACCCAGCCAAACCATGAATCAGAAAAATTGACCTTACATTCCCACACACCCTCCATATCCACACACACACAAACTACTACTCATCCATACTCTCAATCCCCGGCAACCCGCCTTCATCACGCCAACCACCTAACCATCCATCTCCTCCAAGCGCCTCAAATCCATATCCTGCGCCAGCAGCGGAATAACATACGGATCGAACGTCTTCCAGTACGGGTTCTCGAGGTGGTATTTCTGCGACTACAACAACCACCACATCAGTCAGTATATCTCTCCCACGCACCTTAAACGCAAAAAAAACCCCCCAAAAAAACAAGAGTAGAACGGGAGGAGGATGGACTAACACTCTCCTGCAAGTACCGCTCAACAATGCAGAATTTCCTCGGCTCCGCGACGTCCTGCATGACGAACCAGGATAGCGTCTCCGTGTCTTTGCTGTACACGCCGCTTGCTTCGATGAGCTTGGCTTTGAGCTTTGAGATGCATTCTGCGTCGTCTTTGGCGAGCATGTGCACGACGATTGTGTAGACCATTTTGGCTGGTGTTATCTCGATAGATAGATAGATAGATGGATAGATAGATAGACAGGTTACTTCAGTTGTGGTGCGGTGTGCGTGGGTTGTTGTTGTTCTGTGCAAAAAGGGAGAGAGAGTGGGACTTTTTATTTTACTCGCTCCCTCACGATATGTGGAGAAGGGGTGATGATTTTTTTTCTCCTTGCCAGGTCATGGTTCGGTGACGTGATGTTGTGAGGCTAGTTATGCACCCCGCAAAATATCCGTCCACGTCGGCGGTTGTGAGAGCCCACATAAATTCTTGGAAGGTCCGAACGCGGGAGGATGCTCGGAGGTAAGTTTTGTTCGCTGTTTTGTTCACTGTTTTGAAAAACTCTTTTCGACAACGAAATTTGTAGACATTTTGTCAAGATGCGTATGTGTAAGGAGCAAGTCAATTCGAACCACGCCAAAAATTGGTTGAACAATTTCAGATACATTCCACAAGGCGATGGATAAGTGCCTCCCAACACCTCCACCTCCTTTGCACAGGGATATATCTAATCTCACTTCCGGATGCCAAACACACACACACCCAAAAGCAACAGGAACGCTAAGTACAACACTCGCCGCCATCCCAAAACACCCCCCCAAAATGCCAAGATTCACACGAAGCGAGAAAACCTAATATACACTATTCCAAGGGGCTGTCCTACGATCGGCTCAACATCTTGATGACCTCTTCCTTCTCTGCTGTTGGTAGCGTGCTGAGCAGCGCGACAACACCCTTGAGACCGCCTTCACGATCCTTGCGCATCAGTTGCGCGACCTCAAGCGCAATGCCTTCGCTTCGCAGCTTTTCGACGCGCTCGTGGACAGTCTTTCGGTTCTCCTCGTACCAGGTTGCAACACTCATGTCGTCGGTCTCGAACTGGGGAATGTTGCACCAAGCTTGAAGCATCTCGAGGCCACGGGCGCGTGTGACAGCGTCGGCCTTGGGCTGGTCTTGCGATGGCGCGGCGGCAGCGGCAAGCTTCTTCAGGATGTACTCCTCGTTGAGACGGCGGCGAAGACGCCAGTAGAAGAAGCGGCGCGCGTTCTGCCATCGCAGAGCTTGGCGGATAACACCCTTGGCCATCATACGGCCGGAACGATCGTGAAGGTCAGCGAACTGGATGGCGATCTGGCTGTAGACAGGCAGCAGTAACTGTTCGCGCTCGGTCATCTCAGCCTTGATTTTCTGGAGCTGATCTTGTGGTGTCGAGGGGTTGTTCAGCTTGCTCTTGAGAGCAGCATATGTGGGGTCGTTGCGTGCCATGGTCTCGAGTTGCTTCTCCTTGCGGAACTTGATGCCGACAATGCCTTCGGGCTCGAGAACACCACCGCGCGAGTCCTCGTCAGCGTACATCTCCATGAATTGAGGGTTGATGGTAGGATCGACGACGACCCAGGAGCCACCACGGAGTTCACCGTATGGCGGAATGTACACAAAGATAGGCTGCTCGAACTTGACAAGAGCATCCACAATGTACGAACCGTACTTGAGGACCTCGTTGTACATGTCGCGCTGACCACCAGAGAAACCACGCCAGTTGGCGAGGATCATCAGCGGCAGCTGCTCACCGTTGTTGAAGTCCTTGATGGCCTGGGCCGTCTTGAATGCGGAGTTAGGGTACCAGACACCACCAGCCTCAGATGTGACTTGCTCGACGGAGTCAGGGTTGGCGGGATCAGCAGGCGTGACGTTCTCAACTGAGCGAGTCTCGACGCCAATGACACCCACAGGGATACCACCAAGGCGAGCTCGTCCAACAACAACGGTCTTTGCCCAGCCACCAAGCGTTTCCTCGAAGGAGCCCTTGTCGAAGAGACCAGACTGGAAGCCATCCTCGTCGTCCTTCCCGGCGATGAGGTGCCTGACATCGTAGGCAGCCTTTCCAGGTGGGTAGTACGTAACATCGCGGTCCCAGTCATCAGATGTTGGCGAGATAGGAACAGGGTTGCCCTTCTTGTCAGGCACAAACGACATCCACTTAACGATCTTGGAAACACCTTCGAAGTCATCCTCGGCGGTCTGATGCGAAACACCATTCCTGTACATGATCTGGGTTCCACCGAGCTGGAGGTTGGATGTGTACACTTCACGACCGAGCAGCTTGTTGATAGCCTGGGCACCCGTGAGGATGATCGGCTGGCCCTCGATCTGGATAGCACGCTGACCAAGACGGACAAGGTAGGCACCGATACCTGTATACGGTTAGTGGTAGAACTTATCATAAAGTAAGGTTTTAACATACCAACTGAGCGGCAAGTTACCAACGTGATGGTGAAGATGTCCTCGTAAGCTCTTGATGTCTCACCAGCGATCAGACCAGAGCCCCGGAGCGACTCAACACCAAGTCCATCCTCTGCACCAATGACGGTGGTGATCTTGTGTCGCGTCTGACCATCAACATCGACCTTCTCGCAGATGACATCATTACGCTTTCCGTCCACGAAGTGCGCATACTTCTCTGGGGTCAGGTAGAGGTAGTCGAAGCCCGCCTCAGGCTTGCCCTCATCCTTCCAAGCAACGGAGAAGTGAGGAATGAGCTCCTCAGCGAGACCAATACGAGCTCCAGAGTTGGCAGAAAGGTAGATTCGTGGGATGCCGAGCTTACGTGCAAGCTCTGAGCACTTGTGGAAGAAATTGTCTTCCTGGGGACCGAACGAACCGATCTTGTAGGTGATGTCGTTGGCGATGATGATGAAGCGACGGCCACGAGGGTACTCAGGAGTCTTCGCAGTAACGATCCAACCGACCATACCGATGGAGTTGTTACCAGGATCACGGTTGACCTCAGCCAGGTTGTCAGTGTCGTCAAGCACCAGCTCAAAGTGCTCAACGCACTCTCCCTTCGCTGGCTGCTTGTCGCGGAGGTAAGGGTGCTTGGCAATAGCCGCCGACCAGCTGTTCTCGGTCGCTTGCCGGAAGAGCTCGGGAAAGTCGTAGACATACTGAGTTCCCATAAGATGAGCCTTGTACCTCTTTGGCTGAAGAGCTCCCTTGGTCGGGTAAGGCGTTGTCACGGGCTGGAGATGAAGCGCGCCAATCTTGGTTGTTCCGCCGATGCTGTGGAAGAGCCACTTGCCAGCCTTCTCAGACTTGCGCTCCGCATACATCTCAACTTGAATGACGTATCCAGAGGTGTTGGTGATGATGACGCGCAGAGGGTAAGGAATGCCAGTCGCAGGATCGGTCACAATGATGCGGATCTCAGCGCCGGTGACACGAAGGCGCCAGAGTCGTCGACCAAAGCGTTCCAAAAAGCCGCCGATGGCCTCCTCAACCTCAGCGGGGTTGAGAGGGAACACGTGAGAGAAGTTGATGAAGATGTGGTTCATGTCAGCTTGAGAAGTGCCAACAATCTCCAAGGCATCCAGAATGTCAGTCATCAACCGATCAGTCTCAGAGACCATGTACTCTGCAGTAGGGATCTCCTCACGAAGGCGTCCAGATCGAACAACAGCCCTAAGGAAGTAGCGCTTATCGCTTTCAGCACCCTTGCCAACAGCCTCGTAGATATGGATGTTGCGGTTCTCGGTGAACACGGGCTTGATGTTGAACTTTGACAAACGCCCAAGCTCAAGCTGGAAAGCAAGAGCAGGCTCGACGTGACGAATACTGTCATCTTCTTCATACTCTGGGCCACGGAAGGTGTAGTAGCCAGGGTAAGTTCCATCCCTATGACCGCAGATGAAAGTGAGGCGGCGAATGCGGTGAGAAAGCAACTCCTCCTTGTACTCTTCGACGAGAGGAAGAATGCGTTCCAAGATCTCCTTGTCATCAACGCCCTCGATATCACGGACAGCGACGTTCAGCACACCGGTAAGCTCGTCTGTACCCCTGTTGGGAAGAACACCGGAAGTCGGAGTACGCTTCAAAGCCATGCTTTGCTTCAAAGTGATACCACCCTTCTTCGAGTCACCGGAATTCGTGAAGATGTCAAGAGCCTTCGCAATCGACTCATCGGCATCGTCAAGATACTCAACAGGAACGACGACACCTTTCCTAGAGGGTTCGCCCTCGAAGCGAGCATTCCAAGCGCTCAAGTCGCTCATGGATTGGATGCGAGGTGGTCGCTCGAATCCGGGGGTCATCGGGGTACCAGGCTCGGAAGGCTCTACGGCAAGACCGTACTCTGCTTCACCAACCTTACGAAGGACGAAATCCCAAGAAAGAAGGCAGAGTTGTTCACCCTCGTTGTGGTATTGGATGTCCTGGAGCTGGTACGCACGGTACGCGCGACGAGTGTACACTTCCAACGCAGCAAGAGAGACCCACGGGTCCTGGTGGACGAAGAACTGCGTCAGGACGTCGAAGACAGTGTATCTCGAGTCAACGACCTCCTTGATGACCTCGAAATTGGGCTCACGGTGGTCCCAACCACTCTCACCATAGCGTGATTCAACAACTGCCGATCGCAAAATGTGCTCCATCTGTGTGGTACGTTCCTCGAGAGAGGGCATAGCACACTGGATGAGAACCTCACGAGCCTTGAGTGACACCTTGGCAGTCTGTCTGGACTCAAGCTCAGTGAGCTTCTTGAGAGTACCCTTGAAGTACTTGGCAATGTTTCCAACGCCAGGCTTGTTCGGTCGGTAGAGGTCGAGAATGGCAATAACGAGGTTGTTCTTTGCGCTAACCCTAGTGTGGGAAAGAACAGTGTGGACAACACTTTCGATGTTGTCGCGGTTCTCGTCACGAAGCTTGAGGATAATCTCTTCATCACGAGATGTGCGGCCGGAGAAGAGCGACTCGGTAGCCCAGTACATCTCCAAGAACTGAATCACGACCGTGTATTCATGTGCCTTGAGTCCCTCAGAGTAGCGGGCGATGACATCTGTGAGGGGGGCTAGCCCAGACCTCAGAAGATCAGCATCGCCCTTGGCCACATTCTCATCGATGAACTTCTGGAAAGCCTTGTTGAGCTGCTTGCTGGGGAACTCGAGAGTGCGGCTATGTGCCTTCTCGACGGTCTGAGACAATATGGTGTCGAGCTTCTGTGGCATACGCGCGTGGAGAGCAGATGCCTGGGCATTCCACTCGCCGTATGGCAGCTCTGGGTCCCGGAGAACATCGACAAGTTCTTTGAGGGTGGTCTGCATAATGACCTGATTGTCGAAACCTTGGAGGATGTTTTGGAGGACTCCAAAGAGGTATGCGAATCGCTGCGGTGGTTTGGCACCCATGACCTGCGGCGATCCAAGGGCGGGGAGAAGACCCAAGAAGTTTTGAGCCGACTTGACCTTGGACGGGTCGTCAAGAGCCAGAACACCGATAATGTCACCAGCCTCGAGCGTGGCTCCCGGCTGCTTGATCAGATTGACGATACCGGCTTCCTGGGCGATCAAAGGCATGTACATCTTCATGACCTCGACTTCAGCGTAGGCCTGACCCTTGGAAACATGGTCGCCATTTTCCACGATAAACTTGACAAGCTTACCAGGAGAGGGAGTACGAAGCTGGGTGGGGTCGTTTTCTTGCTCGAGGAGGCAGGTCTTACCATCGACAGAGAGACGAGTGGCACCAACCTCCTCCTTCCAGTAGACGTTGTGGGACTTTCCGCTCAGCAAAATCAAGAGACCACCGTCGGCAAGCGCTCGAATACCGACGGAGCACTTCGAACCGTTGATGAAGAGCGTGTACGTGTCAATCGTGGACCTTGTCGCAGTAAACTTATACCGGTAACCTTCGTAGATGAAGTCGATAGGGAACACAGTCTTGAGGAGGTCTTTGGAGGAGACCTGACCCTTCTCCAAGCTAGTCTTGTACTCGCCAATGCATACATCGCTCGCAGCGTGAGCTTTCGTGACAGCACCGCAGATAACGGCAATCATGGGGTCTGGTCGTTCCGCAGTAAGCTTCTTGGAGATGAGCTCGTCGAGCCAGCCAGTCGTCATGGTGTTGTCTTCGAAAGCAGGTGTTTCAAGCAGCTTGATCAGGTATTCAACAGTCGTTCGGAAATCTCCACGGATGCTCAATTCCTTGAGCGCAACAACCATGTGTTTCCGCGATGCTTGTCGGTTCTCACCGTAAGCGAAGATGTGACCGAACTGGGAGTCGGAGAAGCTGTGGATACCACCAGCAGAACTGACGGAGAAGTAACCCCAGACGTTGGAGCTACTCCTGAAGTTCAGATCGTGGATAGTACCACCCGATGGCTTGAAGCCCTCGTCGGGATCTTCAGAGGTGATACGGCAGGCCGTGCAGTGGCCCTTGGGAGTCGGTCGTCGCTGGTTCTGGATGCTGCCCTCAGTGGAGAAGGAGAAGTCGATCTGTGAGCCGGCGTGCGGGTCGGCGCCGTACAGCAATCGGATGTCGCGGATTCTATGCAATGGCAGACCCATGGCAATCTGGAGCTGGGCAGCAGGCAGATTTACGCCCGTGACCATTTCTGTGGTGGGGTGCTCCACCTGCAGACGGGGATTCAGCTCGAGGAAGTAGAATTTGTCGTCGGAGTGCGAATACAGGTACTCGACAGTACCGGCTGAAACGTATCCAACCAGTCTGCCAAGGGACACTGCAGCCTTCTCCATCTCCTGGAAGGTGTTGGAGGAAGCGACTGTGACGGGCGCCTCCTCGATGATCTTCTGGTGGCGTCGCTGTACCGAACAGTCACGTCCGAACAGGGAGATGTTGTTGCCGTACTGGTCAGCCAGCAGCTGCACCTCGAGATGGCGCGCGCTGCCCGCGAGCTTCATGATGAAGATGGGCGACCCCGGGATTTCCGAGGCAGCTGCCCTGTACAGCGCCTCGAAGCCCTCTTCGCTGTCGACCTTTCGGATGCCCTTGCCACCGCCGCCCTCCGAGGCCTTGACCATGACGGGGAAGCCAATCTTCTTGGCGGCCTCGAGGCCCTCCTGCCACGTCTTGGTGCATCCCTTCTCATAGATGTGGTCCTCGACGGTGACGATGCCCTTGTCGTCGACTATGACCTCCTCGACGCCTGTGCCCGACCACGGGATGCAGGGCACCCTTGCGTGCTGCGCGACGATTGTGGACGAGATCTTGTCGCCGAGCGAGCGCATGGCCGACCCGGGGGGGCCGATGAAGACGATCTTCTTGGGCGAGGCGGCGAGCGATTCGGGGAGCTTTGGGTTTTCCGAGGCGTGGCCCCTAGCAGTGCAAGTCAGCATCTCCCCCTCCACTGTGCCAAACGGCGTGTGACGTACCATCCTGCCCACACGGCGTGGACGTTCATCCGCTCCGCCACATCGACAATCAGCTCGACGTTGGCGTAGTTGTTGTTGTTGGTTCCGCCGGGCACCTGCACACAGCCATTAGCCCCCCCACACATTTCACCGCAGACGCCCGGGCTCAGCACATACCTCGACATACTGGTCGGCCATGCGGATGTATTCGGCATTGGCCTGCAGATCCTCGGGCGTGGCCATGACGGTGAACTGGATGGCCCGCTCATCGCCGAATGTCTCGTACGCCCACTTCCGCACCGAGCGGATCTCCTTGACTGCCGCAATACCGTTGTTCGCAATAAGCACCTGTGCGCCCAATGTCAGCCCACGCCCAGCCATGCACCCCGCCACACGCCCCCCGCCGCCAGAGGGGCAGGCTGCTCACATTTGTAATGACCGTGTGTCCGTCGTGCGCCGTGACAAAGTCCTTCACCTTGCCCGGCGACGCGGCGTTGAGGTGGTTCCCGCCGATGAAGTGCGGAGCCAGGTTGTACTTGGCCGCATACGTGCTCGGGGCGCCGTTGGCAGAGCCATTGGCGCCGTTCTCTGCGCCTCCAGCCATGTCGTTGAGTGCAATTCCCATGCAGGGAGTGGCGTGAGTGGGGGGAGGAAGGAGGGAGCGAGGGGGAGGCTGCAGGAGTGGTGAGGAGTCGGCGAATTTGTGCTGCTAAGAAGCTGGAGCCCGGCCTCTAGTCCCGCTTGCAGATCAGAATACCCCAGATGACGACGATGCCCGCAATTGGCGTTTTTGCACGTTGCGTGACGTGGTCTCAAGCTGCTGCTGCCGATGGGAGGATCGAGCAGAGTATTAGTAGTAGTGTCTTGTAGCTGTGGAGCTGGTATGCAAATTGGCCGAAAAGCAATCTACAGAAAGACGCCGATTGCTGTGCTGGGAGGAGCAACACCAACGACGAGATACACTTCAACGGGAGAGGCGCGCAGGCAATTGCAGCACCGGGTATAATGTGAGGAGAGATGGGAGGGAGAGCAGAGGACGAACAGCTTCGGGTAATGGGGGAGCGTATGTAGTCTATTACATATAATTTTTTGAAGGCGCGGACTACCCAAGCTCTTCCGAGCATTGTTGAGCTGAGGCCCACCGCGTTCCCCCTCCGAATCCCCCCTGTCACGCCGACTCTGTGTGCACGGTAGACGTTCGGAAGCCACACGGAAGCCGAGCGCGTCTTGCTCTCTGCCTCCCTCATCCTCAAGTGCTGCGTCGACAGCTCTCCCACAACATTCACAGCTTGACACGAAGCTCTACACAACTACTCAGCTTCTCTCCCAAAGACGTTGAGCGTTGTTGTGCATGGTGGTGTCCTGGATAGGCCATGTTGGGCTCATTCCGCATTAGTCTACGCTTGCGAGGCCAACGACGAGCCGGAATACACGGCGAGTTACGCGTTGGGCCCTCGCTATCTCCCAGCAGCTGCTGCATCGCCTACAATGCTGGCTATCCAAGACCATCACTGCAGTTCAACACTATCATCACCCTCAACACGCAGTATCTCGCGTTCCTCATCCTTCCGAGTGCAGATGAGGGGCAGATGGGTGCTCGCTGCGAGTCAAGAGCCACGGCCCCTCTCGACGTCAGCAATGACTATCGTGATTCAGAAAAGAAGCTGCAATTGGTATTTGCACCACCGTTTAGAGGGTTAGAGTACCACAGCCTCTACTAAGTATTGACTACCGGGTCTCCTCCTCCCACGTCCACCACTTTCGGACTCCGTGTATCTGCCCAATCAGCGACGAGGACGCCCGCCATCTGTGCATTCTCCATGACAGTGCGTGTGCGATGTGTATGACACCTGTAAATAATCCAGTGCACGTTCAGCATCTTTATTTGCGCAAAGTAAGCGAGACATGAGGCGACACATGCAGTGTTCTGTGACTTGCTCCAGCATGCGTTCCTCACGTCTGCGAAGTGGTAAGCGAGACCAAGCACCTGCATCTCTGTGCTGCTGTAGGGATACCGCAGCAGATAAGCAGCAGATAGCTCGAGCACCCGCGTGAGCTGTGAGCTAGATTCCGAGCTGCATTCCGACCATGAAGGCTTGGACGGTCCGTACCGTTTTCCAGTTGTGACGTGAAAATCGTACGACTTTCCCGTTGACAAGCCCAGGACACTACCGCGTCTGTGTCCGTATTCAACCCCATACGTTCATGCATCCATGAAAACACACAAGCTCTCCAACGTCTTAGACTGCATGATTGATTCTTGAAAGGCTAGATATTCGACAAAAGAAATGGTATTCGAGTGATATGTAAACCGACTGACATAGGCCAGTCCCTAAGCTCCGTCCCTGTTCTTCTCTCTCCGCTGTATGCGCAATAATCCAGAAGCAAGATGCCATGTAACATCGCCGACCCAACCAGACACTCCGCTTCGCTTGAACCCTGACCAGCGCACTTGCATAGCGCCGCAGAACTCCAAAACGCATGCAAAAAGCCACGAGGTATAGCGCCCGCAAAACCATGCACCCCACAAAGACAAAACGCCCTTCAACCTACACACACCACCGCCTCAGTAAGTCTCCAGATCCTCCTCGTTGTACGTCGACATCTTGCGTGGCCGAGCTGGAGGCCCCATGTCACCGTCAATGCCATGGCTCGGTCTCCGTGCTGCGCTCTGTCGCCTCGGCAGCCCAGTGGGTGTGGGAATGCCCGACTTCTCCATCGTTGATCGCCGGCCCACTGGGGTCACGACGCTGCTTCCGTCACTTCGCGTATCTGTCTCGCTGTCTCGGTAGGACATTGATCGCGAATGGGAATGGTTGTATCCGATCGACTGTCCGCTCATAGAACTCCGCGGTCGTGTGTACCGCACGTCCATTCCACTCATCGACGCTGAGGAGTAGTGGCCCATCATCGTTCGTGTGCCGCTCCTGCTTGGTGGTCGCTGCATCCCTGAAGACGACAGGGATGCTCTACTGCTAGGCCTGCTCTGTCCTGACTCGCGCGTCGTTGACGGTGTACCGAATGAGAGTCGGCTCACACCGGAATCGCTGGCGTCGTTGGTCGAGGAGGTTGCTGAAGCCTGTGATGGCCGTTTTCTGGTGCTTCTCAAAGTGATGTTGCTCGCCCCGCGATGGCCAAGTGCACTTGCAGTCCGTGGGCTCGCTTGCGGTGGGGAGTTGGGTGGAGCAGGCAGCTTGGACCGCGCAGAGTACACCCGTTCCTCCAGCTTCTGCATCTTGCCAATCAGCCCTCGAATTTGATAGAGGGAGCCGGACCTGGGCATCCCCGCTGGTGGGGCAGCCGTGCTACTGCTCACACTAGCCCTGCTACTACCAATGCTGGTCCTGGGGGGCCTCTGCGAGGGTGCAGTCGCCTTGGGCGTGGTCGATCTGGGTGCAGTCGTCTTGATGGATGGCGTACTGCGGCCGCTGGCTCCAATGCTCTGCCTAGACGCCATTGGGACGCTAGGCTTTCGCGTGTGTCGCGGTTTCGAATTGTACGGCCAAACTCGGGGTGCAGTGCCTGAGCTGAGTGCAAGAGAGCTTTTCCGTGTGAGTATGGGCGTTACGGGCACAGGTTTCGCAGACAGAGAGACATCGGACAAGGGAGGGGATGGCGGCGTGGAGTCTGAACGCAGAGCATCTGACTTGGAGCGGGGTGGGGTCGAGGCAGCTGTGCGCGAGGATCGGGTTGTTGTGGTGGTCGAGGCTTCCGAAATGGGTGAGCGTGGTCGCAGAGAGTCGCCAGCGATATGGCTGGACACTTTGCGCTGGTGGTGCCTCTCGATGGTTGCCTCGGCCAGGCGCAGCTTCTCCTGCACAATGTCCGCCTCGATGCGCAGATCTGAGAACTCGTCACGCAGTCGCTGGGTCTCTATGCGCAGCGCCTCGCGCTCCTGCTCGCCGATCTTGACTTCCTCCTCCAGCAGAACGCCGCGCTCGATGGACACATTATACTTGGACTCGACGTCCTCCAGCGAAGACGTCTGGTTGCGCGCCTGGCGCTCGAAGTCGTCGCTCTGGACCTCGATGTCGCGCAGGGTGCGCTGGAGGGTGCGCTGCACATCGCGCAGGCTCGTGATCTCCTTCTGCAGCGTGTTCTGCGCATTGTTCGCCTCGGTCTTGCTTTGCTTGTATTTAGCCTGTCGCCGTCTGGTCAGCGCCGCGCCTCGAGTGAGTCCACCGCCACGTCAGCGTACCTTCCACTCCTCGACCTCGAACCCCAGTCGCTCGACCTTCTCCTGCAACTTGCGCTCGCGCTTCTCGCTCTCCTCGACGTCGCGCTCGAGTTCCTGCTCCAGCTCCTTGCTCGACTCCTGAAACTCGCGCAACTCGCCCTCTACCCACTCGTACTGGGACTTGTAGTACGCCAGCTCTTCCTGCACACTGCTCCACCCCGCGCTGGGGGGCGAAGACGGCATGGCGTAGGAGGCCATGGCGGCGGCGAGGTGTTTGCGCCCCGGGTCGTCTGCGGAGCCCAGGAGAAGACGCGCGGTGGTGGCTCGGCGGGGCGGGCGTGGAAGGGATGGTCCTCGGGGGTTGGTGTGGCGGCTTCACTGTCGGCGCGCCCGGGGCAGGTAGTAGTCCAGCGGCGTGAGGTGACGCGGGTCGGTCCTGCCTTCTCTGGCTTCACCTGGGGTGCGTGCGGCGTGTTGACAATTCCATGCGCCCCTGCCTGGTGCGAATTCCCTGGCGGCTCCTCTTTGCCGAGCTGTTGCCGTAACAATGTCGTTCCTGTCCCTGCGAAGGTTAGTGGTTAGTCACAAGCAGCGTTCTCGGCTGCGGTGGGGTGTTGTGTTGTTTATCGTGTTGCCAGCCATCCGCTGCATCGTCACTAGCGCCGATTAGCGCAAACGGAAGGTTGGCGTTGGGCGGCGCACTGGTTGCCGAGGGGCTCTTGCACCACGGACACCTGAAACGTGCACGTCATGTGTCATCCAGAGCCCAACTGACAACAACAGGTGGACATGAAGGCTTGCGCAGGTTGCGACAGACCACGAATGTTGTACCTCCAGATCCACGATTGAACGACAGCGCTTGAAATTGCACAATATTACACAGTACTAAAACGATCCACCTATGCAGCCCAATACCCTTTGCGCCCCTCCCCAGATATATGCTTTTTAAACAAAAAACCCGACCATCTGTACGATCTGGACCATGAACGTTATTACACTGATTCGTAGCCCATTAGTTTTTACCACCCGTGACAGGCCCGTTGATGTTCTTTATGTCAACCTTTAATAGGGCATCTTTCGCCTGCTCTACTGCCTTGCTCGCTACCTCTTTCCCACTCTCCACCAGATCGCTGGCCTGTTGCGACCCACTCGCTGCAGCATCTTGCACAGTCGACGAGGCGTTTTCTGCTGCCTGGCTGCCCTCTGCGTATACTTCGCCAGCCTGCTCCTTGCCTGTCTCTACCAGTCCCTGTGCCTGGTGCGAGCCTTCCGCTACAACATCTTTGGCCTTCTCCACCGCCTGCTCTACTACTTCAGCGCTCTTTGCATACGCCTCTCCTGCCTGCTCTTTTCCTTGCTCGTAAACGTCCTGGACCTTTTCTGAAGCAGTCTTTGCAATCTCCTCTGGTCGAGGAGCCTTCTCCAGCGACTGGAGGACGACATAATACAGGTTGATGATGACCGCATGGATTCGATCCTTCATCAGCATTGTGATGCCGTGGGAGAAAAACCCCTTCAGGACTTCTGGTCCAAGACCCTGATATAATCCCCACAGGCCTTCAGTCTGTGCAATGCGGAAGATTGTGCTGAAGACGGTGCGTTGTCGTACTCGAGCAGTTCTTGATCCCAATGACTTCCCTGACTTATCCATCTCAGATGTCTCCCCAGTAGTTGCCGAAGGCTTCTGTGAAGACACCTGTGCTCGTGTCTTTGCCAGGGAGAACGGATACGTGAGTGTCGATGCCATTGCCTTGCTGATTGCGGCTACAAGGAATGTGATACGCGCACCAGGGTTATCCTGCTTTGCGTGAGGAACGAAGAGTCTCAGAAGAGTCTTGTGTAGCAACATGGTGATCGAGGGGTTGAGCGTCAGGATGAGGCTGGCCGAGTACCCTGACCAAAACCCTTCCAGGCCCTTCTCTCGGTAGATCCCGCGCGCAATGTCCTTCGTGCTAGACAGTGGTGGGATATCGTTTGCTGATTCATTCTTAGTCATGGCCGCTGTCTGCTTCCTCGTGACGATCTGTTGTATAGGCGTCGTGAAAAACTTTGAAAACGCGCCTGCCACCATACCAACCCCGATCTCTTCAAAGGCTCCCAAGTTCTTTCGCCCGCCCTGTGCGTTGAGCCTGTTCTGCCTCATGTACGAGTATGCAAGGAAAAACAAGAAGCTGTCCACGACCCCCTTGGCCGTCTCGTGCAGCGCTCCGCTGTAGAACGCTTTCAGGCCTCCTTCCCTCTCGTATATCTTCTCGATCGCATCGAGGAAACCATCGTAGTGTGTATGCGTATCACTGGGTTGAAGCTGCTTCTGGACTTGAAGACGCGTGATTATAAGATCGAGCGGATATGTTACGAGTTTCGATATGGCGGTTCCCGCAGCGCCTGATGTCGCATGGCCGAGGGCAGGGAGCGCGGGTCCGATCGCGCTTTGATGTCTACTCTCCTCGTTTGCTGCATGGTAATGGGTGAATTTGCCCTAAGAATGTCAACAGTGCTCTACGGGCCACGCGACGGACGCTTACGAGTTGCGAGTTGTAGACGTAGATGGTCTGGCCGAGGGTCGTCATGTTGCAAATATGTGAAGGATTAATAAACTGTTAGTTGGTAATAGGAGCTATATCGTTAGAGTGAATCAAATTAGCATTGAAGATGCGGAGAGAGCTCTCATGGTAGCTTGAAGAGGAGGCGCTGCGCTATGTGGACAGAGAAGACGTCACTCGGGAACGAGGCTGGAGTTTAGGGGCATAGCCGAGCTTAAAATTCCGCTTGTGATCGCCAACTCTTCATCCACCACACCTCGCCGACTACGACAACAACAGCCATGTGATGCCCGTCGATCTTGATGATTGCGCAAGTAGAAAGAGATGAAATGAACATCTCCATCAACACGCACTCAAGATCCGAAGGCGTGCGAAATGCTGTTGCAAGGAGTACTCAAAGGGACTGCGAGAGCTCCTCGTGGGTTATGATCGCAGTTCAAAGTATCCTCCAAGATAAAAGACGGACAGCGCTTAAGAAGATACGAAACAGACTCGTTCGCGAGGATGAAGTCTCGACTCTTATTGCTGTCCACATCACAAAACGCACCCGCACGAAGTTTGATCCCACTCTCATTGTCAGTACATGTACACCGCATGGCATTCTTCCACACCCACAGCAGGAACCAATCAGGCGGCAATAGCCTGTGTTTAGGTTTGCACTATTACGATCAATGGTCAGCCCCATCAATACGAAGAAACTCGATTTTGGTAACTGGACGCTTGGACCATAAATCTGACGATGCATGTCTGATCAATAAAAACGAACTTTCATAGTAGCAAGCACGTCTCCAAGACCTGTTTTAACCAACAGAAATGTGCCAAGCAAGCCACACCTCTTAATCGAGAATAGACTTTCTTAGCAATACCTATTGTTTCTTGGAATATCCTCTTCTCCTCATGTTTTCTACCCACTTCAAGTAGGAAAAGAACTAATTTTATGCGATACATTGGCCCAGAGAATAACACTCAGCCAGACCATACGTTTCAAACAAGAAATTTCTGTTCAGAAACAATGTATTGCTAGGGCTCGAAAAGGGTACCTTCCGGACGTGCTCGTTATCTGTCGCTTGACCATTGCAGTAAGCATTAGCGAGCTGCATTAATTCAATCGACCATCTCTAGCGAGGGCAAGGCCTTTAATAAGGCTGTGTCGTCCAGTTCAGCCTGACTTGCGGCGTGATTCAGCTTTACTATTTCGATGGAGTCTCAGTCAAACAGACACATCTACCAGCCGGTACAGCCACAGTCCTATGGGGTACCTCAATCCAGTGACCCAGCAAATCTACAACAAGAGAAAGGTGCAAGCTACACATACAACCCTGTCTATGAGTATTCCACTACAGACAACACGACCAGCAAGCAACAACACTTCTCAGGTTGGTGGGTTGGTTCTACCATCTTCTCTGTCTTAACTCTACTTGTACTTGTCAGCAATATCGCGATATCCGTCTACTGTGTACGGCGGTACGGCGGGAGCACAACAGCGAACTTCAAGCCCGTGTTTGTAGGAAGCTGTGCTAGAACAAAAGCACTCAACATTGGAGTACATCTAGTAATCAATGTGCTGAGTTCGGTTATGCTCACGGGCAGTAATTTTGCTATGCAGGTGCTCACTGCACCAACTCGAAAGCAAATCGACAATGCTCACGCACAGAAAATATGGCTTGATATCGGAGTTCCGAGCGTTAGAAACCTGAGGTCCATGGGGCATGGAAGAAGAGCATTGTGGGCTTTGATTTTACTGACGTCTGCTCCGTTACATTTGGTGTGAGTTGGGCTTTTACATGCAAAAGCACTTCGGGTTAACAGCTCTAGCTACAACTCAACCTTCTCTCAATCATGGACAAGGCAAGCGTACGAAGCAGCCCTTGTAACTGAAGATTTTCTGAACGGGGCCCCGTTCGATGCAGGTTACACGGAGCCTAATTCTTGGGACTCTGACCAAAGACGTCTTTTTGGTGAAATACAAAACAATGCGTCGACCTATCAGCGATTGGAACCTCTAGACTGTCTAAAAGCTTACAACAAAAAAGCCGTCACCGATCGAAAAACTGTTCTAGTTGTTACTTCTAGCGAGCGACCTTACCTCGGGGAATACTCCTCCTTTGGGTTGCAAAACACTACTCTCAATGACGGCAGCCCGAACCCCGTCTACGCGACAGCAGATTTTGTAGGGAATGAGGTTGCTGGAAATACGTGGGATTGGTTATGTGCGGAGACGGCGAGTTCTAACATCCCATGCGATTTGACAGATGTGCTCAGTGGCCGGGAAGAGTGGAGTCCATTCGCCTCCGGTATCACGGTAGACTATTGCCTGAGTGATCACGTCGGCGAAAGTTGCACTCTAGATTTTTGTAGGTTGCGCCATGCTATTGTATGCAATATTTGATACTGACAAGATAGCACTCGGGCTCATGGCTGTAGTCTGCATATGCAATGTTGTCAAGTTCGTTTGCATGTTTCTCCTTTGCGTCATGCGGTCCCATTCGCCGTTGCTGAACATAGGAGATGCAGTGTCATCGTTTCTGGATG
Source organism: Dothidotthia symphoricarpi CBS 119687 (assembly GCF_010015815.1). Taxonomy (NCBI): domain Eukaryota; kingdom Fungi; phylum Ascomycota; class Dothideomycetes; order Pleosporales; family Dothidotthiaceae; genus Dothidotthia; species Dothidotthia symphoricarpi. The sequence goes on from NW_022985008.1 coordinate 1,145,165, forward strand.
TCGCAGACCCTGCTACCACTGGAATGTGTCTTGCTGGAAAGAAGGAAATCAATCGGTTCTGGAGCAAGAGAGGATACGCTAGGCCTGATACTTCTCTTCCTTGGACGTCCCCGTCTCCACGCTGGTTTAAAGCGTGTAGCGCATGGAGATGGGCTGTCTTCATTCTCTCGTGAGTTTGTCCTATCTGTTTCAGGCACTGACGCTAATACTAGAACATAGATCAACAATTTCGATTGCCGTTTCAATCTGTTTACTATCCATCGGCCTCAACGATGATCGCGTTTCCTACCACAAACAAGGGTGGAGTGGGACTGTTCAGCAAGATCCCTGGTGGAAGTCTGGTTTTGGCGTCGCCAATATCGATGAAGGCTCCCGATATGCGATAACATACGGGCATGAGCTTTACCAACCTGATCGACTAGTCGCAAACATTCTTCTGGCTAACTTGCCTCAGCTCGTCATCCCCTTTTTGTTTTTAGCGTAAGTCAACTAAGAATATCGACTCTTGCTTCACTCTTCTCACACGTGGAATAGATACAACAGCATCCTGACTTCTATGCTCATGGCGAAAGAGTGGTCCGAGTTTGGATATAAACGCAAATCTTTGCGCGTAACTGCACCATCTGGCCAACAACGCTCCACTTACTTCCTTTCACTACCCTACCGCTACGCTCTTCCACTTCTGTCTGCATCGATACTACTCCATTGGCTGACATCACAAGCTGTCTTCCTTGATCGTCGCATAGTGGAGTCGGTGTGGTGGGATTCTGTGTACGACGACAATACGGTCGGGAGCGTGGCTACGGTCGGCTACTCGCCTCTGGCTGTCTTGCTTTGTTTGGTAGTTGGGCTTCTCATGGTGATGGCACTTGTCGCTTTGGGATTTCGAAGGTACCAGCCTGGAATCCCTCTTGCTGGTAGTTGCAGTGCTTCTATCAGTGCGATGTGTCATCCGCTTCCTGGTGAGTCTGAAGCTGCTACACAAACATTGCTTTGGGGAGTCGTATCGACAAATGGGTACGGGCTGGGTCACTGCGCGTTCTCCAGTCGCGATGTGTGGGCGCCGCAACCTGGAACCCAGTATGCTGGGTTGTGAGGATACATGTCCAAAATCTACAGGATGGCCTGTGTGACACGACAAATCACGAAGACACAACAATGACGCGAGGATACCGCAGGCTTCAGGAGTAAACGAGAGTGTTGGGGTTTAAATTTGTAACCACGATAAGCAAAGTTCCAACCTCAGATCCAGATGCGTTTGACGATCGAATATGCTTGAAGACGTTGTCCGTGCAGTTCAATCGCGGCCATGCTTTCCTTTCCTCGTCACGTCACTTGACACTATTATACCAAGAATAAGCAAGCACACAGAGACAGCTATAAACGTAACTGCTACCATCTTGCAACAGTGACGCTGATTTGCCCTCCGTTCTCTTGCTTCCAGCCGGACATCGCACTGCTCGCAGTGGATGTGTGGTTGCATAGTGTGTTCCAGTACACTCTGCGCGATTGTCTCTGGTGGAGTGGGCATATAGTCGTGGGTATTGGAATGCGCGTGTGTTTCGACATCGTCTTCTTGCGATACCGCTGCATACTATTTGTCGAATTAGATTGAATTTACTTCGGTTGGTTTTCGAATGGAGCTTACAGCGGAGGTCATTCCAGACGGAATAAACCGTTTCATAGGATGCTCCTCCTGAACATAATCGTAGGCAGGAGCTGCCTCTTGCATCGTCGTAGAGTCGTTCATTGCTGACTTTCCTCAAGGCGAACAGTAAAATCAGTAGTCGCAGTAGAAGCAGCGCTTTCTCCCATGGAGAGGTTCGCTACCCTATGTATACTGATAGGACGCCTGAAAAGCAACGTCACGATCTGGGCTGTGTCGCAGTGTTGCCTAGCAGCCACAAATCACATCCTCATCACATTGGTCACACCATGGTGGCTTGGTGGCTGAGCAGTCGTTTCGCATGTAAGCGCTAGTCGTGTAGGGTTGTGGCTTGCGGGTAAATTCAACGGCAACGGTCGACAACATCTTTGTCTTGAACATGCGAAGACGACTAGTCAATTTCTCGAAGTCCGCGCTGTATAGAGCATATGTTTATGTCAACAAAATATAATGTCATTCCTGAAACGTTGTGTCGGTTTCGACGTGTACGCGGCATTGCGATGACCGGGAAAGGGTAACCGGGCGGCGGACGATTTGTACGACATGGATTCGATAGATGCAAATGCGACGTAGAGACAGCAACGGCACGCATTTGTTAAGTACTTTCATACAGAATGAGACTTGTTGTCATGACGAAATGCAAGACTGCAAGACCAGATGTTTGTGAGAAGAGATCATTGGTTAAAGTCGTGATCTAACCAATAAGAGGCTACTAAAATGCCAACGCTCCTGCCCTGTCGAGCCTAGCTCAACCGCTCTTTTCCCCAGTATTCCCGTCTCCGTTTGATGGGTGTACCGTTTCTCGAGGATCTGAACTGCGGGCCTTTTGTCCATTGCGCGAATTTCCCTCGTCATCGCGCGATGAAGCTGGCTTATCCGGCTCACATGCATCCTACCGACGCGTCATACCGACGCATCGGGCCCTTGCACGCTCTTGTTATGCCGACTTGGGTTGTGTTCCTTTCTACAAGTCCTCTCAAGCTTCACATTGCCTGACAAGCAACGACAAGCTTTCGGGCGCTCGGGACAGTGGGTGCTTGACGTACATATATCGTTTTTAGTCTAACCTCGTCAGAGACTCATCGACAATCTTCATCGAATCACGAATGGCAAACATGTATCCGAGTGCAAGGATGATGTAGTGTACCTTATTGTGTGGGTCGGTCCAACCTCGAACAGGAAGGTGGAAGTCTATTGCTCAGTCACTGTAGGCGTCATCTCACTGTGTTTACACTCCTCATCCTATCAATGAACGGCTTGTCATCGATAGCAGGTTCGCGGCCATCATACTGATCCAACTTATCCTGGACTCTGTCGTATCTCCGACTATGGCCTTCTGCTTTTGGCCAAGTGTTGAGCCGCATGCTCAGAAATGTTGGCATGGGAGCGAACCTTCAAATACCGGCGCAAGACCAGCAATCCTGATGCATCCGTTGATCAAACTGCAAGATGAAGCTCACCACGCTTTTCGGCACGCTGCTCTGTGCTTCCACAACGCTCGCTGGCAATTCGCCACACAAGCGCAATGTTTTCGACAAAGTGAAGCCAATGAACAAGGCTAACTCGATCCTCGACAAACGCGTACCAAACCAGCCCATCCTCGAGCGACGCTCGGCAAATGAGCCTTTCAAGAACGCAGAACTCCAAAAACGAGCATCTCGTTTCTTGACAGACAAGACGGAAGGTTGGTGGATGGATGACGATGCATCCACACAAAAGCTAACCACTCATTAGCATTTGCCGTCAACGGTACTGGAATCCCGGAGGTGCCATTCGACATTGGCGAGTCTTACGCTGGGCTTTTGCCCATCTCTGACAGCCTCAACGAGACCCGCAAGCTGTTTTTCTGGTAGGCGTTGCGCCTTGTGTCGAAGGTTGTATGTGCTAACATGACCAGGTTCTTCCCTTCCACACTTGAGAACGCACCGGAAGAAGTTGTGATCTGGTAAGCTTGCCAAAGACATATCATTTTGAAAACCAATCTAACCGTAGAATCAGGCTCAATGGCGGACCCGGCTGCTCGTCCCTCAGCGGACTTTTGACCGAAAACGGGCCTTTTACTTGGGAAGCAGGAACCAATGCTCCTGTGGCAAACCCGTATTCGTGGACTAACCTAACCAACATGATCTGGGTAGAGCAACCAGTCGGCGTAGGATACTCACAAGGAACCCCTAATATCACCGACGAAGTCCAGCTTGCAACCGAGTTCCGGGGTTTCTGGAAGAGCTTCTTTGATACCTTTGAGCTTCAAGGCTGGAAGACGTATATTACCGGAGAATCTTACGGGGGTTACTACGTACCGTACATTGCCGATGGCTTCATCGGTGCCGACGACGACCAGTACTACAATCTGGCCGGTATCTCAATCAACGACCCCATCATTGGAGACGAGACAATCCAGCAGCAGGTTGTCATTCTGCCTGTGAGTCGCTGTAGCTCTACAAAGTCGTAGTCTTACTAATTTCCTGTCCAGTACGTCGAATTTTGGCAAAACCTGATGTTCTTGAACGACTCGTTTATGTCCGATATTCGCAAGCATCAGGACGACTGTGGATACACGGATTACCTTGACACATACTTCAAGTTCCCGCCACCAAAGGGACCATTCCCAGTGCTTCCTGATCCATTCTCCACGGATAACTACACATGCGACCAGTTTGACAACTTCTACAGCGCTATTCTGGAAGTCAACCCATGCTTCAACATCTACCACATCACCGAGACGTGCCCACATCCATTCTCCCAGCTCGGCATAGTCAACACTGGTGACTACCAACCGCCCGGTGCCGTTGTCTACTTCAACCGCACTGATGTACAAGAGGCTCTTCACGCCGTAGTTGGCACGAACTGGGAGCAGTGCACCAACGTCAACGTTTTCGGAAACGGAGATGATTCTGGTTCAGATACCTCCGTCGGTCCTGCCAACAACGGTGTCCTGCAGCGCGTCATCGAATACACGAACAACACGATCATCGGCTCTGGTGACCTTGACATGCTGCTGAGCACCAACGGAACTCTCTTTGCCATCCAAAACATGACCTGGAACGGCGCTCAGGGTCTCAGCAGCTACCCAGCTACTCCACTCTACGCCCCGTACCACCCCGAGTACAACGGTGGAGCTTTGGCAGGCGCTGGTATCCAAGGTGTCTGGACTCAGGAGCGTGGAATGACGTTCTACACTGCTCGATTGGCTGGACATGAGCTGCCTGGTGTAAGTCTTGACTTTCCGTTAACTGCTAGAAATCCCCAGCTAACATAATGACAGTACACTCCCGGCGTCGCTTACCGCATGTTGGAGATTCTGCTTGGAAGAGTAGACGACTTCAGCAGCACTCAGAGCTTCACTACCCAGACTGGCAACTACACCGGCAACGGTACTATTTACAAACGTGGTATCTAGATAGTGGATATGCCAGATCGAGGGTTCGAAGGGTAGAGCTTGTACGACACGATGCGAGATGTCGCGCTGCTGTACGAATAAACGTTAATACGCAATTATGATTGTATACTTGACCTTTCTTGATATTGGTGAAAATGTGACTTTCAAATTCAACATCCTGACGACCGTAATCATCTGAGTTAATTCGTTGAGTGTTACTATTTGCAAATGAGCCTAGTTTTGTGGAATCCAAAGACAACCGCTATCGCAGCCGTACCAGATGTTGAATCGTGCAGTCGAAGCTAAACACCGCGAAACATTTCAAAAATTTGGATATAATTTTTGATCATTTTCTTTCTTCCATCAATTCTCGGGTCGTATAGTGGTCAGTATTTCTGCTTGTCATCAGACAGTTCGCAGGAGGCCGGGGTTCGATTCCCCGCTCGAGAGTCTTTTTTTTGCCTTCTTTTTGCACGGTCTCGCTTGTACTGTGGTTACTGTTTGCTGCTTGAGAGTTTATGTTTTGCCGCATGCCACTGTCAAACCGTGTCGATGTCTGACCTGTTCTCCATCAGCTGATAGGACGGTTGATGATCGACGACCCGTGCGCCGGATTAGGGCACCGGACCATAGTAGTTCCAGCTACCCATCTTTCAAGGTCAGATGACAAGGGTTTGTCCTGCATCTCCAGTTGCAGATTCTAAACGAAAGCGTGGACCACACTGCGGGTCTGAAAGGGCGCTCAACCTACCCACACGGCTATCATGCGAGCTTGTCTTGTGCATTGAGGCGGGTGGTACTCCCTTGGGAACACTAGAACTTGAAACACACCCTCACGGCACTTCAAATCACTATCCATCAGTGTATCCGATTTGACCACGCTAGCGACTTGCAAGCGAGCGTAGAACAACATGAAATTTGCGCGGAGGTAAGCTCTGTTGCGATTAACATGATATTCATGTCGTAGAATACATTCAGACCTATACTTACCAAGAATCTGGTACACCAAACTACGTTATGATTATCCACAACCTCCGAAGAAACATTGTCTTAAACGATGTCGATGGCTTTTGCTTGGTGCTTCGAAAGCGGGTCTGAATGAAACAGGACAGGATACATTCTACGAGGCTACCAAGATCTGACTGTCGCGAACAGCTCGTTGCTTCCAATTAGCAAGTCAAACCTGGCTTCGGAGAAGAAACATCGAATTGAGCTCCCTTACACTTGATTACTATCTTCCGCATTGTCATAGTGTATCAGAAATAGTCGTTGTTATGTTTTGTCAGTCACCGACATACGACCCCTCAATCCAACAGGAATTGGGCTCTGACGTTGGGCTTGTTGAAACGTTGGCCCTTCCTTCTCAATCATCTATTCAGAATCCTTGGAGGCTTGGCTGTTATATCAGCCCATCCTACAAACTCCGTACAAATTTGATCCACAGTTACGTCATTCCATTCCTTTGCAGTCCCAACCTAAACTCGGGGTTGGGCGTGATTGACCTCCAGCACCAACAACACAGCAAACACGTGGCGGTGAAGTTTTCAATCTGGGCGTGAACATTGTAAAGTATGGTCGCACGAATAGAACAGAAGCATCAGCACTAGAGCCATGTAGCGGCTTCGATCAAGATTTGGCGCTGGCAATTCATCGGTGGGATTCCAGTATGCAGGGGATGGTTGCAACATGCAGGGTCTACGATGTCAGTAGAATCCTGAGCCTTATGGAAGTCATGCCATGGCTCTGGGAGAAAAGTGCCGAGCGGAAGGATCCTCAAGTTAGCATGACGTAGCAGAGTAGAAGCATTGCTGGAAAACGTTCCCAATCTACAAAGGGTGCGGCCGAGAGCAATTTGGCTATACGGTGTATACGATGAGTCACCGCCCTCCTAATGTAGACTAGCGTCTTACTTAATAAGCTAATTAATTAATCTTATTTTAATTACTACCTAACAACTTTATAATACTATTACTAAATACCTTAATACTAACCTTAATTTTATTTTTAAATAACTATACTAAAGTCTAAAAATACTGTAGATACCTCTCTAGTAGTTTAGGGGGCTGTTATTATATTAAACACAGTTTCTAGATCTATAAATAATAAAATTATAGATATTTTACCTATCTTATTAAGCACTGTTTCTAGCGTTTTAAAATAAGCTTATAAGTATACTAATAACCTAACTAATTTTATATAACTTCTCTAAACTATACCTTATTACTATAAATACCTAGGCAAGAAGCCTTATATTATTAATAGCTTAAAGGAGTTAAAGAAAATCTAAACAGTAATTATAAACTACTTATATAAGAAGATATATATAGCTACTACCCTAGTACTAGAGGAGCTTAGTTTAAGCTTACTAGTATAATTTACTGTTAAGTATATTACTTACTATTACTACAATAAAGAGTATAATTATAAGATTATTTAATATATTTAGCTAAAAAAAACAGTACTTAATAATTATAATAAGAAGCTATAATGTTAGTACACATTATAGCTATTATAGATATAGGCTATATATAAGCTCTTATATAAGGTTATATTTATCTCCTATAATAAGACCTTAAAGGCTTTTAGTAGTGTTAATTACTTAGGTAGTAAACAGAGATTTTTATACCTTAAGGGCTGTAAGATTAATACTAATAAGCATGCTTTACCTATTATTAAGCTATACTTTAAGCTTATAATTTATGCTACTACCTTAACCTATATATACTACTTACTACGTTACCTGTATATTATTTAAACTTTACCTAATAAAAAAGAGTAAGAATAAATTAAGTAAAGCGTTAATAAGAAGAATTAAACTATAGGCCTCTACGTAGGCTACTAGCAATAGTGTATACTTAAACTAGGTACCTAGGAGTACTCTAAACTTTAAGTAATTAATAAGAAGATTAATAATTATAATACAGCCCTTACTACTAAGAAACTTAAATAAGCTTATAAAGCTAGCTTTTATAACTGTAAGAAGCCTAAGGTAGTCTTTAAAGCTAAGCTCTACTCTTATAAGTAGTAAAAAGGAATAAACGCTATTTAGTATACTAAAAATATCTTTAAGAAGTACCTAATTAAGTACTATAAAATAGTGCGTAAGGAAAATCCTAGGTATTTTATATTCTTTATTAAAGATAACGTTAAGTTATACTATACTACTTAATAGTACCTTACTACTTCTATTAAAGAAGCTAATATATAATTTACTTCTTACCCTCCTTAGTTACCTAATTTATACCTAATTAAGTACTGTTTTAGTAAACTTAAAAGTTTCTTAACTTACTATAACGTAAATAGTATATTAAAGGAGGCTAAGCTTAAGGCTAAGCGTTAGGTATAACTATTATAGTAATTTAATCTAAAGCTTTACAATTATATAGAGAAGTAATTTAAAATAAAATTATTTAAAGACTTAGTACGTAAAGTACTTAATTATAAAGGTAATAATAACTTTTTAAAATAACTATAGTTATTGCTAGCTTTAAATTTAAGCTTAAAATCTTTATAATTCCTATACAAATAACTGTTTATGTAAGGATTTAGCAGAATCTATTAATGCTTACTAGAACAGGGTAAGATTTTTGAGCTAAGACGCTACCGTATACACCGTATAGCCAAATTGCTCTCGGCCGCACCCTTTGTAGTCTACAAACGAGTCTTGCGTTCTGAAGGAAGATGGTGACGTAGTCGGTGTGGATCTTCTGTTACATTTGAAGACTAGGTAGTGACGGCCACCATAGTAGACGCGGCAACTAGGAGGGGTCGGTGGCCTGTCAGATTCGCGAGCATGAAACGATCGGATGCATCAACATTTGTAAAATCAACGACCCGTGTACAAACGCGCTCGTCCCAAAACGGTAAGGTGGACATGCCAGGCCGACAAATATGGCCGACGCCCAGTGCGGGTAAATAAAAAGCCCGATGTCTTCCGGGTAGGTAGTTCAAGCGGTGAGCGCCTCATACGCAAGCAATCGATCGGTTTAGAGCTGTTCAAGACAGGACCGGAGTTCATCCGAATGGCATGTGCGATCATGGAATTTGCTTGCGTCACAACGAGACCCACTGGCATGGCATTTGAAGATCTTGATGTGTGATTAGGTAATTCTCATTCCTGGAGTAGGAGATAGTATGAGGTTCAGTCAAGGTGGTTCGTCTGACCCTCTCTGACGGCCGTCCTCCGGAAAGGCGGTGTACGCCAACGAAAACATGGAAGACTAGAGGAAGAGACTCTACGATCAAACGTACGGATTATCGGTGTCGTTTTCGGCCTACTTCGGATACTAAAGATAAACTACAGCTTTTGGACATCAGGTTGACGTGAAAGTTGGCCGAGCGAACAGACGGTAGCAGGGCAAGCTGGTTGTTCAAATCTTGCTTACCGTGAGACCTACCACACCGTTAGCTTTGTAGTAATGGAAGCTACAGGCAAAAAATGGAGCATCGACTGAAGGGTGATCAAGTCAGCTTACGCGGTGACTCACAAATTGTTAGTAGCCTAGCACTGTGCTCTTGTCGACGAGGTAGACGTTCAATGAATGCACAGGTGTTCTCCATAACGTAGCGATACAGCACTCCAAAATCGCGGGTTTACAATTTCGACACTCTTGAAGGGCGGTTGTAATTAATTGCTTGCTTTGCCCAAGCAAGACAAAGAATCGGAAAAGTGTCGATGGCGGTAAGCTGAGTATGTGTCCTTCATGAAAAGATGGCTCCACGTCCAAATGTGACTCTTGAACCTGTTCGCGAGTCTGGCCCACGCGCCGTGAGACTGTCACGACTACCAACAAGCTCTGGTAAGTATGTCCTAACTTGTTTTACCCTCAACTTCAGTATCTGGCAAAGCAAGATATTTCGCGTATGCTACGGACTACTCAGACAAAGCGGGGACGAAAGTATCGAGGCCCAAGTGACACAGTCATGAAGTGTTTGACTTCTTAATTAGATATTGGGAGCCGGGGCTTGAAGCTGCGCGACACACGACAATACGAGCCTCAAACTTGGAGGATGACTGGTTTCGTAAGCCGAAGTACGAATACTGGTGGTGGGGACAGCCACACGCCGGTGATGTTTACCGGACGACGACACCTACTGACAGTTACATTGTCCTATCATGTGGCGATTTAGTTAATCGGTTCGTCGTCCAAGAACCTTAGCCTAGGAAGAAATTGCTTCCTTGAAGCCCCGGTGGCCAAAACAGGTATTGTGGCGATCATTTTTGGCGTACCTGGTCAGGGCTGGCCGGCATTTGACGAGGAACACTGGAACAATAGGTCAGATGATTGTGTCCAATACTTGATACCTCTAGCACTGTTCATGATTAAAAGTATAGTTGTAATGTTTTTGGTAGCTCGCGCAAACGTCCTGTTGTGGTGTGCTGGAAGTCGCGTCAAGCGGGGCTGATACTTTTTACTAGAACAACTTCATGATCCGTTGATGTTCAAAACGCTGTAGGATGGTGACTGAAGATTGGAGTTGGTTTGCTAGGCTGCATGTACCGAACGGTTCGCGCGAGCAGCCTCATCGCCTTCGAGGTGTGGTACGCAGACTAGATGCAACGCGCTCAGGGCGCCACTCACCGTCTGTCAGCTCGTCCGAAGTTGCGAACGAGGGTGTGGTGGGATATTGGGGTGCATGGCGTGGATGAGGCTGGGTGTTGTCCACTCCGCTCTTAGCGTCGCACCTCCGAAGCCCAACTCTGGGCTTTGTCGCATATTTCCTTCGTCCTCGACGCCTCGCTGCACCTTGCTAATTCGTGCTGTCGTTCTCCACCAGGCGACGGCCTGGCAGTTAGCTGCATCGATCGGCGTTGCCTGCATCAACGGTCGTCCTCTCCTCCATGCTGCAACACCTGGTGGGCCACATTGTGCATGGGACTACAGGGGGGCTGCAGATGATGGCTGCAGGGTGGGTGGGAGAGGTCATCTGTATGGTTGCGTGCGCACACGGCCTGTCATGCCTTTGCCCTGCGCCTTAGAACCTTGCTCTTTTCGTCCACGCAGCTAAGCTTTCCACCATGTCCGCTAACGCGGGTCCAAAAGACACCATGAGGGATGCGCGTCTGCTGGGCTATCACGCCTTTGCATTAACATAAGTACTGCATGCTTCCTCTTAACTATGGTTATCGATCGATGATACTCGGCTACCTCACTCCAGTATCCAGATACCCTAACCTTCCCACCGCTTCCTATTGCCTCTTCTCTCTTCCCTCCCAACAGGCAACACTCTCATAGCCTCTTCAGGTTTCATCGCCCTCCCATGGTATGACTCTAAAAAATATATCCTGCGCCCGCATCACACATATAAGTCCCACGAGGCCCGCATGACAACTGGCGAAACTACAAAAAAATCTCCCAGTCGCGGCAGCATTTCTTTGCTTGCCGAAAAGTGTTCCCACGCTGTTTGCTCGTTTAGCTGGTCGTGATTCAGCAAGGGAGAAACGGATTCTGAATAACATCACTACCATCAAGATCGAGCCAAGCCCCAAACCATCACCACCTGTCCGCCGCTCTTCCCGCCTTCAAACTCTCAAGAATATCATCACAGCAATGCCATCCTACTTGCGGAGCCCCCATAGGTCCTTCTCATTTCCACCATGCATTGATGGTGTTGACATCCAAGACTCGAGCGAGGACGGTCTCCCAGATATCGACGAGGAACCATTTGCTCACTTCCTTACCCCACTCTCTGAGGAAGATGACCCATACGACCCTTTCTCCTTCAACGCAGGCATCATCAGCCAGAGTGGGCCACGCACAAACAAGGTCACCAAGTTCAAGTCTAACGTCGCCGACAAATGGGCTCGATACGTCAAACAAGATCATGCTCCACTCCATGAGCAGTACCATAGCCCTGCCTATCCCGAAGATGACGAAGAAGAATCGTTCATGAGCCTCGATGACGATCGCTTGTATGATGCGCCGCAAGCCGTGACGCATATCACTTCACCAAGGATCACCATCACTGAGCCTTCTCGAGGCCGCGACCAAGATCTCATATCTCGCAAGGTGCAGAATCGTCGCCGGTATTCAAGAACCTTATCTGGGCATCGACACTCATGGAGAGAACCCAGTCCCGAACTATTCACCGTGGACGAGTCAGAAGAGGAAGAGACGCCTGTAGTCAGACGCCAAAAGACAAGAAAGGCCAAGGATGGCGCGGACCGCCGGAGGTCATCAACGAGATCAAGATCAAGAATGAGGGGAGACCTGAGTGAGAGGGCCAAGCTATGAGAAGGGGGTGCATTCGCTTGGGACATGCCTCTGATGGAGAAACAAGAGACTGGTTGCAAGGTGGAGAATATGGGAGCATTTGCATTGGGCGGTGTCAGGGTGTCATCATTTTCATCGTAACTGCATTTCAGGGCGTTCGTGGCTGCGATTGCATCGCATCGCATAGCATTGCTGGCGTTATTAGTGTCTTTCTTACTTATCTAGCATTTCATGGCGTTTCTGGCATTGCCCGATTTGGTATACTTCGGCCGAAGCATTAGGGCGGCGTTGGGAAATGGGCATTTACACGGTACAGGTGTTGCATCGATCTCAGAGCAAGAATATATCACATCTCATCTTCATCTTTGACATTGCCCTTCTCTTCATGACCTTCACGCCATCTCAGCAATCGAACCATCCAAACTTCCAGGACATTCCACGTTCACACTGTGCATGGAAGACATGTGCACCTGCCCCCACCACTGGACCCACTATAACGACACTAAAACTGCACATCATTGTTAGCGCAAAGTACCGTGACCTCAATGCGCATCTATCGCGGCCTCATTCTGGTCTGTGTGGAGAAGCTTTCGCGCCGTTACCGCTGCGAAAATCCTAGCTCCGTAGGTAGACGGATTTGTTCGGACATCGGCACTGCGCAAACAGCTCATCCTGCGCGCTTCCATCCGCGATGTTTTCATTTCTTCTTCCACGAGCAGCATCTGACCTGTTGCCACTCCCTCTGTACGAGGGCATTGTGGAGTTGAGGCGCTCGAGGACTGATCTCGCCTCACCTGTCAGTCCAGAAGGACCTCCAAAAACAAAAGGCCATCGCGCCTGCCGGAAGACCCTGAGTGCTGATCTCGTCTCGCAAAACGAGGGGTTGGACTGCAAGAGTGTCGATCTTATCGTTGTCCGAGACAGGAAGTGCGTGATAGGCGGCTGGAGTAAATACGGGGTTTCCCTTTCGGCAATACGGCCCTATCACGGGGAAATGCATGTGACGGGCTCTTTTTTGCAAGAATCCTTAGAGGGGTCCTCGGAGGAGGGCAGCGCGGTTGCCGCTTGGGCAACAATCAGGATATACCCTTGAAGAGGGAAATATTCGACATCGGGCACGTTTTGTTTCGACATTGCTGAAAGCTTGGGGCAGAGGTTCGTTGCCCGCTATTAAGGCGCTGAATCGTGTATACTATTACTTGTAAGCGACTAATGCGCAAGACGTGGTATAATCAGGCCATCACGATTCAAGCTCAGAAGGATCAAGTCGAAGCACAACCATGTCAATTGTGTAGAGTAGCTGCATGTCATGACGCCATAGTATCTTGGTACAGGATCGTTATTGCTAAAGGTCTATCTGTAGAAGCATTTTGTTGACGTAGAAGTCGTATCTAGTGTGTAGAGATCGGGCAAGAATGGTCGTGTTATTGAAACCGCTAGTACTGTGAAACACAAAGTTCTCTTGAGAAATGCATGTATACGAGAAAGTAGCTCTGGACGATACGATGTCTTGGTGTTGCAGTGTCTGCCACATTGGTGTAGGGGAATGAATGTACAATGACATAGATGTATGCGTGTACGTCTCCACTTTGTAGCGCAACCGGGGCAGTGCTTCGTTGTGGACGTATGCGAGATGATCGTTTTCGCAGGATCTCGGGGGGTCGAAGCGCAGCGATTGGTACGAAGACGCGAGACTGAGGGTGCTCCCAACCATGCAAAGAGCGCCTTGGGTCCTGGAGTTTGCCGTCTCCACACTCACGTTTGTACGATTTCGAAACGGATGAATGCAATGCCCTTGTCGATTTACCTATACGTGTATCCACCTCTTCCTTAACGTGTATTCGGTAATTTGCCGATTTGTTGCTTCACTCACACCTCATATCGCGCCGTCGACCATTCCTCCAACACCCCTCAACATATCTTATCCCCACGCTGACCTCCCTCTCAACTTGACGCTTGCTTCCTTATCTCCTCTCGTCCCTCCCGTCCAACCAACTCGTGCAATTGACACACCTCTTGGCTTTGTCGCTGATGTACTTCCTACAGAATTTGCACTTCACTTGTTTCTTCACGATGTTGTCCCCACTCGTCCTGGAGTAAACCATCGCAATAACCCAAAGACTAATCGCGATGCACAAGAATCTCACAAGCTTATCGAAGAAGCTGCCATAAGCGAATACAACAGCGCCGTCAGATAGCGCCTGCTCGACGGTATTGTAGCCGTTGCTAACGGTGCCGTTGTAGTTGGGGCCATGCTTGAGGATGGCAAATTTCTCGTCCAGGTTGCGTGAGAGGAAAGGGAGGAGCGAGATGATAGGGAGGATGATGTCCGAGACGAGGGAGTTGGCGCATGAGGTAAATGCTGCTGCAAGACTGGTTCAGGTCAGTGTCTGATTCGAAGAAAGAGTGGGAGATGCCTACATCAAGCCTACGGCAACTTCGAGCACATTGTCGCGTAACGCGAAGTTGCTGAAGCTATCCCATACGCCGGAAGTCTTCTGGCGGACACCTTGCTCGGCGTCGCGCAGATATTGCTGTGTGTTTTCGTCTAGACGGGGCATGTTGGCGTACTGGAGGAAGAGTGTCGTTGCAAACGGTGTCTGAACGTACTGGACGTAGCGTGAAGTAGGGTACGGTGAGTGATGCGTGTCACGAGCGACGTCATCGTAGCGCGTGATGTCGCGACCAATCATACCGGATTAACAAATAACAAAAGTAAGAAGAAGGAAAGTAACCAATGTCATCTCAAAGTCTATACATATACAATAGATGTGTAAATGCAGTTCTTGCTATGCAAATCGCAAAAATGTCCTCTACATGGAATTGAACTCCCCAAACCGAACAGATACCTTCAACACCGTAATTCAGGGTATAAAACATCACGACCCAATCCCAATCTCGTATCCAAGTAAGACTTCTGTAGTGCTTCCTTCCCACCCTCTGTTGCCACCCGTTGATATCATAAACGTGCATGTCGGGTCTAAGTATAGTTGCGAGACGACACCAGTTCGGTGTCCGGGCACAATCAGAAACGGAGTCGCGGCGGTCTTAGCACCTGCCTCCTGTTGCGTCAGGTCATAGAGTCGGAGGATATCATACGAAGCACTATGATCTATTAGTGTTGTCCCGTTAATGAGTGCAAGCAGAAGACGTACCAGACGAGGTGCTTTCCGTTGGGCATTGCCCGTACAGCACTCACAACTCCGCTGACACTTGGGAACCTGAAGGTTCTTCTGGGTTCTCGCAAGCCCTTGTGTAAGCTGTACTCATCCACAGTGCCATTTCTTCTGCCTGCATATATAAAGTTGCCGTCTGGTGACCAGCAAGCATTCATGCACCAGGGAGGCGTGTTTCTTGGTGGTGATATACGCGCAACTGGATTCGGCTGTCGGCGGTCCCATATTCGCAATGTGCCGTCCATGGAGGCGTCCATGAACGTTGTTTCGGAGGAAGCAGGCTGTTCAGCTTGACCGTGGCTTGTTGTGCCAACCGAACTTGCAGTGATTGTGTTAGATTCGTCGTCATGCATCACGCCATTCGCGGTACTGTCCGATTGATGGTCTGCAGCTCCGTTGGTCAACTGAGCCGTCTGGGTCTCCGCTTCAGCGTCTTGTACAAGTTCGGCTGGTTGCTCGGAAGGAGCTTGGACAGGACCGCCCAGGTCCATCATGTCGAGGTCGCCCGGAGCATCATCATCGGCTTGTTGGATACCGTTGGCGATGGCTCTTGAAAACTCGTCATCATCGTCTCCAAATGTAGGAATTGCAGAGGAGGGGTTGTTGTCTTGACCGTCGCCGAACAAAGAGTCCTTGTCCCCGAACAACGAATCATCTGGCGAGCCTTGCGCATCCTCGATGCCATTCTCTTCTCTCGCTTGCACTGGGCGTGCTGTTGTCTCGATGCCGTTTGCAAAGCTGCCATTCGCTCGTGGTCGAGAGGCGTTATTCGAGGAATAGGTGCCGTTCGACTGAGGCAGCGTATCGGTGTCTTGAGGGATCGGGAGAGTCGATAGCGGCCGTTGCTCGATGGCTGAGATTTGACCACCACTAGATTCAAACTTCCTCTTCACTTGTCCGGTATTGAGGTCCCAGTCGTTGATCGTTTTGTCCCAGCTGCCGCTCAGGACTGATGTCTCGTCTTGTGACAGTGTCAAAACCGACACGGCTGAGGTGTGATCTCGCAATGTGTGTATGCGCTTTCCCTCTTCATGGCGCACTGACTGTAGATTGATACCGCCAGAATCCAGACCTGACAACAGCCACAGAGCCTGGTGGTGCACCGCAAGTGAGTATACCGGAGACAGGCTCTCGGAAGCTCCTGAGCTGTCCTCGTTCTCCCAATACGAAAGGAGCACGCCCGCTTTTGTGACTGAATCCACAAAGGGATGTCTCTGGGCCACGGTGAGGGCGAGCTTTCCATTCGCAGTATCCACCCAATTGAACTTCCTGATGTACCCGTCTGCGCCCCCGCTGAAAACCCATCGCATGTCTGGCGTAGACGTGATAGCGTTGATTGAGGTGCTATGCGGAGCGGCTATTGTTGGGATGATATCGTAAACGGGGGCATTGAGAGCCTCTTGACGCACGCTGGGTCGGAAGGGTAGGTTGCCTAGAACACCCGACGCGGCCGCCCGAGGACTGGGCGATGTACGGGTGAGAGTGGGGTTGGTATCTGAGGGATGAGGGCTTCTGCTTCGCGGCTGCTGGGAGGGACTGTCGGGCTCGTCTTGGTCCTGATCTTGGTCTTGGTCCTGGTCCTGGTCTTGGTCCTGATCTTGATCTTGATCATCGTCGTCGTTGTCCCCCTCCGCATCGTCGTCGTCATTGTCACCGTCGCCGTCGCCGTCATCCCCTTCATCCCCTTCATCGTCGTCGTCTACGTCCATGGCATCGTTCTCCTCTGCCTCGTCTTCCTCCTCGGCGGAGCCTGGTTAGCGCAGTTAGTTGGGTAGTCGCTGGGGGGAGACAGACACGTACTGGCGCCATTCTCATAGTCATCCTCCTCGTTCATGCTGCTCCCACGAGCTTAGCGGCGCATGCAAAAGTCCGTGGCGCGCGAATTGGCAGCTTCTGGACAGTCGGTATTGCAGTAGGAACATGCGCCCATGTCGCGTTACGCTCGTGTCATCCTTAGCGTCCGTGGGTAAGCGACAACCGCGACCACTTCGAGTCCAGGACCTTTGCACCATCTTTCCGGTATTTCCAAGAACACCCATCTAGCTCGCCCATGTCCCTGATTTGAGCAAAGGGACCAGCAGTGAAGCCCCTACGGCCTAGAGGTGCTTGCTCCGCATCTGAAACATCTCCAGCCATGTCGCAGAAGCACTCTCATCGCAGCTTTGCTCATCTGGATGACAATCAATTGCTACAGCGCTTGATGTTTTGTCGTAGATGACTGGTAGGCTTTACAACTACAATGTGGTGTGCAGAGCGCATTCACCTCATTCTAGACTGCCAAATCTTCGTATCCAGATTACGTCCCACGGTAGGTCTTGTATCCAACCTCGTAGATTCATACATCATCGTAGACTGTTTTCAATTTCTAGTCCCATCTCTTTAGCTATGTTTACACTTCCAACATGTCTTTACTGTGTATTCTCTTGGTGTCTCATTTTCATGAGCACCCAAGCACAAGCTCGTTCTCACAACCTGCTTTACATTGAATGTGGGCCGCTTGCGGCTGTTTGTCTACCCACTGATTGTTGTCATGTCATTTTATTGCAGCTGAAGATCAAAGCTAGGTGAGAGCAATCTACTTCGAAGACGAGCGGCTTTCCGTCCAATCCTCCAGTCCTTTTTATCCTAGGCACAGACAGGTACATTGACCGTATCACCTTCATCGCCAACGTTCTGTTTTGAGTAATTTCATATTGTTGTGAAATATCGGTCAGCTGGTGCGTTTGTTGTGTCCGGGAAGCGACTTCCGTCCCTGGCTGATCAACGTGACCGCGAGTTTTCACTTCACCGCAGCTTCAAAATATCTCACTCGCCAACACCATCCTCAGCGAATTATCTCACTCGTTTTCACAGTATTCGCCTGGCATATCACACAATCCTTATAATCCCAGGCGGGCAATCAAACATGGGGAGAAGTCGCAGACCGCCAAACCGCTTCAGTCGACCGGGAAGTCACAATCCAGCTTCTCAGGCGCGGTCAGACAATGCATACGCAAGCCTCGCTGGCGTAAACCAAGATGGTGAGTTCGCCAGTGTCGCACTCTCTATCTCTCTCTCTCTCTCTCACACACACACAAACACACACACAAACACACACACATACACACACACACACGCATACACACACAACATTTCGCTGACTGCAAAGTAGATGGTCAGATGAACGCTCATATCCATGAGCGATTTGGGGATCTCTCCTTCCGTGATGGCGGTGCTCATGTTCCCAATGACAATATTCCTACTTCAGGGCCCTCACGAGCAAACAACGATATCCGCCAGTACTTTGAGCTAGCGAGGAAGCCCGTTGCAGGTGGCGCATGGCTCGACAAACCGGAGATACCAAGCCCTGCAGAAATCATGCCTGAGAGAAAGCATGATTTCAGCACAGGACATCAGAATCTCATCGATATAGATGGTCTTCGTCCGCACAGGGTCAAAGGAGCCTACGAAAGCAACGAAGAGTATCTGTCGACAAAATACGAGCTGATGCGTGAGGACTGTATTAGGGACTTCCGCGAGTGCGTGGAGGAGGTCAGAACTTGTCGATCCTCGTTCACAACGTACTATTGGACTAACGCTCTACATGTAGGTTCGTGTGGATCCTTACAAATTGGAGAGCGAGTATACAAACCAGAGCATTGGGATATATGATCCGGTGTACATCAGGTCTCTAATCTTCTCGCCGCGAGGGCTAGCAACACGCGTCGCCTTCTCCCTCAGTCGAGTGAAAAAGCACGTTCGATGGGATCAATCCAAGAGACTCATCACAGGTACGCTTGTGGCTCTATCGCCCAGCGAGGACGCTTTCCAAAAGATTTGTATTCTTGCTACAGTGGCAGCTAGACCGCTCTCCGCATTGGAAACCAATCCACCAGAAATCGACCTCTTCTTCGCTCGCCCAGAAGATCAGGAGATCGATCCGATGAAAAAGTGGATTATGGTGGAATGTCGCTCTGGCTTTTTCGAGGCCAGTCGGCATACCTTGCTTGCACTTCAGCACATGATGCGAGAACCCTTCCCTTTGTCAGATTATCTTGTTGATGTCAAGAAGGAGGTGGAGCCTCCGGCGTACATTCAACATAACCCTCATATGAACCTGAGCTCCCTTGTCATGATGAAAGATGCTGGCGAGTTCGAAAATGTCAACATCTTAGAGGACTGGCCTGCTTCCTCTTCGCATTCTCTGGACAAGTCTCAGTCTCGAGCGCTTCGGCACATGCTTAGTAGGAGCCTCGCAATCGTCCAAGGTCCACCAGGTACTGGAAAGACTTTCGTAAGCATTACGAACCTCAAGGTGATGCTCGATAATCTACGAAAAGACGACGCCCCTATCATAGTCACAGCTCAAACGAATCATGCTGTTGATCAGATCCTGCGACATGTTATGGAGTTCGAAACCAACTTCATTCGCTTGGGAGGAAGGAGCAAAGACAAAGACATCAAGAAGCGCACTTTGTTTGAGGTTCGCTCTGGAATCCCTCCTCAAAAACAACCGGGCAGTCAGAAAATCCAAGCCACAATCCAGATGAGAAAACTGACCGGCGAATGCCAATTGCTTCTTGCGCCGCTGGAGCTGAAGCAGTCACCACTCGACCATAACGTTCTTCTTCAATTAGGAATTATAACTAAAGATCAAGCGGCATCAATGGAGATGGAATCGCAGTCCACGATGGGAATAAATACAGCCGAAGGTCCTGGAATCTTCATGGAAACTTGGGCAGGACGATACCTCGACTCTTGCACTCGACCAGTCATCCCTGACGACTTTGATTGGGGCGGATATGAGGAGGAAGACTTCGATGAGGTCGAGCAATTGCAAGAGCTTGAAGCAGAAGCGGTTGCACGGGACGACGACGATATCGAGGCCCTGAAAGGCCCAGTGATGTTGCTCAGCGATAACCATACAGGCAAAGGTGATATATTGACTCCTGCCAAAATCAAAACGCTTCTCCAGACAACGAGCGACCTCACCACGATCGAATCACGATACCGCGGCGCAGTTTACAACTACTTCATGCGGGAGGTGAAACGACTTCTCACCATCAGAATCCGTGAGCTCGCTACACGGTACGAACAAGCCGCATTGCAGCGAAAGGTCGGTCTTTGGGAGGAGGATGTTCGCATTTTGCGCGATCAACGCCTGATCGGATGTACTACCACGGGCTTGAGCAAGTACCGTGCTCTACTTTCAGGCCTCCGCCCACGTGTGGTTTTGGTCGAGGAAGCAGCAGAGACCCAGGAAGCGTACGTCACCGCAGCATGCTTTCCGACTCTAGAACATCTTATTTTGGTTGGGGACCATCAACAACTGCGCCCGCATTGCCAGAATCGCGCTTTTGAAGACGCGCCATATTTCCTCAATCTCAGTCTCTTTGAACGCCTTGTTGAAAACGACGTTGACCACGATGCTCTCATGAGGCAACGACGCATGATTCCAGAGATACGACGACTGTTGTACCCTATTTACGGGGACAACCTGAAAGACCATGACAGTGTGAAGGACAGCAGCAATCGCCCACCTGTAGAAGGAATGGGAGGCAACAACTCGTTTTTCTTCTGTCACGACTGGCCTGAAGCCCGGGATGGCAACATGTCCTCGTTAAACTCGAGAGAGGCGAACATGCTTGTTGGTTTGTTTGATTACCTTGTCCTTAACGGTGTCGATTCGAGCACAATCACGGTCCTGACTTTTTACAATGGCCAGCGAAAAGAGATAATCAGGAAGCTCAGAGGACAAGCCAACCTTCGAGCAGTCCCAGGATCGCAAGTCGTTACAGTCGACTCGTACCAAGGAGAAGAGAACGATATCGTTCTGTTATCGCTTGTCCGCAGCAACAAAAACCACAGCATTGGATTTTTGTCTTCCGACAACCGCGCCTGTGTTGCTCTTTCTCGTGCCAAGCGCGGATTCTACATATTCGGCAACGCAGAGCTGTTGGCATGTGAGTCTGGAACGTGGGGCTCCGTGGTTGACATCATGCTTGGTAGCAAGACCAAAGTCAAGGTGAAGGTTGGTCAGAAGCGCCGAGTCGGCTACCACCTTCCCCTTGAGTGCCAGAACCATGGGAACAAGGTTTGGATGGAAGACCCTAGCGACTGGGAGAGCATCAAAGGCGGATGTGACCGTCAATGTGGAGGTCAGCTGCCGTGTGGTCACAAGTGTCCTTATAGGTGCCACCCCTTCGAACACGAGCAAGTTAACTGCATGCAACAATGCTCCAGACACGTAGAATCATGCGGCCATCGCTGTGTTCAGATTTGCTGCGATCCGTGCAGATGCCAGATCTGCGACCGGCGTACCAACGGCATGAAACCTGTGTTGAAGCCTACGCCTAATAGGCCAAAGGGACCTTCCACAAAACACAACCTCTCGTTTGATAATACCTACCAAACGCCTTCAAACCCAGTGGCCTCTTCCATGAGTCACGCAGGATCAGGCAATAGAGCAAGGGAATGGCAGGCCTATACTAATGGGGGAGCACAAGCCGACGATGCCCGAGCGTTGCAGATGAGAAAGGAACAGGAGGCAGAATTCCAAAAGACTATAGCCGATGCTGGGCAAGTTGCTGGCTTTCGTTCCGCATCTGCAGGCGCTTCCTCTACACCTGCCAGACTGGCCGAAGCCTCACCGGCGAATGGAACGGTATCGAGTAACACCCGTTTGTTGATCGATATCGACGAGAATGTGGATACCTTCCCGTTAGCAAACGCTGCCTCGTCGAAAGCCAAAGGAAAGGGCAAGGATGTGTTTGATCTGATGGACTAGCATCCATGAGGTGTTAGGCACATGAACAAGTGGTGGGGAGGTGGTCATCCAGTAAGGTCATGTGGCATGGCGAGCTTTTTCCGGTCTGAGCATGATGGCTATGGCTTTGGTAACGGAGGTGGGTGTTTACACGGTTCGTACGACGTTCGAGCTTCTCATGTAGATTATCACGATCGTGTGTCAGACAAGAGTAGATACGTACATCCGTAAAGAATTCCTCGAGATTAAACATTAAGTGTCTGGGTATCACAAGTTCCAAATTGTCATCCTTTCCTCTGCCCATCAGCCTCAGTCCTGCCTATCCCCATCAACAGCAACCTCAAACACCTCAGCCGCCAACTTAGCAACATCGCCTCCAAGCCCAGCCAGCCCAGCTTTAATGCTCTCCACCGTCTCGGGCCTCAACGTCCCCTTCCTCGAATAAAAATCCACCCCCGCAGGCGTAAACAGCGTCTTCGCAAAATACGTAACGACCCAACTATTCCCGCCCCCCTCCTCATCCCCATACCCCAAAATCTCCCACTTCGACGACGCAATCATCAGCCAGCCTTTCCCGCGCCAATTATACGCCATACTCGACGACATCTCGGCACCCTCTTCCGCCGGGGCCGCCGCCGTGTTCGGCACATCGAACGGCTTGTCTACGCCGTGCACTGATTTCAGGGCCGTGGACGTCAGGGATTGGTAGGTTACGAGGTCGTCGAGCTGTAACGGGGAGGTGTTGGGCACGGGCGTGTATTCGATGCGCACGTTGCGCGATTTCTTCCACATGGGCAGGGTGGAGTGGGTTACGTTCCAGGAGCCGCGGAGCCAGGAGAGGGTCGGCGCGGGGATGGAGGGGGAGGGTGTTGTTGCGGGGAGGGAGGAGGGGGCGCGGAGGGTTGCCATTGTGTTGTGGTTGTTCTGGGATGATTGGTGCGAACAAGGGGGGTTCGGGGGTTTTGCGGAGCGGAGAATAGGAATAGAGTGGTGACGCGGAATGGGTGGGTATGGAGGCTGAACGGGAGATGGGTGGTATGTATGGGGGGCTTGACGGGTGGCTGGGGGGGTTTTGTGGAAGATCAGCAGCTCGTGCGTTGTTGATTTGGGCGCGATGCGTTGCGATGCGATGGGTTTGCAGGAGCTTGGACGCGGACAACAGCGACCTCGTGTTTACCACGGAGATTTGGTGTGATGGCAGTGTTGTACAGGGTTGTCTTTGGTTGTCACCAGGAAGACTGCAGTAATTAAAAAAGGTTGTCGTACACGTTGTAAGGCTGAGCGATTCGTGATCTGCAGCCGCGTGGTCGCCGCTCCAAAAACAGCAACACGCCTCGAGTCAAGGGTCCATCAAAACACGACCTTCGCCCACTACTCAAACCCCAACAACGACCTCCACTCGCCCTCTTTCTCGCTGCAAAGACAGAAAACGCGGACAGTATAGAATCTGGACCTCCCTCGCTGTGTCAAGGCATTGACACGCCTGTCTCAGATGCGTGTATGATGTGTCCGGACGTCCGGGCTTACGACGCGTGAAACTCTTTCGCGGCTCTGGGGGCTGTGCATGTGTCGCTGAAATCTGATGGCGGCTCCACCCCCAGCCGTTAGAGTGGAGTGGGTACCGTATAAACTTGGTTAATCCGTTATATGCTAGACAGGGGTAAATTAGGCTAAATTATAAGCAATCTAATATAAAAGTATACTAAGCTGTACTGCTATATAGTTAATATTAGATTCTATTAGAATTAGTTTCTATTTTATATACTAAAAATCTTCTATTATCTCTAAACAGCTTTATTACTAACTATTTATAATTATTTACTATAATATATATACCTTTTATTAAGCTAGACCTTAATACTCTCTAAGCTTTAAGTTCCTAAGTAAAGAAGCTAAGCCTAGTAGTAAAACTCTAGTAAAGCTAAACTTTAAGTACTAGGCTATATAAACTTCTACCTCTAAAAGTTTATAACTATAATAAAGTTTCTTTATAAAAAAAGTACTAACTAATTATATATTTCTTCTACTATTAGATTTAAGAAGAAGAAGTCTTTAGTAGTACCTAATAAAAGTATAAATACCTTATAAGCCTTAAATAGAATAGTATATAAAGACCTTTAATAGTTATAAAAGCTTCTAAATACTTTAAGATACCTATAGCTATATACTAAAATATATAGATAAAAAGGTACTAGCTAGTAAGCCTTATTTATAGGTAACTGTAGTTAGTATTAGTAGTAAGAATAGTAAAGTAGGCTAACTTAAAGCTTAAACTATTTAGGCAGTTTATAAAGTAGTAAAAGATAAGATAGAAAGTTTTAAAGTTCTAGTTTTAGTAATAAGTAAAAATATTATTTAAAATACTTTATAGTAATAAGCTTAGATCTAATAGTAAAGTTAGTACTACTTAATACTACTAGTTAAAATATATATATAAAGAGTAGAAGCTTACTATAAGTAAAGATTAGAGTTTAAGCTATTAAATAGATAGTTCTATAACTTCTACTAAAAATAAAATATATTCTAGAGATACTTTACTTACTAGTCTTAAAAACTTCCTTTTAAGTATATTAAGTTAATAAACTAGTTCCTATAATTTATTAAAAGAAACTTTAGTAACTTATTTACTAACGTATTAATAAAGAAAAGCCCTCTACTAAGAATAAACCTAATAGGTACCTAGATAACTAATAAAGAAAGTAGTAATTAATTTATAAGTTTTAATATCTTAAATATAAATAAAGTACTAATTCTTTTTAAGTTTTTTAATAAGTATACTGTAAACAGGTAATTAAGATATAGGATAAATAGGTGTTTATTAAGAGATTAGACAAATCCTTAGGGTGTAAGCCCTAGAGATTTGTAAGTACTATATACTAGAGCTCTAAGGACCTTACGCCCTCAGCCTGGAGGTCTACTAAAGGTAGGCTAACAGGAGCTTAGATAGAAATACCCGTAACAGAGCTCCCCCCCTTCTTATAGTTTGTCCTGAACCGCTAGAATTTTTGGAGTAGATAAACAGGTATTTAATTTATATAGTTACCTTAATTAAACTCTGTAAAAACCTCCTATAGAGAGAAAATAGTTTAGGAGAAATTTAGTACTAAATCGTTTAAGTTTTCCCTAGGCTGGTTCTTAGATCCAGCCTGGGGGCCTACCGTACTAGGCCTACGTCCTTATTACTAAGTCTTTGTAACTTTAGTAAGCGTGGCCTAGTTTGTTATAGGTAACTACTAGGCCTCTATAGAGGGTTCTATTTGCTGTTATCCCTGGATTGTAATTCTTAGGGGTATAGTTGTACTTGCTGCGCATTATTATTAGTAACTTTGCGTTTGCGAGTTTTGCCTTATTAGGCGCCTATTAACTATACAGATAGTTTATTAGACTCTATTACTTCCCTAGCCCCGTTCTAGAGGCTTTATAATACGTAATTATGTAAAGTAAGGGCTTAATATAGAGTTTACTTGTAATAATTTATTATTTACTTGCTCTATTATTATAGTTAGTATTTACGCCAACTTACGCAATTGTTTACAGGCTGGCATTATCCTTATAAGGTATATTACTAGTAGCCTCCTTAGAGGTTTATTCTGTGCAGGCAGCGCTTACTTTAATATTAGTGCCTATTACACTTCCCGCAGGGTTTATAACTATAGTTCCCCTATAGGGGTCTATTAGCTCTCTATAAGTAGTCTACTAGGTATAGTCCTAGTGTCTTAGGCAGCGTTTATTATTTATTTATATTATAATAACTTTTTACAGTTATTAGTGTACGTAAAGTAAGGTAAAGTAGTATAGTATTACAGCAGTTCTAGAGGGCCTGCGTACGCGTACTGGATAGGTATAAAATGCCTATATATTGCCTTACAACTCTAATATTACTATAATAACCTTCTTCTTATTAACTTACTATGCTTCTGCCTTCCTATATTAGTAATACGCCTCTGCCTAAGCAGATCTACTAGCTCCCTACTAGTATAGCCCCTTAGCCTACCCTTACTTACTTCTAGTGTATAGGCTACGTTAACTTTCTTACTACTACCTCCTAAAAGCGCCTTCTCAACAGCACTGTTATATTATTTTTTGAGCTATAGTAGGGTAATAAGCTGTACTGTAAATATAAGGCTAGTTAGGGTATCTACAGCAGTTATTCTAATACTAAGACTAGAGGTTATACTAAGGTAAGTTTCCTATTCTATTCTATCTATACCTTGTCTATTACTAACCCTAATAGATCCTGCCTAAGTTCTGTTACGCTGTTAATATCCTTAACTACTACCTTAAGTACGCCTTACGCAAGACTTAGGAGTTTACTAGCTTTATATCTACTACTAACTCTAATACACTCTTTGCAGATAACTAGGTATAGGCTAACTGGGTAAATACTTACGCCTACGCTAAGGCTTATTATAAGAGTTTCCTTAAGTATAATTATGCTAAGCGCTGCACTATTACTAATAGCAGTCTCTCTGCCGCAGCTTTTAGTTAGGCTTATTAAGTTTCTACTTAGCACAACTTGGAGTAATATAAGGTTAGTCTACTATTATTTTAGTATCTTCCTATTACTAATCTATTCTAGTTAGGTCTTAGTACTACTGGCCTGCGTTGTCCTAATAATATTATTATTTACGCTCCTATAAAGGCTTACTTTCTACGTAATAGCGCTTCTAAGAATATTAACTAGCGCTTTTACTACTACAGCACTAATATTCCTAACACTAAGGAGGAGGAGATCCTATTCTTACTATTACCCCAGAAGTATCTTTATTTAGTAGCTCCCTATACTCCTAGTTAGAAGGTAGCTGGTAGTGCTTCTAGGAAGGCTCCTACTACTAGCTCCTCTAGTTCTCTAACAGCTAAGCATAACCCTAGCAGCGTTAGTTCTAACCCTATAGCGTTCTAATAGGTAACTATAAAGGTTCCCTTAGTAGATATATATTTTAGTTCCTTTAGATAGTATAAGGAATAATAATTATAATTTTCTATCTTTACTAAGGCCTATATTATTCTATACTAGTTCGTGATTTTAGTTTTAGAGGTAATTACTGTACTATAGCTCTAGCTTCCTTTCCCTCCTTCCTTTTAGACGTTCTTCCTAGAATATCCTTGTTTCCGCCTTAGCAGATTATTAACTTCTAGATCTAGTAGGGCCTCTGCCTTCTACCTGCGTCCCTTGGGCAGCCTGTAGGCACCCTAAGACGTATCTTATAGGTTTACTAGATAGTCTTAGAGGATCTTATTATAGTAATTAAGATTCTTAAGTAGTTCCTAGGTAGTATCCTTATTAGACTAACCTAGCTACTTTACCCTATACTCCTGCCCTTAGGCAGCAGTGTTACAGTGTTCTATAATTCCTTTAACCTTATACCTGTCTTTAGGTAGGGTATCCTTTAGAAGTTATATAGGCCCTAGCCAGAAGCCCTTCTTAGTAAGGGGTTCCTACTATAGTTTAAGTAATAATATATTAAATACTAGATATATACGCTCTATAGAGGGTAGCAGTGCTAGTTTATAGGCTAATTTCCTAATACGCTTTACAATTGTAAAGGGCCTAAGGTACCTAGTATTAAATTTCTTTAAAGGCTGCCTAGTAGTAATATTTTTTACTTAGAGGAGTACCTGCTTACCTTTAGTATAGTATTTCTTAGAGCGCTTAGTATTATACTATTTTGTTATACCCTTCTAGGCGTACTTAAGGCTCTGCTTTACCCCTTCCTATATTTCTTACTATTAAGTAAGTCTTCTAGTAACTTACTGGTAGAGCTCTGGCGCCTTTGCATCCTTATCCTAGACTTTAGAAGGTTGCCTTAACTAGTACTTATCTAGGATTCTATTAAAGCCTTTTAGGTTTAGCCTAAATACTACCTTAATAGGGTATTCTCTATATATAGAGTACGCTTTAGAGTTATACGCATATTTAGCGTATAGTAATAATAGGACCTAGTTGTCCTACTTATAGTTTATATAAATGCGTAGGTACGTTTTAAGCTCCTAGTTTAGCCTTTTAGTCTAACTGTTAGTCTAGGGGTAGAATACTGTACTTAGGCAATAGTTAATTTTAAGGTAGTAGCATATATCTAACTAGAATTAACTAGTAAATACTAAGCTATAATCTAATAGTAGGGTGTCTAGGGGTCCTTGTTTTAAGAATACTTATTTAAGGAGTAGTTTAGCTACCCTCTAGGATAAGATTATTTTAGTTATAGGGAGGTAGCAGATATACTTACTAAACCTATCTACTAATACTAGAATTAAATTATATATATTCCCTAGGTTGTCTTTTAACTTAGGCAAGTTAGTAACAAAGTCTAAGAAGTAATATTACTACGCTGTATTAGGTACAGGGAGAGGTACTAGTATTCCCTATAGCTTATACTATTAAATCTTATTTAACTAGTAAGCAGTATACCTTTTAATATATTTATAGATATCTAGTTTAAGGTATAGCTAGTAATACTTCCTTATAAGGAGATCTCTAGTCTTCTTAACTCTATAGTAACCCTCTATAGGATTATTATAGTTCCTTATAAGTATATTTTGGCGTAGAGTAATATTATTAGGAATCTATACTTTTCTGCTCCTACGTAGGATACTACTAGGGTTAACTTCCTATAAGGCAGTACCCTTAATTACTCTACTATCTCTCTATATTGCTAGCGCTTTATTTATAGGATAGGCCTTATCCTATTCTTAAACCTGTTTAATAAAATTAGAGAGCTGTTCTAGAATTTTCAGTACGTAAGCGTTTTCCCCTTATACAGCTTTATTTATAAGGTGTGTAGGGGCTAGAACCTAATTATTAAGCTTATAGTCTAATACTATAGCTATATTAAAGTTCTGCCCCTAAGCTTTAAATAATTTAGATTAACCCTAACTATTATAGCCTATAAAAGGGCTGTTAAGAGCTAAGGGCAGTGCACTGCTAGTAGCTAAACTACTATTAGGGAATTCCTGTTTAGGGACTGTTTTAGAGGGTTAACAGAGCCGTACTAGCCTGCCCCTAGAGTAGTCTTCTGCTAAAATTGCCTAATTAATTAGTTAAGCCTTAGACTTTTAAAGGGTTTATATTTAAAGCTTCTGTTAAAGTGTAGGTAATATTGTATTACAAAGTGCCTGTTATTCTCTAACTATAAGGCCCTGTGTATAGTTAGGGTGTCTTGAGGGACTATTAGCTAGGTTCTCTAGTCCTAGCTTATATTTAACTTTAAAGTCAAATCAAGCCAGCTCTTCTACCTAATATACTTATTTAGGGAAGAGTTCCTTTGTAGTTATAAAGTACTAAAGGTTGTTATAATTAGAGAGGACTTGGATTATTAATAGAGCGTATTTAAGGTAGTGTCTTTACTGCCTAAATAATTCTATAATTGTAGAAAGCTCCTTATTATATATATACTATTAAATTAATAGGCTAGTAAACTTACAGCTCTAGAACGCTACTGGCTTCCAATAAAGGTTAGTTACTAGCTTAGATATTTAGGGCTAAAGTAAGATTACTGCTATAGTAAAGTCTAACGTATTAGTTAAGACTATTACTAGCTTTAC
Source organism: Dothidotthia symphoricarpi CBS 119687 (assembly GCF_010015815.1). Lineage (NCBI taxonomy): Eukaryota > Fungi > Ascomycota > Dothideomycetes > Pleosporales > Dothidotthiaceae > Dothidotthia > Dothidotthia symphoricarpi. Next base: position 1,174,887 of record NW_022985008.1, read on the forward strand.
TAGATTAAAGTGCTGGAGTATAGGGGCTTTTGTAAACTTTAATTAAATAGAGAGGAAGGCCTTGTAAACCTTATTAGGCTAACTCTATAGTTAATACTATTTTGTTAGACCCTTTTAAGTCTTCTTTAGGTTTTTCTTCCCCTTCCTATCTGCGCCGGCTTCTATAGGGGCCGGTGCTAGAGACTGGGTAGTTATTATATAGTTTACTAGCGGGCGTATAATACTAGAGTAGTTATAGATAAATCTTCTATAGAAGTTTATAAAACTTAAGAATACTTAGATATCCTTATATCCCTTAGGTTCTAGCTACTCTCTAATAGTTTATACCCTTACTAGGTCTATAACTATACTACTAGGGGTAATAATAAAGCCTAGGAACTCTACAGATTTTATTAAAAAGACGTATTTACTTGCCTTACAGTATAAGCCCTACTTAATAAGCCTATTAAGGATCTCCTTAACGTGGGTATTATAATCTTCCTTATTCTTAGAGTAGATTAAGATGTTATCTAGATATACTACGCAGGTGTAATCTACTAGGCTACCTAAGGCTCTATAGATATAGGATTAGAACGTTACTAGTGCGTTTACTAATCTAAAGGGCATAACTAGGTACTTGAAATAGCTATACCTTATTTTAAAGGCTGTCTTCTACTTATTGCCCTCCCTAATCCGCAGCCTGTAATAGGCTTTACAGAGGTTAAGCTTAGAGAAGATAGCTACCTTTAATAATTAATCTAATATCTTACCTATAAGTAGGATAGGGTATTAATTCTTAATTATAACTTTGTTTAGTCTATAATAGTCTATGCAAAGTCTTATTGTTCTGTTGGCTTTTGGTATAAAGAGGATTAGAGCACCTATAGGTAATTTACTAGGACAGATCTATCCCTTCTCCTGGGCCGTATTAAGGTAGTCCTATAGGATTTCTAGCTTGCGGCTAAAGAGGTTATAGATAGGGAGATTTAGGACCTTAGTCCCTAGCTCTAAGTTAATAGGGTAATTGTACTCCCTATTAGGTTAAAGTATACCTACTTAATACTTACTAAACGTAAGCTACTTATAGTGTAGCTTCTCTAGTATAAATTTTAATTTATTTAGATTAGGCGCATTATCTTTAACTACTAGATATAGAGTATTTATCTTAATATTGTTAGTTAGGATATAGGCTACGCCTAGAGGTAGTCTAGCCTAATTAGGGTTCTTGTTATATATGCTAGCAACTATTTAATAGGCTGCTGTTTCTAGTAGCTAGGCTAAGTCTAGATAGTTCTGTACGCAGTAGCAAAGATAATTAATAATCTCTAAGGACTTATTCTTTAACTAGAGGATCCCCTTTTAGTAATAGTACTCTACGTCTTAAACTGTATCCCCTTCTAGTTACGCCCTACCTATAGGCGTAGGCGTTCTAGGGTCTCTCCGTAGGAGTTCCTTACGTAGGGCTTCCTAGCTACTAGGTAGGAGCTTGTATACTAGATTACTAGGGTAGAGGATATACACTCTTTCCCCTAGACTTATATTATCTAGTAGTTATTCTGTAGAGAGTAACTAAATTCTGTTAGTATTATCTGCCTACTATTTAAACTTACCTGTTAAGAAGCAGATCTTTAGATCTGCCTCTTGCAGCCAAGGGTACTCTAGTATAAGGTTATAACCTATAAAGTTTACTGCCTAGAATATCTAAGGGCCTACTTTTTTAACAGTTCCCCTTACGTTACTATATAAGAGTGTAAGTTTATATAGTTTAAGAATATTTAAACAGTTACTATTAATAAAGCTTACTACTGGCTTCTAATAAAATAGACTATAGAGGAGATTCCTCTCCTTAACTATATATTAGTTAATAATATTAATCTCTACGCCTAAGTTATATAGCGTGCAGAGGAGTATTATAGACCTGTTAGACCCTTATAGGATTATAGTAACTTTAATACAGGTTTATTTCCCTTTTAACTCTAGCCCCAGCTGTAATTAGGAAAGATTTGTAATTAGGGCTTCTCTTTTCCTAGGCCTTGGCTCTTTAAGTCTTAGGGTTAGTTAGTATTAGTTTTCTAATTTAGTTTCTACTAACTCTTCCCCTTATTGTTTTAATTATTGCTAGTATTTACTGCTTACCTACCGCCCTAGTTCTAGGCCTAGGGCAGGGCGCCGGCAGATTAGTCCTAGTACTGTTTTAAGGGTTTAGAGTTATGTCTTTTCTTGTAGCTACCTTAAGTTAGGGAGGTAGCTGTTTATTTAGGCTTTGTAGAGTCTAATAGTTTTAACTTTATCTTTATACCTACAGCAGTCTCTGTATTACAGAGAGCCTACTTAAACTCTAACTATTTAGTAATAGTCTCTAATACTTTATTACGCTAAATTTCTTATTAGTAAGCCTTAGGGGCCTTTACCTATACTAAGGAGATCTTTAACTTATTATCTATACTGCTATCTGTAAGCTTAAAGAAGCTTTAATAAAGTAGGGATTTCCTATAGTTTAGGTATAGCAAGAATGCGTTAACTAAGTTATTAGTATACTACTTAAAGTTCTAAAACTTTAAGTAGTTTTTATACTGTATAAGGACTAGGTCTTATACTAGCTTTTACTCCTCTGCGTATACGTTAGCCTAGGTATAGATTACCCCCTTATTAATCTTTTATTAGATTAATTCTTAGTGTACTCTGTATTAGATAGTACCTATTACCTAGTAAGTTCTAGTTATAGAGTCCTCTAGTACCTAGGCATACTTAAATACTGCGTCTATATCCTTAACCTACTAATCTACTTATTAGAGGGTAGAGACGCAGGATTCTGTACCTAATTTAGGCTTAAGGTTTACTATATTAAGTACCCTAATTAGCCTTCCTGCCGCGTTAGATACTAACTAGAAAGGCTCCGCTAAGGCAGTAGAGCGTTCTGGGCCTAAGTACTGTAAGGTAACTTGGAGGTATCTTTCTAGGATTGTAATACGTTCTAGGCTAGTACCTTGAAGTTATTCTTCTAGGAGCCTGTCTAAGATTAATTAAACGTACTGCTTACTACTTAGTAGGGCTGCTTATATATAGACCCTTAGGGGTAATTCCTAAGGAGGTTACAAAACGCTAAACTGGCAGATTACCCCTAGAACCCTATTAATACTACTTCCTAACTGTATTCTAGGGGAAAGTACGTGGCTTATTTCCTTAATTAAGGGTTATCCTAAGGGGCTCTTGCGTATTTCCTTAAGTAGCTAGTTCTTTATTAGGAAGTAAGTTACTTCCTACTTAGAGGTTTCTTCTTTTTTATCTAGGCTCTCTACGTCTTTAACGTAGGTAGCTAGGCCTTACTCTAGGGCTAAGTTACTTTTAGTCCTGGATAAGGATACTATTAGGCCCTTCTTAGGCGTAACGTTTTGTTCTCTTTAAGGAGGTATTGTTTTTCTGTTAAAGAAAATAGCTCCTATTTATCTTGAATTAACTACTCTTTCTAAGGAGGAGTATAAAGGATTTAAATTATAAGGGCACTGTAAACAGGTAATTAAGATATAGGATAAATAGGTATTTATTAAGAGATTAGACAAATCCTTAGGGTATAAGCCCTAGGGATTTATAAGTACTATATACTAGAGCTCTAAGGACCTTGCGCCCTTAGCCTAGAGGTCTACTAAAGGTAGGCCGACAGGAGCTTAGATAGAAATACCTATAATATATACTTACTATTTTAAAAGTAAAAGAATAATTACTAGCTTAGTAAGTAATAGTAGCTAGTCTAAGTAGTAAATAATATTAGTATTATATATATTTACTAATAGAAAGTCTTAGTTAAAGCCTAAGTTAATCTTCTATAGAATACTAAGTAAGCTAATTAATATAGTAGAATATTTTTAGTAAGATCCTTAAGTAACTATTAAAGTAAATAAGTTAGTATATAATAATAAAACTTTATTTTAAAAATAGTTAGATTTAAAGCTTATACTAGTGTTAAAAGAAAGAGAGAGCTTACTTATAATAAACTATACTTTCTTTTATAAAACTAATTAGGTTTTAACCTAGTATAAGAAGCTAGTATATAGGATTATACTAGTATTAATTTTACCTAGATATATAGAAATACTCTAGCTACTAGATATTACTATTAATAAACTTTTTAAGGTATACCTAAAAGAAAAAATAGAACTTATTTTAGATTAGAATAAACCTACCTTAGGTTAAGTAGTAATTTTAAAATAAAAAATAGCTATTACTAAAGCTATTAATAATACCTAAGATTATTTCTACTATAACTTATAAAAGATTATAGTTAACTCCTTTATATATACTAGAATAGCTATTAGCCTAAGTAGATTATAAGATAGGTTAATTAAAATAAAAGATATACTAAGTAATTTTATTAACTTTAATAGAAAGAAGACTACTAAGCTACTTATTAAGCTTAAAATTAAGAATAATGTATAAAATAGCTTTAAATAAGCTTTACTAACTAATAAAGCTTAAAATAAAAGTAAGTAGCTAGCTAAATATATAGCTATATATATACTACCTAAAGTTACTATTAATATACTTAAACTTATATATAAATTAAAGAGACTTATAAGTTATAGTTAATTAAGAAGATTAGAGCTTATTTAATAATTATATAAAGCTAACGTAGAAGGCTTAACAGCTACTAAAGTAATTATAGTAAAAGAACTTAGAGCTCTATCTAGCTTATTTACTATACTAAAATTAGTAGAGTTTTCTAGTTAAATAAAGTAAGTAACTTCTTATTAAGCGTATATAGTAGCAAAGGCTAAGTAGAAAAAGGAGATTATTAATTTAATTAAGTTAAGTAAAAGAGTATTAAGTATACTAGCTTATTAATTAAAGTTATAGTATACTTTAGATAATTTAATAAGTCTAAAAGTTTAAAGTTTTATAAAGTTTATAGTACTATGCTAGAAGCTTAGTATAGCTTAATCTAGTAATATATTAGCTTTTTTAGGTACTATCTATTATTAAGGTAAAAAATTAGGAAGGTTTAGAGTAACTACTTTATAGTATATTACTAGTCTCTAAGTTTATTAATAAATTCTAAAAAACGTATACGTAGCTAGTAAAATAATAAAGCTTAGTACTTTAGTTTAGACTACTATATTATTTTAAAATATTACTTTAATTACTAAATTAACTCTCTACATTTAAATGCTTAATATTTTAATATAATAGCTTAAATAATCTAATATATATACCTAATACTAAGCCTATATAACTTAAAAATTGTAATACTAAAGTTTCTATTAAGATAATAAAATTAAGCAATTTTTAAGCTTTAAATAGTAATTTATAGAGTAAATTAATAGAATTAAAGTAATACTTAAAGATATAAATTAATAAGTAAAGTCTATTAGCTTAAATATTATATTAGATTATTTAAATTTAGTCTAATTTACCCCTGTCTAGTATATAACAGATTAACCAAGTTTATACAGTAGCCACATGCTGACGTTGCCCAGGCTGGTATACGATTACGTGCGGCTTGGTCGGAGGGCTGAGGCGAAACGATTGCAGAGTGGTATATTACTGTCTTACTCCTCCCTGACCTTGAGGTTTGGTCATCTAGGTATATCGCTCTTAGTGAAGTTTGTCATTGTTTTCCTACTTTGACTCTATTTGTTCCTGTTTACTTTGACGACTTACGAATTTCGTTTGACGATACATACAATCATCAGTTTTGTCAGGCTGAGAATACTACTATCACAGTCTTCCCATAGATTACATCTACAACCTAGGTTACGATGTTTCTAAGAAATCTTCTCCAAGCTTCTGCACTTCTACCCTTCCTCTACTCGACCGCTGCTGCGGAAACAGCCTGCAACAACTCGCCATCATTATGCAGCAAAGCGTACAACAACATCACACATCTCGGCGCTCACGATTCGCCATACCTACGCAATGAAGCCACATCTTTCTCCACGTCAGGGAACCAGTACTACAACACAACAGCACAGCTCGAGGCTGGAGTTCGGTTACTCAGCGCGCAAGTACATTCAGAAACCGCCAACGGGACGGAGACACTTCGACTATGCCATACTAGTTGCGCTTTGTTAGACGCGGGAACACTGGAGAGCTGGTTATCAGAGATCAAGACGTGGATGGACAAAAACACCAACGACGTCGTGACCGTCCTGATTGTCAACTCGGATAGCGCATCAGCTGCAGACTTGGGCGCGCAGTTCAAGTCGGCAGGCCTCGATGAGCTCGCATACACACCTCCCTCGACAACGACGATTCCTACAACATGGCCGACTCTCGACAACCTCATCTCCAATGGCACTCGTCTCATGACGTTTGTCGCGTCTCTGAGTGAAACATCAACCGACTACCCTTACCTGATGGACGAGTTCACCTTCATATTCGAGAATGCATACGACAACGTCAACCCCTCGAACTACTCGTGCACGCCCGACCGCCCAACGTCGCTCACCACCACGGCTGCAGCTTCAGAGTCAGGGCGCATGTTCCTCATGAACCACTTCCTGTACTCGCAATCGTCGTTCATCGAGTCGCCCAACGCAACCTACGCCAACACGACGAACGCGCAATCGGGGTACGGGAGCCTGGGCGTATCGGTCGACGAGTGCACGAGCGTGTACAACAAACCACCGACGTTTGTGCTGGTTGACTTTTTCAACATGGGGCCAGCGATTGCGAGCGTGGACGAGGCAAATGGAGTGAGCGATGCGACGGGCAGGACGAGCGTTAGCGCCGAGGCGTTGACGAGTGGGAACAGTTCTACGGGCGGAGTGGGCCGGCGCCAGGGGAGTCTGCTGGCGGTGGTGGTTGCGGTTGTGGTGGCTGTTGCGTTTGGGTGAGATGTTTTGGGGGGTTGAGGGTTAAGCGTTGGTTGGGTGAAATTCTGGCGTTTGGACTGGTAGCGTTGCATGCGATGGCGTTTTGCTTGGTTGTGTGGGAACGGCCTGTTTGTGGGCATGGCCTGGTTGTGGGCATGGTCTGTTTTATGGGCCTGGACATGGTATATCACATAGGCTAGGCACGGGCATGTGGACTGCACTGCACGGGCAGGACGAGTTCACGAATCGATCGGTTGGCGAGCATGAACATGAACACGAACACGCTATCTGCTGATGTCGACTGTAAAAGACTGTTCCTGCAGATGACTACCTGCTGAGACAGCCGTGACAGCCAGACGTGACATGTTGGGACGGCGGTGATGGCATGCAGTTTCTGCAGCAGGCGGGCAGCGAGCAGTGCGTCCGCTTGGGCACTTATGGGCAGCCACAACCAGTCACAGCCAGTCACGGCCCGTCGTTGGGCTCGGCTGATCGTTCTTGAGCGAGTTAGCGGCTAGCGTGACTGCCGCGAACACTACGTCATGGGCTCGGGCGAGGGCAGCACGCAGCAGACCCAACCAAGATCTGGCAGCCCACCCCACCACGCACACCGGCCGGGGGTCAGCAAGGCCAGCTTCTCCATAACGTCAGGGCACAGCACAGCCTGCCCACGGCTACTTACCTCATCTCTCCCTCCCCCTCCAGTCTTCCTCGTCCCATCTCTTTTGCACCACCGTTGCTGCTCTCCACGCGAGGCTGACGACGACCCCTCCCCCCCAGCTGCCGCCCACTGTTGCTGCCCACCACCATGTCTCGCCGCTACCCAACCGCCGAGCTGTATGAGGAGCGCGAGCGTGACTTCTACCGCGGTAATGGCAACCGCAGCGAGCGCAACTACGAGGAGCTCGACATTGAGCTCCGTCGCAGCGGCGAGCCGCGCCGCAGTGTGCCCGACTTCCTGCGCGAGGACTACAACCGCCCCACTGCCGGCCCCATGGTGTTGCGCCCTCGCGAGGACGATCACGTGTCGAGGGGACCCCGCAGCACCCGCGGCTTCGACGACGACGCGGGCAGCGTCTCGGTGCGCAGCAGTCGCCCGCCGCCGCCCCCCGCTAGCGTGAGGGGCTTCGACCGTGACGACGTCAGCGTGCGCCGCAGTGCCCGTCCGCGCGAAGAGGAGACGGACATTACCATCCGCCGCCGTGAGCAGTCGCGCCCCCGCCAGCCAGAGTTCCGCGAGCCCGACTTTGAGCGCAACGAGATCCCCTTCCGCCGCGGTGACGGCGCCCCCCCGCGGCCCCGCGAGGTCGAGATTGAAAAGGAAGACATCCGCTTCCGCACCCGCGGCGACAGCGTCGACATTCGCGCCACCCACAAGGAAGTCGGCCGCGAAGGCAGAGGCGTCTCGGCCGAACGGGGCTCCATCCGCTTCCAGGAGCGCGACGGCAACTTTGACTTCCGTACCTCCCGCCGCGAGCAGAGCCGTGGCCGTGACCGCAGCACCGAACGCGAGACCATCACCATCCGTGGGCGCGAGAAGAGCCTGCCGCCGCCCCGTTCTCGCGGAGAGCTGGTCGCTCGCGAACGTGAGGAGTTTGTCATCCGCCGCCGCGAGGCCTCGCCGCCATCGCCGCCGCCGCCAAGACCCCGCGAGATCATCAGGGACGAGATCATTATTAGGCGTAAGGAAGAGCGCTCTCCCTCGCCCGCGCCATCTCCCCCACCGCCGCCTCCAGCGCCTGCCCCAGAGCCAGAGATCAGGCCACCCATCATCCAGGAGATCATCACCCATCACCGCCACATTGATCATGGCGTTGAGAGGGCTCGCTCGCCCACCCCTCCCCCGCCCCCTCCTCCTCCAGCCCCACGCAACGAGAGCATCGAGATCGAAATCAACCGACGAGAGTGAGTATACCGTCTCTGCCATATACGTACTGAGCTAACCCGTTTGCAGAACCCGCAATGGCAGGTCAGATTTCGAGGAGCTGGACATCAATATCAACCGTGACAGCCGTCATGACCGAGGTGAGCTTGAGATCCGGGCCCGCGAGCGTTCCTTCAGCCCTCCCAGGCGGAGTCACACTGCTCCAATCGGGGATGACTTCGACTTGGAGGCAGAGTACTACAACCGCAAGGCAATGGAGCGATCCTACATGGGCGAGGCTTGGAACGGTGCGACCAAAGACTGGGCGATAGTCGATGTTCCTCCGGGTACCAACCGCATCCGTATGGATGGTGCGGGTGGCGGTGCTCAAGAGGTCACCTGGCAGCGATACAACGGTGTTCGCCGCTCCAAGTTCATCAGCGCTGACGATGAACGTGTCACAGACTTCGGGCCTGTGAAGCCAAAGAAAAAGGACATGTGGACCGAGATTACCAAGGATTTGGTGCTCAAGGACGCCATCGAGTCCATGGGCTACAAGTGCGAGGAGACAGATGATTTCTTCTACGTCATGGAGTACCTCCGATATGTAAGTTTCCCACATCCATCACCGCCTGCTACAGAACCCTGACTCGCTTTTAGGAGGACGTTCTACACCTTGTGGAGATCTCTGACGAGATTCGCCGCAAGAGGAAGTCCCGCATACGCGAGATTGAGTTTGAGCGCGAGGAGATCCGGGATCGTCGACCAGGCTATGATGACCGATTCTACGAGCACGAGGTGTCATTTGACAGCCGTCGCAGCCGCTACCGTTAAGCTTGTGCGTGGGCGATTTACGCCCAACGATTTCACGCGCATTTGCTTTCACGACTGCAACTCGATTTCAACGTGACCGGCTTCAAATTGGTCTTATTCCGGAATAGGCAGACTTGCCTGTCTCGGCGGGTGGGTTGATTCTCTTGACCGACAGACTGAGATTGTCTCGAGCACTCCAACCAACGCGGTCCGTCTCTCAATGCGTTTGTCAGAAAAAGTTCCAAGATGATACCACACGACCTGACGACATGATGGCCCCGCGATGAGGACACGGTTCGATGCGCCATATGCCTTAATGACTGTTATGAATACGACCAGCATACCCGGAGCAAGTAAGAGGTGGTTTGCTGATTACGTTGTCTTCCTCCTCTATCCCCCATTCCAGGTTACTCTTTTTTTATTGCTCGTTTGCGTTGTTGGGGGGTCAGGTAGGAGGACTGGCTTTGCAGGATCGGGGCGAGGGGAGTGATGCGGAGTACATAATTCTCTTTCCTTTGAAATTCATGGTTTATTTTCATATATGTGCAGCACCCGAACCGAACCGAGCGTGGACAAGATTAGAAACACGTTTCGATATTTAGTGAGTGCGATCTCTCTCTCTCCCGATGCGGAGACGCAGGAGTTGTCGCGATGTGCTGTGCGATGCGATGCGACGGGCTCAGACCATACGTTCGTTCGTTCGCATTTTTACTGCCCCTCGCAGAGCCCTTCTTCTCGTAAAGCAGCACGCACACACATATGCACGGGATGCACGTCAGGCACGTCACGTCACCCAACATGCACAGCAATCCTAGGTAGATAGTTTCCACAGGGCTCAAAAAGCAAAATAACCGCAGCCCTTTGCTAAAAATACCCGCCTGCCTTGCCTGCCTCCGACAGACAGACAGGACAAACCCCAAAAATACCTACCTCCACGGCATGCATCCCCCCGGACCACTCAAAGCGCCCGGCAATAATCCCCCACCCCACCTCTCTTGGCCCCCTCGCACGCTGTGGTTGGACGGCCCACTCCCCCCCCCCGTCGTCCGATCCGCCCATCCTGAAACCCCGGGCTTGAGGAAACAAAGCTGCATGTGTGCGTGCGTTTAAGCGCCCGTTAAGACGAGAAAATGTATGCAGTGAGACGATTTGTGGATGGGGTTGTTTGGTTTTGGTTTGGTGGCTGCGGAGGGGGAGTGTTTCATGAGGGGGGGTGTTTTATAGGTTTAGATTGTTTTGCGCGCGGAGTGGGATGGCGGGATGAGGTATAAGGGTGCTGGGCGTACGGTGCGTTTCTTGCAAGGCGCTGTTGTTTTGGTGTTTGTTGCTCTGTTCGCTTGTTGACTGTTGTTGGTATTGTTATTGTTGATTCGATTCTTATCTATTTGCTCTGCTGCTTTGCATTGCGGATTTGAAAACTTTGCTCGGTTCATTTCGTTTCAATTTAACATGGCTGGTCCACGGGAGACGGTTTGGTGGTTGGTGGTGTTGTTTGGATGTGAGTATTTTGCCTGCAAAGTAAAGTAAAGGTCTGGTACTGATTCTTTTTACTCGAATAGTCTTATCAACACTCGTACAGGCGCAAAACACCACGGCGCAAAATACTACGGCATCGGTATCTGCGTCGACGTTCTTCCTCGAGGAAACCGAAACACAGTTCTCGCTCAACATTGCTAATGACTCGGACGATGTCTTTGTATATTTTACTTCGCCGGCGTACTCGTGGGTCGGTGTTGGGTTTGGAGATAAGATGGAAGATAGCTTGATGTTTGTTATGTATCCGAATGAGGAGGGTGACAGTATGTTTCATTCATCTCTATCCACGCTCGACAGGGACTAATACATTACAGGTGTAACAATCAGCCCTCGCATTGGAAGCAAAAACGCCGAGCCGAGCTTCACGCCATCCGTCGACGTGGAAGTTCTGCCCGGCACGATGATCAACGACTCCATGTTCGTTTTCCAAGCCCGCTGCAGTAACTGCAGATCATGGCTCGAAGGCTCCCTGGACGTCAAGAACGAAGCACATCCCATGATCTATGCGTTCGGAAATGCGCATCTTCTGCAGTCTAACTCTCAGCATGCAAACCTAAAGCGTCACATCCGATATGGGCATTTCACCATGGACATGGTCGCCGCCACAGGGACAGGCGGTGTTCCCACGAAGAGCAATGCGATGAATGGAGTAAAGTTGCAAGGTGACATGACGAGAGACCACGATCGATCGAACCTCGCGCACGCAATCATTGGATGCCTTGCGCTGTTCGTGCTATGGCCGCTTAACATTATCTTCGCCGGTTTTTTCAAAAACATCAAGATCCACGTCGGCGTTTCGATAGTGATGTTGGCGTTCCTAATCGTTGCGTATGCACTAGGTATCCATACGTCGTATGAATACAACCGCGTAAGTCACTCCCCTCTCTCACCACTTCCGCAACACTAACGAAAAACCAGTCAAAAGGCTTCAACACCCCCCACCAAATCTTCGCCTTCATATCCCTCTTCCCCATGGTCCTCCTCTCCGTCCTGCCAATCCGCCCCCTCGCCACCCTCCACAAGCTAATCCCCCGTCTCCACACCCCCCTCACATCCATCCTCTTCATCACGCTCGCCCTAACCGGCGGTCTCGGCCTGCACCTCGCCTCTCAAACGCGCTCGATAATCCTCGGCTACGCAGCCGTCACGCTATTCATATTCGTCTTCAACACGACGCTGCAAACCTGCGTCCGTCGGCGCGGCTCGGCCTACGCGCGCGCCACCACGCGACGCCAGCTCGGCGAGGACGACGACCAGGACCTGATGCTCGCCGAGTCCATGGCGAAGCGCACCATGGAGATGGAAAGTAGGAGTGGGAGTGCGGCGAGTTTGAGGCCGCAGCCGCAGTGGAATGGCGGGAGGGAGGGGGGCGAGAGTAGGGAGTTTGGCGCTGATGGGCAGGAGATGCCGAGGAGTGCGGGTCGGGCGGGGGTTTATGGAGGGGGGGCTATGCCGGGGCCACAGTATATGATGAATATGCATCCTGGGGTGCCGGTGCATAGGTGGTGAGGATGGACGTATGATGTTATGAACTGTATGATTAGGTCAAAGGCGTGTGGCGTTGGGGGCGTTGGCTGTTTGAGGGTTTGGGCGTTTGGGGGTTCATGAGATACCAGGTTGGCGAGCTTATACTCTAATGTTACTTTGAATGAATTTAACTATTTGAATCATGATCGTGCTTGTGTTGGAGGGTGTTCATGGCAGTGTTTTGCCCGTCTTCAGTTCCTTCCAATTCTCCAAGCATATTGGTACTCCAGGAAGACTGTATGGCCAAAGACAATGGCTGCCGGCAGGTTGGACACACTGGAACATACTCGAGCCGGCGAGCCGACTGGAGTTGACTTGCAAACCTCGATGCCCGTCCCCAGTCATAGTCGGGGATTTTGTCATTTCTGCGTTCAGGGTAGATTTGGGCGTCAAAGTTGCTTTGGTCCCCACAAACCTCTATCTTTCAACAGGAAATTTGATATTTCGTGGGACGATTTCTTCCATAATAATATCACTTCCAACATTACACGCACACACTTCTTCGGGGTATATGTATCACACATCTGTTACCTTGTACTGTCTGGACAACAACGGTTTCCCTTACAGAACTGTCAAGGAATTGTACTGATAGCCTGAGCTTCGTCCCCGGCGTTTTGTGTTATGAGTCTTCTTTTGAACTTGGTCGGTTGCTGACCTGATTTCCGCCCAAGGCAGATGTATAGCTAGAAATGGCTGGAAAACAACGTATTGAAGGTCTTCGAATGAAAACCTCCTTTGGACGCCTGACATTGAGCTGACATCTTCGATGGATAAATCCAGAAATCGGATTCAACCACTTCGGACTAAATGCTTGCGGGTACGTGGTGCTGGTTGCGTAGATACTTCTCATCTATGACTTGTCGTCGACTTGGGTCGTGGATGTGTGTGGGTTTTGTTTCTGCCTTCCTTCCTTTCCCTTTTTTCCGTCAGACTAGCGTGTAAAATCCCCTTGCTTGCTTGCTGGATTGTAACCTGGAATACAGCCATTAAGTTCGTCTTGTCCTGCACAGGCAAGCATGAAAACCGCACTTGCACTTTCAAACTTGTCAGAGCGCTCAAGGCAAAGTACTACGGACTTCCGTTTTCGGAGGCCCAAGCCTTTTGCAGCGTCAATCAGCGCGCGTTGCCTTCGAAAGTACTGCTCACAATTCCATTGACAATGTTGTTGCTAGATGTATAGCTATGTTGATAGGCCGAAAGCAAGTGTTGGACGATGCGTGTTGTGTGATAGTCATTTACTACCTATTTTATCTACTCCTACTTACCCTACCCCTTCCTCAGTACTATACATAAAGCTTAAAACAGACAGCTGCCTGACGACTCAGTTGGTTAGCAGCCACACCTCTACAAATACGGGTTACAAGGTAGGAATCTTGTTTAAACTAAGGTAGAATACTGGTTTACACCTTTTCAGCATGTGATTCCCAGTAAATCAACAACTCCGATTTACTTAATACCGCTCGTGGTCTTCATGGGGTGCGGGCAGTCACGAAGACAAACTCGATGCGATCGCCCAGGCGTATCCGAGTTTCACATTGATATACACATCCGCAATGATCGAACATCAGCTGGATCGTACGTTAAAAAGAATTAGGTTCACTCCATGTAAGATCTTGACCCCACCTTTCCAGGCGTGAGGAACGCTCACCTGGTCGAGACCCGCAATATGCTTTCCTCCACACCATTACTGCATTGAGGGAGGATTTAGATTGGGATTGGCACATTGTATTGTGGCACTGCTGGTGTTCTAAGTTTCTTGCTGCTTATGACCGTAGAGCCTTCGAAAGCGTCGCTTCTCCGTCACTCGCCCATATTTGCGAGTGGCATGATTGAAAATGTTCTCTATGCTGTGTGCAGATCATGTGATAAAGAGGTAGCAAGACGAACCAACTCCACATTCGAACATCATAGTAGTAAGTAGACTTTGCTATTAACTTCAATACCTAACGCGTTTGGCTATACTATGCAGGCTTTCGTTCATTATTCATCGGATCTTTTATATCGTGGTGCGTCCAGGTATGGCCACCCGATAGGTACGCCACCCTCGACCGATGAACCCGTTTCCACAGGTCCCCTTCGAAACATCCTCTTGATATGAGCATTAATTCCTGTTGGTTCCGGCATACGAATAGCAGAAGGTGGCTCTTGGGCTCCATGCACGCAATATGCCACGCTGAGCTGCAAATTGGAACAGTCACTTTGCAGCGAAGGGTTCCAGTACTGCAACTGCTGGAAAGTAATAGCAAACCGCTCTTGAACCTTCCCACAGTAGTCTCCGGTCTGTATGACATACCATTCGTAACAAGTTGGAGTCGTTCCTTGTAGATGCGTTAGCGCAGTCACATCCATCAGGAATTAGTAGTGATAGGAAAACATATACCTGTTGGGGTCGCAGCTGGTGGGCTAACAACTTCAGAGCTCGTTGTGGTGTTCCAATCTGCAGTAGGGTAAACGCAGTAATACATGCCCTGCTGCAAATTGCTGCATTGCGAATCGATCCCCGAATTTATAGCTAGGAAGAGACCCAGCGAGATCGTTTGGTTCAAGGTAACAAGTTGACAGTAATCGCCCTACACGCGCTCAGTATCATCGCAGACTGGTTGGGCACGAACGATCAGCTTACCTGTTGGACCATATAATACGACCCGCATTTTCTGGTCGTCCCCGAGGCTATTGGGCTAGGCGGCGAGGCAGTCGACGTCGCATAGATGGCGGTGTTAGTCACTGTCGCTCCAGGAATTGTCGTCAATTTCGTAGTTCCGCCTGGTGGACTGATACATAGATTCCGGCCGGAAAGAAGGTTCGTGCAATAGTTGTTCAATGACGGGTTCCATGCAATGATCTGATGGAGCTGTAGGTTTCGCTTTTCTGCAATCGAGATGCACGTGTCACCGCTTTGGACAACATAGGATTGACATGTTGACGGCAGGCATAGTATTTGGCCTCCTTGAAGGTCACCTCCCAATGTAAGTCGAGTTCCCTCATGATAGATCGGAATACTTACTACAGTCAGGCAACAG
The DNA here is from genome assembly GCF_010015815.1 of Dothidotthia symphoricarpi CBS 119687. NCBI lineage: Eukaryota > Fungi > Ascomycota > Dothideomycetes > Pleosporales > Dothidotthiaceae > Dothidotthia > Dothidotthia symphoricarpi. Next base: position 1,190,435 of record NW_022985008.1, read on the forward strand.
TTGATTGATACTTATCAGGGTCCCTGTTGACACGTTGTTTCTTTCCGCGATGATCTCACAGTTCTCGCCCGCCTTTACGTTGTAGGTCTTGCCAGTCAGGCAGCCGTAGTTGTATCCAGATCCTGGATTGGCGAACCCAAACCTGTTTGTGACATTTGTCTGCAGGGTAGGCACCGCTGTAGGGTACGAAATCGCGCACTTCTTCTGTACATCGGCCCACGTCTTGGCGAGACCGTCGCCGTAATTGGAATATGGTGTACTTTGAAGTTGGCGAAACAAACCAATCATACAAGATGAGCAGATTTGCGACTGCGGCCAGTTAAGGACGTTGTCGTCCAATGGGGTTGTTCCGTTGTACAACTTCGCCGTGTAGTCTATTGAACGTCCTTGGTAAGTAAAAATGTGATAATTTGTATGAACCATTAGGAAGCTGATACACTGTCTAACTGGCTTTCGAACTTTCGGACTTCCTTGGTAGGGAATAACTGACCTGTGCAGTACTCTCCTGTCTTGGAGTCTTTGAGACAGATGGTGTTGAACGCAGATATAGCACCATCTGCCCAATACGTGGCTGGAATTCCTTGAAACGGCTCGGGATCCTTGGAACAGCCTGAAACTATCTTTGATCGGTAGCTATTGAACGCTGTTCCGCAAGTCTGGTTGCAGAGCATATTTTGATACGTCACGTTGTTCAAGGAGCCGTACCAGTCACTTTGCATTATCCAGCGGAAGTAGCCATGGCATTGCGGGATTGAGGCATTTAGAGCGTTGTAACAACCTTGGGAGAGTGTGGCTACGTCTGGGCCAAGTCCTTGTGTCTCGTTGAAGAAGTACTGGGGCTATCAGCTGGTGTAAAGATTTCCATTAACAGAACGTAACATACACTTTGACAGTTAACCTTTGATACAACCAGAATGACGGGCAGACAGATCCTGAGGTACCTGAGCTTCATCATGCTAAGAGAGGATATGGAGGATATGCTACGCGGGTGGGGTTCCGGAACTTATGCTGTAGACTCAGTCTTCTTATGGGCAGTGAACCGTACATCCCACACACGTAGGTGAGCATGTGTTCGATCAAGGTTAATATCTTTATGATATCATTTCTTGCACTTTGACCGGATAATGGGGAGTGGTCTATATTTGCTTAGGCTTCACCTGATGCATGACTAGGGTTTTCCACCCGTGTTGAGAGCTCAGATGACGCTTTTCGAGTGGTTAGATTCATCCTCATCTGACAATATTCTCGTTGAGTGAAACAATACGCCTTGTTGGGCACAATATACTTTCCAGTTAAAGTAGCTCGCATACACACTGTTTGCAGACCTAAAATCGCCCAATATATACCCATGTATATAGTACAACCCTCATGCTATTGTATCTGACTACGGTAAGCCTGAGTCTGTCAACCTACCTTTACCTTCCTTCTATGGCAATGTCATGCGCCCCTGAGTAGACCCTGCAGTCAGCACACCACCAGTGAACACACCCTAAACTTGCTTCTAATGGGAACATGACATGACGCTGACAGTAAATTCCGATCTGTTAGAACCTATTGTGTTCCAAGGTTTCGAGGAGAGAAATATATAATGGGTACGCATCTTTCCCGCAGCGTCTGCAATACACTCTTGTTAGGCTTCAACGCTTGGGGTTACAGCAAGATGAAGCTTTATCGAGTCTACGTGCTCTTCTTTGTTATCCTAGCTGCTTATGCACAATCGGATGCACCTGCGAAGAATCCATACACTTGGTATGTTGGCCAGAGTCTTCCTACTTGGAACCGAACATACTTCTTACTCCATGTAGCTCTCCAACATCACCCTGCAAGATTGGATGCTGCGGCAAGAACAATGTCTGCGGCCTTGGGCCCGATTACTGTTCAACTGCAAACTGTACTTCCACCTGCGACCAGAAGTCAGAATGCGATCCTGGCTGGTAACATACATACCCTCGAGTTATGGACCCAGAAGAATGCTGACAGCAGAGGGGTGCGACATGGAGCACTAGAGAAAAATGCCCACTCAACGTGTGCTGTAGCAAATTCGGCTTCTGCGGTTGGTTTTTACCCCTTTTCTTAGATACTTCTAACACACATCCATAGGGACCACAGCAGAATTCTGTGGCGACAAGAAAGTCAAGCAACCTTCGTGTAAGGGAGGTAAAAGCGCTTCGCAGAAGATCATTGGCTACTATGCAGGATGGTCCACAACACGAGCTTGCGGAGGCTTATTCCCAGAGTCTCTCATGTACAATGCGTACACACATTTGGTAGGCGCTACCCCAGTGACCTAATTGCCGGTTAACCGTTTTGTCTTAGAATTTTGCCTTTGCCTTTATCGATCCGAAGAGCTTTCAAGTTGCTCCAATGTCCGAGGCGGACACGGAAATGTACCCACGCTTCACAGGCCTGAAGGAGGCAAATCCAGGATTGAAAACATGGATCTCCATCGGCGGCTGGTCTATGAACGATCCAGAACAAGTAAGCATCGCTCACGCATAGATACCGTCGCTGCATTTCCAAGCTGACAAGCTGCTAGCCAACTGCAAGGACTTTCTCCGAGCTTGCTGCATCAAAAGACGCACAGAGCAAATTCTTTTCCTCTTTGTTGAACTTCATGTCAACTTATGGATTCGTGTGTCTGACTAACCCTTTTTGCTATCAATCAAGCTGATTGTTTGTGTCTAGGATGGTGTCGACATTGACTGGGAATACCCAGTAGCACCAGAACGTTCTGGAAAACCTGAAGACTATGCAAACTATGTGTCTTTCCTCAAGAACCTCAAGAACGCTTTGGGTTCAGACGGACACACGTATGGACTTACCTTGACATTGCCTTCCTCTTATTGGTATTTACAGCACTTCGATATCAAATCGATGGCCCAGTACCTGGACTGGTTTAACATCATGAGTATGTATCAAGAACGATTACTACTAACGTTGAAACACTAACATGAGCAAGGCTACGATCTTCACGGCACTTGGGATTCAAGTTCTCCGTGGCTTGGTCCCTACGTCAATGCACACACAAACCTAACTGAGATAGACCTTGCACTAGATCTTCTTTGGAGGAACGAAATCGATCCTAAAAAGGTAGTTCTGGGAATTGGGTAAGAGTTTGATACGTTTTTAAAATAGGGCATTTGTTAATCATTTATAACTAGATTTTATGGCAGAAGCTTCACACTCAGTGATCCATCTTGTAAAAGTGCAGGGTGCCCCTTCAGTAGCGGTGGTACCCCCGGCAAATGTACTGCGTCTGCTGGAACTCTTTCCTATGCTGAAATCCAGGAAATTGTTCAGGCAGGTGCCAAAGTCACCACTGACGATAAGGCTGGTGTAGAAATCGTTACGTGGGATAACAACCAATGGGTTTCTTACGATTCACCAAAGACTCTTAAGAAGAAGATGGACTACGCCAATGAAAAGTGTCTAAACGGTATCATGATGTGGGCAGCATCCACAGACGACGCTAATGGCACGGCCATACGATCTCTCACTGACGCTGCGGGTCGAAAGGAGCTATCGCTAGCTCAACGCATGAACACCAAGTCTTCTGGAGGACAGTGTGTCTGGAGTGGATGCGGCGAATCATGTCCACCAGAACTCACACCGGCTGCATCCGGCAACGGAAAGTCAGGAGGCTACGCTGGTCTCGAAACCAATTGCAAAGATGGGAAACAGAAACGCTTTTGCTGTCCCAAAGCTTCTGTACCAACGTGCACTTGGCGTGGAAGTGGTCCATTCTGTATAAAAAGTGGATGTAACAAAGGTGAAGTTGAAGTAGCGACTAACGCGGACGGCTGCATAACGAACGCGAAGAATCTATGTTGTACATCTAATACAGACACTTCGGCTTACAACGACTGCAAATGGGAAGGATCTGCGCCATTCTGTACAGGATTGGGCTTCTTAGGAACTATCACAAATGCACCATGGTTTTACGGAACATCGGCAGACTGTCCTAAGGAGCACCCAAAGAAGATCGCAACCGGCAAGTACGGCGATGGTGGCGAACAGCCATGCACGTTGGAAGGAGGCTTCAAGAGTTGGTGTTGCAAGGATCCGCCTCCATGGACCGGCTGCGAATGGCATGGAGCGAGAGGCACATGGAAAGAATGGGCAAACGCATTCCTCCCTCTCCTTGGACACGGTCCGTTCTTGACCGACTGCTCAGCTACTTGTCCATCCGGAAAAATTGTCACTGCAACTGACGCTACAGCTTGCCGATCGGGTACATACTCACTCCTGTGCTGCGATGATCCAAACGTACAGGACATCCCGGTGCCCAGTAAGGTTGATATTTGTTGTACGCCTTATGGGGGCAACCAAGCCTCAACTCCGGATGGCGAAGGTCCTGGCACATTTTGCGAAAGTAACTATTTCGATTTACATTGTAACACATGTGACGCTGGACTTCTGAAGGAGCGTACGCTGGATGGAATCCTCACGACAGATGTTACAATATCGAACACCACGTTTCTTGGGCTCGAACAACGAAGTGTACTGGACAAGAGAGCAAAACCCGTTCCCGCGAGTGAATGGCTTCGCGCCAACCTGAACGGACTCAGAACTACCTTCACTCGCTACAACTATCCAACTGTCAGAAGTCTCAACTCGAACGGGGGTGCTGGGCGTCAATTTGTTTATCTCGAACGCCAATGTGCATGTGGAAGATCAAATCTTATAACTACACCCACTCGCGGCTTGACCTTGAACTTCGATGCAGAACACGTCTTTCCGCCAAGCACCCTTCGAAACGCCATCGAGGCCATGGCAAGAGGAAGAGGCGCAAGCGGCACAGAACTTGCAGCGCGTGCTGTACCAAGCGCACATCTTGGTATCTTCACTGCCGATGGTCCTTTCCAACAACCTTGGCCTTCAGGGTTTCGGCCTGCGTTTGGAGCAACACCTCAAGATACCATGTTTGGAATGCTTGGGCGATCCAATCCTGATGGAGATACTACAAATCTCTATATTCTAGAGCGAAACATGAACGCAGTCCGTAATTTCATTACAAACAGGCGAAACTTTGTCGGACCGTTATCGCAAGCATGGAATAGCTACACCGAACTTGCGCGGCTGGGTCGATTGCGGGATGCCATTGGAGTGTTCGATTATTACAGACACACTGAAATTCGACAATCGCATGCTACTGCGTTTGTGGGATTGCGCAATACTTGGAATGACTTCGGCAGAGTGGTTCAGAATCGATTGACTTATCCATTCGCTGATGGTACGTTATAAATTCGTTTCCTTACCCACCTACATCAGCCAAATTGGAACAGTTAGCCCAGCTCATATTACCTGCAATCACAGAACATACTGACCAGATATGTTAGCATTCACTGAAATCATACGAGATGATTTGACCACTCAGGCCACCAATGCACGAGATCAGATTCGCCCCGCTATCGACACCTTACTAACATACTTCCGTTCTAACACAGGTGAGTTCTTCCTATATCTTCTCCATCCATGTGGCCTCATAGTGACCATGTTTAGCCATCTCACTACATGGCGCTGTACAAGCAACGATGTGTGTACGTGCTCTTGAGGATATGAAAACTCATTTGGATGAGTATATCTCAGTGGACACGAACTCATTAATGGAAGTGGACTAGGAGGTAAAGTCAATGATGGGAAGTGTAGTGGTCGTTCTAGGTTTGCAAGGGGCACAATAATACTAAGAATCAACGAGCGGGTTGACAGAAGTTGGGCCTAGTATGTCAAAATGCTCTTTGCATTTGTCAATCCGGTTTTATAGCCAAACTTTCAAGATGAGCGGACTAACATTGTGCATGGTTGCCACTCTTGTCGAACACATGATAGTCTATGTTTATATGCTAAAACTTCTGGAAGCTCAAACAACCCTCTTAAGGTTTTCTTACTACCTCCTGTCATACTAGCCCAAGGAATGAGTGCAGGTTACTAGTGAACATGCAAAGATAATTCATCGCGATTCGCAAAGATCTGCACTGTGCAAAGCATATAAATATAAATACACTTTCACTGTTACTCCCGTACTCTCGATTGGTGTGGTGATCCTAATAACAATCTCGCGTACATAAGCGGGGTAAGACATTGGCATATAAACCCCGTGTCTCGTGGCCTTTCACGACTGCAAAGACCTGATGAATCATGTCTAGGTTCAATAGATTTGCACAACGCCGTCTTCAAGCTTTGCCATCAACGAATTTACGATCGAGCGAAAGACATATTTTTTCCAAATATTACCCTCAAGGTTCTTCTGCGTCGTATATCCCGTCATACCAAAAACATTGCCCGCTCATAACGACACCCAAACAGCTTCAGCGCCAGCCAAGAATCGCCAACGGGCTCTTCTTGTCAACCCACCAATCTCGTCAATTTAGCGAGGCTGCTATGCAACATACTGCACCCGCAAAATTCGTCGAAGCGTTGCAAGGTTCTGGTTGCTGGGAGGAGGAATGGGGATTTGTCATTTACCGGGCTACGTTTGAGGATGACGATGCATGGGAGAAGTTCAAAGAGACCTTCCACAGCTTAACAGAAGAAACGTTCAGTGATGCGCTCCGAACGTATTCTAACCAAGATGAGATGCGCGTTGCGCAACGCTTTTGGAAATGCAGGTTTATCGATGACAGAGCTCTGGAAGGCAAAGACATAGAGAAGATTCGCGAGTACGTCAGAGCACCCCTTTTTCGTCATCTGCTGGATTTTGGAATACCGACTGATAAAAGCAGGCATTACGAAGCTTTGCGGGGAGAGCTGACCTGGGGCTTGCAACTCGGTATATGTCTTGTTGCAACGAAGGATGTCCTTGATTCCGTCAAAAACTACCCTCCCTTAAGCGATGACACGGGTCGTTCCACAACCAGAAATCACCCATTTGTCAAGGTTCTGTATCGGTCGTCACTTGTAGATGATGTTTGGCTGGATGAGGAAACCGACGAACAAAGCGGGTACCTGATTCATGATAGTCCGAAGCTGTTCAATGCCGCAATATATGGTTTGATAGATGAGTTGTTTCCTATCGTGGCACGAGCGGATGTGGCTACGGATAAGCTGGACCCTGGCGATGATAAGAAGGTTTGGGTAGCTGCTGGGTGGGAGCAGGATATTGCTGGAGGTAGCGGTTGAAATGTGACAACGAGGGTTGCGTCCGCGGTTGAGCAGCTTGCCTGGATAACTATTAACATGCTACGTCAGTTTTCCAATAACTCAAAGTTTGCTTGATATTCGACTCCTTGCTTCGATCTAGTTCGCTTTCGTAGAGGGAGCTTAAGGTTATCGTTTCCGTTGTGGAAGCTTTGATATGGCCGGTAGCATCGCCTTTTTTGGCATGAAGGCTGTGGAACTGCTTGATAGTGACTTCGGAGTCGCCGCAAGTGTGCGAAAGGATTGCGTAAGGAGAGAGTAACCTCTGGGTCGTGGCGTTGATAAGTAGCTGAGAGTTTGATTGTTTTCAGCGAGTATCCTTAACATCAGCGTTTCGCACAAATGTCTCCTTGGTGGATAATAGCTTTAAGTTCCATTGTTTTCACGAATATATATATGGAGGTACAGTCTTAAGTCTTACATTGAAAGGTTCTTCTCTCGACAGTCAGCTCTATCGGCATACGGTCGGTAGTGACAGACAAAGGGCATGAGCAAGCATTGGGCACTCGGCAATCCCGGCGCGACGCGCCAAACATCAAAGCCCGGCGTCTTGTCAGTGTGGAAGATCTAGCTGCGGGGTGTTTGGATTGGTTCATATGACTCGTAGTGGTGCTTCATCAGCTGTTTCAAAGCGGGCATCGGTCCGTTGCACGTGCTTTCCGCGTAACGCAGGACAGGATGACGCGTCGCCGACGAATCACGCCAGGAGCACATGTACTGCTTACTTCGCCTCTCCAGCTGCCTTCAACCTTCCCACAACCCCTCCTTTCCTTTAACTTTTTAACAATGTCGCCTAGCAAACTGAGTGTCTTTGCGAATCTGGCGCTGGCCGCCAGCGCTGTCCTTCTCCCACCTACGATTACCGCGGACGATCTCGGCGATGATAACTCCTTGGAAACACTTGCGATCAACCCCTTCAAGCGATCAGTTGCTCTTGAATGTCCCGGATGTGCTTCTGCGACTTTGGAGTCAGACTCTTTGAAGTGGACGCAAGGTACTGGAAACCACTTCGTAGGTGACCCGACATGCTCCCCTGTCGCTATCATCGCTGACTGTAACAGCTCCTTGACTTCGAAGTCGACGCCAATGAGGATACACTCAACATTGATGGCAACAAGCTCTACCCGCCTTCTTTCTCATATCAGGCGCCCAAATTCTACGTCACCCAAGTTCATCCCGACGCACAAACTTCCGGTGCCGAAGATGTCCGTCTTGCCGTAACCGGCTATTCGCTCCACTTCAGCAGCGCCGAGACCGTATCGGAGGCTGGCACAGAACTGCTACCTCTGACGTTCCAAATCCTCGCTATCGAGTCTATGCCCGTCGCTCCTCCGGCTCTCGTAATCAACGTGCTGAAGGACGCCAATGGCCGTCTCATGATTGCGTCGTTCGAGACCGAGCAAGCCACCGGGGCCTTGCCAGTTGTGACTGAGAAGGAGTGCAGGCAGTGGCCGCTTCTCTGCAAGTGGAGGGGCATCCTGGCCGACCAGATCGAACAGGTCAAGTCGACGGGCAAAGGCAAGCCCTGCCACAAGCGACCCCACGGTCCGGGTCAGGATCATGGCCGCCCCAACCCGATGGCGGAAGAGACTACCGAGGGCAAGCCTCCACACAGATTTCGCCCTGGTCACCCCCACCCCCACCACCGTCCCCACCACATGGACCACGACGGTCATGGCCACCACCGCTCCCACCACCGTATGCAGATGTTCCTCCACCGCGCCTTTTTCGTGGTTCTTGTGCCGATTCTTGTTGGTATCTTCGCAGGTACTCTGACATATCTCGTCGGTATGGCTCTGGGCTGTGTGATTGCAATCGTCATTGCCAGGACCAAGGGCCAGAGCTACCAGAGGATCGCTTTGGAGGAGGAGGATGTTGAGGAAGCCGAATACCGCGATGAGAAGGAATACATTGCTGAGCTGCCTGCATACGAGTCCCCTCCTGTCTACGAAGAGCAGACTGAGAAGGAGGTTGATGAGGAGAGCAAGTAAATACTTGTGCTCGAAATTATCGCATGGGATGTGGAAGGGTGGACTTGACCGTCATTGGTTTTATTTTGTTTATGGTGAAGAGAACCTCTAGCACAATCTTTAGCAGGCGTTGGGTCGGATCCCACAGGAATGAATCTCCTTTGTATCACATGCTGACATCCTCTTGTGAAATGTAACGGGTACGCTACTTACAGCTTTGCATCATTGTTTCCAACACAGCGTATCTAGATCTCTGGCCATGGTTGAATGTTGTAGGTAATCAAACGGACGTTTTAGGCCTGTTGTTCTGCTCTAGCAAACCAGAGTCCACCATAGATCAGTGGCGTGAGTCATACAAGCTTTTGAGCGTTGCAAACCAGCATGAGACTGTTGCCTTGCAGTGCAAGGCCGTCACTTCTCGGCAGGGGGCGTTTGACAAAGAGAGCCGTCGCTGTCTACATGATACGTATTCCAAACAGGCCAAGGCGTGTCTGAAGATGATGTGTGTAGAGATGGCTATAAGCCTCTTTGTGCTTCGACAGCATCGCAACGCATGACACACTACTTTTAGCTGGTTCACACTGTCGTTCATGCCCTTAAACTAGTAGCCAACATATATGCGACGACGAGGAAGTATGACGTTGGGAACTTGCATACGAAATACAGCGTGTGAAACGACATTGGTCCGGCCAAGCAGAAGCGGTGCTGAAGTGGCTATCTCAAGACGACGACGAGATGGGTAGAAACAAAGGAGCCTGCAGCTACCTGGCTTTACGCGTGAAAAGAGCATCGATGAAATTTGATATAGAAAAGGAGTTCTGATCGCTGGTGCGTGTTCTGTGAAGGTGCGGAGAGGTTGGTAGACGCGTCCGGCACGCGCAGTAGACTACACTTTGCATCTTTCGAACTGCCTCGCACAGTGTCCTGGATATTCAAAACCTATGCATTATTGACTGATGACTCTCGACAAGTAACTGGGTCATTTCAGATTATCAGACAGCGTTAAAGCTGTTCTCCGAGCAATTGCACGTCGGTGTTCTGTCCAGGAACGCGTTTGAAGTTCGGCCGCGCACGGGCCCCTAGCCGCAAAGTCGAAAGCAAGCGAACGGCGCCAGCAAGCAAAGACGCTCTTTTCAAGTGCTGCTTTCCAGACGATTGATTTTCGAGAGTTTCGCAGCGGCGATTTCTTGTTGCTCGTTCCGCCCGCGCCCTGCGCTTCCCAACCTCGCTTAGCGCCATAGCGGTGTGATCTTGAGGCAGCCGCCTGCCTATTTAACTGGCTTGCCCGCCCGTTTCTGTTGGTTTTCTCCTTTTCTCATCCAGCTATTCTCGCCATCTAAATCCAATCCGTCTTTTTCTACTGCAGCTTCACAACTGCAGCTCAACTCCATCAAACTCCATCAACACCAACACTCTCTCATCATGACTGGACGTAAGTAAATACTCAATCTATCTATTGTCGTCGTCGCCGCCGATATCTATCGCGTCGTTGTCGTTGCCGATGTTGTCGACGCCACTACGATCGTCGCGCTTTATGGGGTCGCGTCACCCCACTTCAGCCGCGGTGCATCGCGTTGGCGTCTCTCACCTGCACGACATCGCAACGCTGTCGCTGCACCACGCGTTTCTTTCTTGTCAACACAGTATGCTAACATCTCCCTCCAGGCGGCAAAGGTGGCAAGGGTCTCGGCAAGGGTGGCGCCAAGCGTCACCGCAAGATTCTTCGTGACAACATCCAGGGTATTACCAAGCCCGCTATCCGTCGTCTTGCTCGTCGTGGTGGTGTCAAGCGTATCTCTGCCAGTAAGTTGCCTCTACCTTGCCATCGCATCGCAACACCACTAACATCATCACAGTGATCTACGAAGAGACCCGTGGTGTCCTAAAGACCTTCCTCGAGAGCGTTATCCGTGATGCCGTCACATACACCGAGCACGCCAAGCGCAAGACTGTTACATCCCTCGATGTCGTCTACGCTCTCAAGCGCCAGGGCCGTACCCTCTACGGTTTCGGTGGTTAAGCAGCTTGTCTTCTCTTGTCATGACACTTCCACCATCCCGACGCTCTTCGGTCGGGTGGTTCAGATGGTCGTGACATTTTCTTTCATCGATATGATTAGGGCACGGTTTTTAGGTCTGCACGGCGTTCTGACAACAGGTGGTCTGGAAAGGCCTCATGACTTGAGACTTGGATCTCTCTTGATTACAATCAATCAATGCAATACACATATCATGCACTTGAACTCGTTTGTCTCCTCGTTCGTGTAATGTCTCCCGACACTTGCATCACCCATCGCTACCCTTCTTTTTCTCATAGTACCACCTTGAATCGTAACTTTCTTTGCCATTCGCTTTATCCCCGTTCATGCCATTGGTGGTGGTTTTACCCATCCAACTCTCCACAGCCTCCTTAACTGCTTCATAATTTCCCGTCACACCAAACAAGCCCCCTTCGACCTTCAAAGCCTCCAGACTCCACTTCTTCAGCTCATCACTCACACTCTCCACCCCGTCTTCCACCACAAGCACATCATATCCCCGATCGCTCGCCTCCCTCACCGTACTACTAACACACGCATCCGCCGTCACCCCACAAACCACCAAATTCCGTATCCCCCTCATCCGCAACGCCAGATCCAAATCGGTATTCGTAAACGCGCCCCTCCCCGGCTTATCGATTATCGGCTCGTCGGACAAAGGCTGCAGTTCGGCGATAATATCATGACCTCTCTGGCCCCTTACGAGTAGTTTCCCCAGCGGGCCATGCGAGCCTATCGGCGCGCCATTCACGCTCGATCTGTGCAGCTCGCGCGACGAAACGGTGGCTAGATGTGGCGCGTGGCCCTCGCGCGTGTGGTATATGGGGAAGTTTGCGCAGCGGAAGGCGGACAGCAGGGACACGAGCACCGGGATCAGCGACTGGAAGCGCGTGACCGAGTAGCCTTGGGAGTCGAGGTAGCCGCCTATACTGAGGAAGTCGCGCTGCATGTCTATTATGAGGAGGGCGGTTGTGCGGGGGGAGAGGGAGGCGTCGTGGGGCCAGGCGTAGGGGACGGAGGTGGGGATTTGGGATGTCATGGTGTGGGTGAAACCGTCTCTCTGCTTTGGGGGAAATGTGTAGATGATGATGATGACTTGGAGAGAATTTGAAAAGGTGTACAAAGAAAAAACATGGTTGTGCGGCGGCGGCGTCCTTGCCCTATCTATGCTTGGCTTAGGGAAGATGGACATGGGGAGGCGGTGAGCGAATCATCTTTCGCCTTGATGTGCTGGCGCTGATGATGCGGCTTGACTGGTTTGAACTCATAATGACTGTGTGACTGACTGACTTGGAGTAGGGGGAATGATAGCTGTTAGTTGGAGGTGTTTTGAAAGACGTCAAAGGAAAAAGGGAAGGTTGCGAAGCCGAAATGCGGGGTACGTTTCTACGCGAAGACAGACTCCGAGGCGCATAGGAGTGTCTAAGAGAATTATGACAAAGCTGGGTGAGATAACGATGGAAGGCCTTGTATACGCGCGACTCTGGCGTGTGTGTCAACTGGATGTCCAAGCGTTGGAGGTGAAGATATGGTACTGGTGTCGAAGCTCCACAAGCCGTCATTCGCCGGAAGCCGCCTCCCCCTTCATCCATCTTCACACCAACTCCTCCTCACGTCTGATCATCGTCTCCCTGCGAATATCTCGAGGACAAACGGTACTTGTGCGATTTGTAAAGACTCCACGGGGAAATACATAAGGTCAGGTCACCTCGTATGGACCTTCCTAGAACGGGAATAAAGTACTCCACACAACTTTTTACCCCCATGCCCGTCGTTCTATCTCGCTCAGTCCACTTAAACGCGCATTGTCTATCTTTCCTCGACATGGGTAACGATAGCAAGTCCCATATCTCCAATGGTTGCTAATGTCTGTTTGTTACCACTTGGCATGGTATTGGATGGCTGCGAGCAATCTATCCGCGCACATGGTTGGAGTATGCATATGCTTTACACGGGTGCAGATCTTGACGAGGTCGCGATTAGTCGTTCAACACATATATATGTACACAGCCATGTAACATGCCCTAGTATTCTTCTCGAGTTCTCAAGAGCTTCATTGGTAGCTTCTTCTTGTTCTTTCCGGTCTGTCGTCATATTGTCCAATACAATGTCAGACATGGAGAAGAAGGCCATTGGCAATGCCAGTAGTGACGATGATGTGCTTGAGCAATTGGGATATACGCAAGGTGACTAAATTCTCTCTAACAAGAAAAACAATGTACTGATAGAACTTCAGAGCTCAAGCGCAACTTTGGGCTGCTGGGAATGGTTGGCTTCTCGTTCAGCATCGTTTCATCATGGACAGCAGTCTCCGGCGTTCTCATCATCGGCGTTGAATCTGGAGGTCCTCCTGTTATGATATGGGGCTGGCTCGCAGTCTGCCTGGTCACTCTGACGGTGGCGTATTCCATGGCTGAGATGTGCAGCGCGTACGTATTGCTTGAGAGTTGCTAATGGATAAGGCTGACGATTGAAGATACCCTGTTGCTGGCGGACAATACAGTTGGGTGGCGATACTTGCGCCGTCCAGATACGCCAGAGGTCTCAGCTATGTCTGCGGATGGTTCATGTTGATCGGTATCATCTGCATGGGCGCAGTCAACAACTTTGTAGCTGCGAACTTCATCCTGGGCACGGCACAACTGAACTACGGATTCACGATTGAGCGCTATCACACCGTCCTGGTAGCCTACCTGATCACAATCGTCGCCGTTGTATCGAACATCTACCTTCCCCACATCCTCAACAAGCTGTCGAAAGCCATCCTCTGCTGGAGTCTGCTCTCCTTCTTCGTCTGCCTAATCACGATCTTGACGACGAACAAGAACAAACAATCAGCTAGCTACGTCTTTACCGATTTCCAGAACTTCACCGGTTGGGGCGCATCATATGCCACGGCCCTGGCACTGCTCCAAAGTGCGTTTGGAATGTGCTGTTATGACGCTCCATCGCACATGACGGAAGAAATCAAGGATGCGCGCAAGCAAGCCCCCCGAGCTATCATCATGTCCGTCTACATCGGGTTCTTCACAGGGTTCATCTGGCTGATCGCGCTCTGCTTTTGCATTGGCGACCTCGAGACCACTGGAGCGACTCCTACAGGCGTGCCAGTTATTGAGATCATATACCACTCCACGAAAAGCATTGCGGGCGCATCGACACTGACGTCGATGATTTCCATCATCACGCTGGTGGCCGCCAACTCGCTGATGGCGGAAGGGTCAAGAGCTGTGTATGCTTTTGCGCGCGATCAAGGCCTGCCATTCTCGAACACGCTCAGCAAGGTCTCCTCGCGAAGTGTGCCTGTCCACGCTCTGCTTTTGGTTGCCGTCGTGCAAGCTGCTTTCAATTCCATCTACTTTGGAACATCGACGGGGTTCAATACCATCATCGCCATCGCTACGCAAGGATTCTGTGAGTAGGGGTGTCACTTTGCTCAAGAGTCACTGACTGATATAAACAGATCTTTCCTACCTCATGCCCCTTCTCTCCCGCATACTTGCGCATTTTTCGGGCAAGAAGACTCGACTCGAGGGATCGTACTCGCTCGGGCGGTGGGGTATTGTGTTGAACATCATTGGGTTTCTCTTCCTGGGTTTCATCTGCGTGATTGCGAATCTGCCCAGCGTCACGCCTGTGACCAGCGAGAACATGAACTACACATCGGCAGCAACAGCTTTTGTCATGTTGATCGCTGCGATTTTCTGGATTACAACTGGGCGGAAGACGTTTACTGGACCTGATGATGGCAATCTGCTGGATGTGGGGAGACATGTCGGGTAGAAGAGAGTCTCCTTCACCTAGCGACATCTACCAGCTCCTTCACCCAGCTGTGATGCTGTTATTGTAATTGTCGTATAATAGCAATCAACAGTTCGTTCATCATTCTGCCCGTTGAACAATAGCAGCTGTACAGTATTCGCAGAGTACTTAATTGAGCTTCTGCCAGGCTTGCTTCCTCTTTTTCCAAATCATCACCACTACTCGCCTGCCATCAGTTGGCATTACTACTACCATGTCATTCCCCACCCTGCCCTTCGCGTTCGGAGTCGAACAAAGCTACCAGTTCTCGGGTGTCTCTGGGCAGCAGCCGCCAGAGACTGCGGCTCAAGAAGAAGCCGTGCGGCCGTGGAGGTCAAAGGTGATTGCCCTGGAGGCAGAGGTGCAGACGGCCAAGGCGCAGGTCGATGGCCTGCAGACAAAGGCGAGGATGGGCAACGCGCTGGTCGCGTCGCTGCAGAAGGAGGCGCGTGACAGGGGTGCGGAGCTGACGGTGCGGACTGCCGTTTGCGACCAAGCGAGCACTATGCTCGAACAGGCTCAAAGAGCTGAAAGCATCGCGCGAGAAGTCGCCCGCAGCCTCCGCGACAAGAACCAGGAGCTCGAGAACCGCCAGGCCGCCATGGCGCAGAAGCACGTCGACGAGAAGCACGCCGACGAGGAGTTCTACCACGGACGCATCGCAGAGCTCACCAAGACTGTCGACGAGCAACGCCGGGAGCTTGCTCGGGAGAGGGAGCAGCATGTCGAGCTGCAGGGGCAGTACAGCAACCTCTCAGCTGACTCGCTCAAGCAAGCACAACAGCTCCACCTCAAGGATGGCCAGCTCGACAAGCTCCGCACCCACATCGACAAGCTCCACGACGACGTCAGCACTGAGCGCGATGTCGCCCGCCAGAACGAGTCCCTGCTCAGCAAGGCCTATGCAGAGCTCGAGCAGACAAAGGCCGCGCGCAACACCGTCGTCGTCGCCCGCGATGAGGCCCTGGCAGCAGAGCACGGGAGGCGCCTCGAGATTGCCGACCTGATCGCAGAGATGCAGGAGCTGAACCAAGACAACGCGCAGCTGCGGCAGGACATGGAGGCTATCGACGAGGTCGAGAAGCAGAACGCCGGGCTGCAGCAAGACCTCGAGGACCTGCGCGACCAGATGCACGGCCACGACCGCACTGTGCTGGTCAAGGACGAGCGCATCAGCCATCTCGAGAAGCAGCTGCAGAAGGAGCGTCAACGCACTCTCGCCGCCGACGATGCTGCTGCTGCTGCTGCTGCCGCCGCCAAGGCAGTCATGTCGCCAGTCAACGAGCCGCTGCCCGTGTACACCAGCACTGTGGGCGACTCGCTGGAAGACGAGCTCGCCGCTTCCTCCGACTACGACGCCGACTCTGTCTACGATGCAATCGAATCGCTCGACTTCTCTCTCATCCGCTATGTCGACGTCCAGCCTGTCGAACCCCCCACCCTAGAGTTTGGCATCCACGTCGAGGAAGCTGCAAGCGTCGTTCCTGTTGCGCGCCGCATCACCATCACGACCGAGTCCGTCGACACTGGCAGCCAGACAGATACGCCGCCTGCACCAGTCGCCTCCGCACCGCACCTCACCGCCAGCATCATATCCGCGGCGACAATCACTATTGCCCCAGTCGAGGCGCAGGAGCCCGTCGTCACCGAATTCGAGCGCAAGCCCACAGCCACCATCGCCGTGCAGACCAACTTCACCAACCCCATGGTGCACGACGTTCCCATCGACATCATGGACGAAGAACCGCCCCTCGAGGCTCCCACCAAGCGCCCGACTTCGAGCAGCGGCACCCAGACAGACAAGTCTCAACCGGCTCCTCCTACCACGACCGCGATCACAACCAAATCCTCCGTCTCGAGCTCTCGTGGGTTTTCCAGATGGTTGCTGCCAATCGCCGCTATCATCCTGTCGATTTTCTGCCTGCGCCTATACACCGAAGTGCAGAGGTGGAGGACCGCCAACGGCATCGGCTACGGCTACGACGACGCCTACAGTCGTGGAGGAGCCTACGGGAACGGACGCAAGATCTTCGGCTTGTTTGATGTTGCTATGCATATTGGCAACTCTGACTTTTCTGAATCCATCGCTCGAGCTATGTCTGTGGTTATTACGCGCTACGAGGATTGGGCTGGTATCGATCACGTTCCGCATTATTGATCTCGACGCTCGACGCCCTCTCGACGGCGCTTTCTCGATGCCTTTTCGCCGCTTTCTGGCTTCGAAGCTCTCCACGCTTTTCACGACACGGGCTACCGCGACTGCTGTGCTTTGAGCTGGAGCGTCGTCAACACGAGCATTTTCTTCCCTTTCGACGATGCAGAGGCTATGATTACACGGGCTGAGTTTGGAATTCCATTACAACGGCGTTTTGTTTGGCTGCGGCCTGTTTTTTCCCCTACGATGGATGATACCCCTTTTCCCTTTCCCTTCCTCCACGATACCGGGCTGCGGGTTGATAGATGGGGGTTTACTATGCTATACGATACGATGCGATGCGATGTGATGGTTTTGGATGTAGCGATGAGACTCGTCTTCAGATAGTCGCGCGACATGATATGTATGGAATGGAATACTACTCTTCTCACGATTCATCTCGAATACTCTTCTGATTCGCATGACATGCCTGTGTCGCTCCACGCTTACTTGCCTACACGCCACAGCAGTTGAGCTCGTGTCCAGCAAAGAGGGGGATCTCCGTACTGCTTCGTTGGCGCTCCTAGTCCCATGGTAAGCTACCGGTAGGTACCTATGTACAATGGAGGGGCGCGCGGGTCTGTACGTCATACGACCGATCGAAGGATGTTCTGGCGCTGGACCCCTCTTTATCCCTCGCGTTGGGGTCTCGAAACGATCTCATAACATCACTAGACAGAAGCAACACCAGCACGGCAGAGAACAGAACCATGGCGTCGCAACGCGCTTCAAACGATATCGTTCTGTATAACTATGCTTTCTCCCCCTTCGGGAAGCGTGTATCGACTTACCTCGCCCTCCGTGGCATCGACTACGCGCTCTGTGTATGTATACACCCATCAACCTACCCTGCCCTGCCATGCCATAAACTGATGAACCTAGGAACAACCCTTCATAATGCCGCGTCCAGACCTCGCCCTCCTCCCCGTACACTACCGCCGCATCCCCATCCTTGCCATCGGCCGGGACATCTACCTCGACACGCGGCTAATCCTGCGTAAACTCGAGGCCTTGTTCCCATCCGGCGCGCTCGGCGCAACAGACCCGCAGGACAAGTTTGTCGAGAAGCTGCTGGAGCGGTATATGGTCGAGGGGCCGATATTCAGCGTCACGGCTGGGTTGCTGCCGCTGGATGCGCTGGCGGATGAGGCGGTTGTGAAGGATCGGAAGGGGTTTTTGGGCAGGCAGTGGACGAGGGAGGAGGTGCGGGAGGGGCGGGGGGAGAGTTTGGCGTATGTGAGGGGCTTGTTTGGGTTGCTTGAGGAGACGCTGTTGGCGGATGGGAGGGAGTGGGTGTTGAGGGGGGAGGGGCCGCGACTGGCGGATGTTGAAGGTGAGTGGGCTTCTTTCTTCTTCGTTGCTGGTTCTTCGATTGTCGGTTGTTGCACTGTCGTGATGTTGAATATGACGTATTTTCTTCTGCTCTCTTTTCGTCATTGTGTTTTGCTCTTTCCTTCGCACTTCGACGAACATGTGGATCGGCGGCTTGGACTCAATCGGGACACCGGGACGACGCGTCGTACAGCAAAATCACAATCATCGATCGGCAACCACATGCCTGAATCATGGGGTGTCAGCCGTCCATTCACACTCACCTACACACGCGTGTTAGCTCATGGCAGATCAAAGCTAACACAATCCAGCGATCTGGGCCATTGATTGGATCATCGATCTACAACCGCCTGCAGATATCATCTCTGATACGCAGTTTCCGAAACTGTTTGCCTGGCACGCGAGATATCGGGCAGCGGTCGAAAAGGCAAAATCCACCGCACCCAAGCCGACGACATTGGACGGCAAAGCTGCGGCAGAACATGTCCTAGGATCCGAATTCTCCGAATCGAAACACTCGGTCGATGGAAACGATCCACTCGCATTGAAGGAGGGCACTGAGGTAGAGCTGTATCCCGCGGATTGGGGCACCGAATACAGAGATCGAGGTCGATTGATAGGACTGACGCCAGACGAGGTAACGATATCAGTAGAGGGCAGAGGAGGTGTAGAAATACGGGTGCATGCGCCGCGAACAGGCTTCAAGATCATGGAGATTGGTAGAAAGTAAGTCGGCCGAGCACGCTGGCGCAATATGACCTACCTGTCTGGCCCGACTGGGTATCGCATGGTGGTGCAAAAGAAAAAAGAAGCCATGGCCTGGGCACTGTAGTTGTCGCGTGTAACGTGCACATGCTACACTGTGAGACTTGTACCACGAAACCACGTGCTCGCGTCCTCGCATCCTCTGTCCCTGACAGTCGTGTCTTTGGTGCAACTGCTGCGTACACGCTGGAGCCCACTGCGGTGCACCATGTTGACTAATAGGGACCAGCCACGACGAGAAACATGGGAAGTGGGGAAGGGTGCGCGGCAGGAGGAAGGGATCCCATAGGCAGCCAGCGTTGCGGAACATGTACAGCAGAGGCTGCTCGGTGCTGGCGAACAGCCTATCGCGACGTGCTCCTGAGCTGGAAAGCGATTTGCTTTGGTGAAGAGATTGGGTGCATGCAAACGTGCCCAAGTAGGCTCTCGCTCCATCGACGCACCGGTCCAGGGTCCAGCGAAGGCTCGAGCAGAGTTTGCAGCCGTTGGATAGGGCTCGTGTGAGATGTGGAAGTCGGTGAGCAGCTGCTGGCTGTCATAAGGCGTCAGGATTCAGGATCCATCATCTTGGGAGAGCGCGAGCCCAGCAACAAGACAGCGTCACAACAGCCAGCGTCACAACGTCACCTCTTGGGGAATGACGGCCAAAGCAACGGCCTGCGCGCTGGGGATGACCACGAACGTCAGTATCGTATGTTTCGGAACAGCAGCGGTCAGTATCGCCAAGCGGCGGCAGCTAGCCCGATGCCGGCAAGCACGCGCAGTCAGCGTGTTTGGTTCCCCTTTGGCGCGGCGGGCGATTCATAACAGCCGCGGGCCTGCTTACAGCGTACGGTGCGCAGAGGGGCGTTTTCGTAACACGATTCCAGCGTAACAGACTAGCTCGGCTCTGGGCCCAGTTGCTGCCCAACGACGCCACTGCCTGAGGGCCCGTCCCCACAGTTTTGTCGCCCACCTGAGCTGCAGGAGGGTGTGGTGGTACCCAAACCGCGCGAAGCCAGCTCGAGCGATCCTTTCTATGGGTACCTGAGGCCGCTGGCTGGTAGTATGCGTCGAAATAAGTAGATCGGGCGCCTCCGGAAAGTGGTGGATTCCTCTTGCTTCCTCTCCCTCCGCTGCTTCGTCGCAACCGTCGAACCTCACCACGCCAGCCGCTCTCGTTCCTGTGCGACATCGCCGTCACCGCACCCTCGTCGAGCCAACCTGTTTGCTGCCCGACCGGTTGACGTGCAGACGCCCGCCGCTGCCTGCTGTCGTCGCAGCCAATCGTGACCCCGCCATTGCTGCACTGGGCCTCTCGAACCCCCCGCCTCCGTCGAATTACGTCGTGAAAGAGCCGCACACGCCAGCGCTCAACAAGTATCTGCTCTGTCGCTCCTACGCCGCCTGCTGCTGCTGCCACTGCGCAAATCGCCGTCCTGTGTACCTGTGCGAAACTTGTCGTGTCCACGACAGCCAAGGCTGCACCCCGTCAGGAAGTTTCCCTCTTCATAGGCCACTGTCTGTCTCCCAAAAGGGTCCCCACACCCACCCATCACAGGTCAGCCCTCTGCTCCAGGCTAGCCCTCCCATTGCCGGTATATTGGTCCAGCCCCCACCTCTCCCGGTTCGTATTGCTCCTGCGCTCTTCTGGAAACCTCTGGACACCACAGGATCCTTTGCTGCCATCCGTGTTGACTGTTCCTGCGTTTACTCTGGAGCCGTGAGCCCCTCTTTGTCCCGTTTCAGCTCGTACAGCCTGGCCCTCTCTCGACACTGACACAAGTGTCCTCTTTCTTTCCCGTCACCTTTCTACCTCCAAGTCTCACTCACTATGTCGTCAACACGTGCAAACCAGTGGTTTGTGCCGGGCGATGGCATTGCGAGAGAGGTCATCACGGCCGACATCCAGCGCTACTTGGGCCCAGATGCGCTGGTCAGGCCTGGCGTAGGCACCGGAGAATACCAGGTCCGGCGCTCCTTCCATCGCATCCTCCTCCAACAGACAACTGACAAGCAAGTAGAATCAGCCTGGCTACTGGATAACTGCCTATCGCACACTCACTTCGGTATGTCGAGATGACTCGGATCTCGAGATGGAGCAGACTGCTGACGTAACGATGCAGCAAATGATTCAGGATCTTAAATTGGACTCACAACGTTGGCAGCAGGAACGGACACCAGGCGAGGCAGGACGTGGAGGTAGTCACAGTCCTCACCTTCGCGATACTAAGGTATCAAGAGGCCCTAACTCTTCTTTAGTGGCGTATCAGGACTCCAGAACACATGCTGCCCGTCAGCATTGGGGTCCCACAAAGCCATATGAGCATCCTTCAGAGCCACCTCGTCAGGCGGCCGCCGTGTCGTCGAGAACGCCGTACGCGTCTTCTGCTGGTAGCTATTCTGGCAGTGAAGCAAACTACACGCACGCCCCATCGGCCGCATATGGAAGCTCACACCCAGGCTACCAACCTGCACCAGCAGTATCAGCCCCAAGGACACAACCTGCGGATCCGTACGCTTACCCACAGTCCAGTGGACGGGATTCAAGGGAGTACCAAACCCAACCAGGATATTCACCGTATTCAACACAGGCTCCCACGGACCCATACGGACGGCCCACGGCGCCTCCAACGGCCAGCTATCCAGCCTCAAGGTATTTTGGT
Source organism: Dothidotthia symphoricarpi CBS 119687 (assembly GCF_010015815.1). Lineage (NCBI taxonomy): Eukaryota > Fungi > Ascomycota > Dothideomycetes > Pleosporales > Dothidotthiaceae > Dothidotthia > Dothidotthia symphoricarpi. The sequence continues at coordinate 1,212,317 of NW_022985008.1, forward strand.
TACTTCGACGACCGTTATATGGTCTATCGCTAAGCCCCAGTAGTACCACACCAGCTCCAGGTTACTATATTGCTTCCGATGGTCGCCGTAAGTAGCATTTCCCGTGTAACTCTCAACCATCGTCGCTCACAGACAGCCATACAGAATACCCCCTGTCGCAACAGCCACAATCTTCCCGAAATCCTGGGCCTGGAAAGAGAAACTACTAGCCTTGCACAGGGTGTGAATGCCATACAATCTCCTGTTCCAGACAGCCAAGGTGGACTATTTATGACCGCCAGGTAATCCCAGGTGGCCTCTATATCTCCGTCATTCTATGGTTCCTGGAGATACTTTTCATTATGTTTTCCGGACTTTGCGTATGGATAACGGTCACTGTTTGACCCTAATGGACCCCCCTGAATTCCGTATGGACCCGTTCGGAGTCCGTCAGTGTTTTATCGAAAAGCATCCAGGTGTACTGCTCCCTTGAGACGCTGGACTGCGAATTGTCTGACACGCAGCCAGCTCCAGGAGCCTATGAGCCATGATAATCAAATTTCATTTTCTGCCGAGGATCAAGCCAAGGCATTGTTGTTCGCTGCCTGGTATTGCGATGTTCTTTTTTCTTTTATTAATGTCGATGGGATACCAATTATTTCAAGAGTGCGAGCCAGTACTTCTTAGGAGCCGTTTGACCTGACAGGCACGCTTATGGAGCGTATCCTCCAGCCTTGAAGCAGTAGAATGGTTCCCTGGAAACCCAGCTTTCCACTCAAGGTTTTTCTGTGGCCCATTCAAGGGCTTTTGCCGTACTTTTTCCGATTGTGCTCATCTCCTGGAGTCAGCCTTTCTTCGAATGTATATACCTTTCATGGGGGGAGTTTTGCTCACACGAAGTGAACGTTACCATGACGGGACGGATGTCTGCCTATTCTGCATAGATTGCGTGGGAATGGGCGACTGGAATGCTAAATCAGACTACTTCAATGTTATGACTCAATTGTGTACGCTGATACGCCATGTTGCTGGTCCGCGTCTTGTGTTCGAACGATAGACCTTCCTATCCATACCGCGCCACAGAATGATCCCTGATTTGATGGGAAGCAAATTTGCGCCCGCCCTTGCCACACCCCTGGACTTATCCACTCCTCTATTACATCGATGATGCTTAAACCGATACTCGCCGGCCGTCGGCAAGTTCGATACAATACATGTTCTGTGATGTTACGTTTATTACCGAGGTGGTCACTGCACAAGGCTGAGATCGACAGCTTGCTGCAAGACCACCTATATAGTCTGTACCGTAACTGTCACGCATGTCGAGACTGCGCATCACCTGAATGCATGGAGCCGACTCTCATCACATATTAGTTCACGATCTTGGATTCAAGAGAATGCCCTGCGTCGGATGCTTCGATGCCGGAAAACTCACTTCCAATGCCCAAGTATGGAAGTACCCGTCGATCGACACAGGCACCAACCCACGCTGTGATGATCTGCTACACCGCTCTGCAGCCGTTGGGCGGCGAAGATCGACTATCATCACGTGACTAATGTGACAAGAGTCGTTGCCCGTCGGCAGTTTACAATCTGCCCTTGTACTGACTCGAACTTTGCCTGATACCGGAAGCACTGCGCGCTTCCGCCTGGTTACCCTACCTTCTCTTGATCCCATCACACCTTGCCAACGGCAAGGCAAAAGGCCGGGCCGAGCAATTTCAGGATGCCATTGAACCCCGACCCTAACCAGTGTAGGTCTACTTCTTCGCATGCTATTCTTCCGATCTCCACAAATTCAAGGGCAACTCTTCGGAATCCAAGCTCTAAGTTGTCTACTTTACCCCGCGAAGTTACACGGCAAAGTCACAGCGTTTATCTTTGTACCGTGCCGTCGGCCGGTCTCCGCAAAACGTTTAAAGACAGCATGGCGCCATTCCTTGGTCCTGCCTTGCCGTCGCGTGTTTTTCGCTGTTATTCGCAATGCTTGGGGCTTCAGGACTTTGGGTGGCTGTGACGCTTTTGGGTCAGGGTGTGTCCGCAGGCTATGGGCGGTTTGCGAAGCGCAATGCTACCGATTCGTACGCGACGAACTTGCTGCACGAATCAATGGATTGGATGGACATGTTCTATGATGCTGAGAGAGGCTATCTGTACAGCTTGAACTCGGCGGCGCTGACGCACGAGACGAGAGCGAGTGCTTGGTATGCGGCGGGTTTGTTGGCGCGAAACGAAGGGGACGACGTTGAGCAAGCGGTGAGGATTGTCAACAATGTTATCGGAGCGCAGTTCAAGAATGAGAGTTTGCAGTGGTGAGTTTTTTCATTCATCTTGAGATGTACAACGAGATCAAGGCGAGGAGAAAAGTATTGTCGGATCTCAACTCTAATGGCAAGTTCGTGGTTGAGCTCCAGTAATTGACTTGGCCAGGTTCGGTGACTACCAGATCTACCCTGAAGAGCCCACCGTGGGGACCATGCAATACCAGCCCATTATTTATAATACCTGGGATCCCAACTGGCGAGGCTTTGTCGGTACCACCTTGATTCTCATGCTCGAGGAATTCCCCCATCTCATTCCGCAAGACGTCCAGGATTACATGCTGGAAAGCCTGTTCAACACAACGGTTGGAGACAGCTACCGCGTAGGAGGGGTTGACAACGACAATTTGTACCCGGCATACAGCAATCCAGCTATCATGCGAGCGTTCACATCAGGATGGATCGGACGACGAGTCAACGATTCAAATATGACGATTGCTGGGGAAAACTACGCGAGAGAAGTCATCGACCTGTTTACGCGCGACAACACACTTTCAGAGTTCAATTCCGGAACCTATGCTGGGGTTTCGCTCTATGCGTTGACGCTCTGGGCGAAGTATTTGCCAGAAGACAGTCTGATGGGCCAGTACGGAGGGGAGATGATACGGCAGACTTGGACGTCCCTTGGGGAGTTGTACAATGCCAATTTGAAGAACGTTGCAGGACCTTGGGATCGCAGCTATGGATTCGATATGAACAGGTATCTCAGCATTCTAGCTCTGCAAATGTGGACACTCGTTGGCAAGGAGGATGCACCCATCAACGCAAAGGTAATATTTAGAGTCTAATTCGAATTACAATTGGAACTAACACTGTAGCAGCCATATGCAATGGGCCACAAGAACGACTTTGCCATCGGTCCGCTCATCGCTATCCTCGCCCCCTTCCACAACACTCTTGTTCCCAACGCGACAGTTTCATCTCTGCTCGCTTTCCCTGGTACACACAGCGTCAGCACATCGACTTTCTCCCCGCCCTTTGACACATATCCACGAAACGTCACTGCCTGGATTTCCCCCAATCTCACCATCGGCGCCGAATCCTTTGCCGAGAACGTGATTGGTGGGCCTGCGAAGAACCCCAGCAGCTTCAACCCTGCCGTCGTACAATGGGCCCGGAAAGATGGAAGTGTAGGATGGATATCGCTGTATGCGCAGGTTTACGAATTGGACGCCGTGGCTGCAGAAGGATCCCTAGATTTGACTTATCCCATGGCCAACGAGACAAGTGGTTTCTCCTTCTTGGTGGGGACGAACTCGTGGGACGGTAAGAGAGATGTGGCGTCTTGGGCGGATGTCGAGGGCGTGAATGTCAAGGTTACGGGTTCTGTGGACATGAATTATACGGTTGCGTTCAACGGCTTGCATGGTACTGGGGCTGTGATTAAGTAAGTTTTCTGTTGATAAAGCCTGGATAGGGAAGCTGACTTGCTGTAGTGAGTTTGAGTTCTGGAACTTCACGTATACGATGCCGAAGGGTGGTCAGGAGGTGCCGCATGTACGGCTGGAATTTGAGCTCGCATGATGGAGGCTCTCAGTCAACTGTGGACACGGCAGTAAGTTGCGTTCTTTGGAGCTCCTTCAAGCTGCAGAACTACACTATTAGAATTGAAAAAAAAATTCATTCATGCTGGACGTATACTGCTACAGATTTAGGTACAAGATCTTCATTCTAATCCTAGATGTAGTTGTTGAGCTGTTGCAAGATTTCGTTGCATCTTGGTTCCTGGTACTTCGACTAACCGAGAGGGAGAGCGTCAACCAGTAGTCAAGAGTATTGATGGAATTTATACAATTTCAATGAATTTGCCAGGCCAAGTAAGATCATGCGTCCAGAGGGTGGCACACCATTATCGAAACCAAGCTTTTTCGAAACAGCAAGAACATCCACCACACAACACTTCTCTATCCCTGCACCAACTCCTTCCTCTAACCTTGATCATCAATCAGCTACTATTTCTAGTTCAACCAATAGTGGCTATTTACTCTACTTGTTCTTCTCGTCTCTCCCTCGCTTGCCGTAGAGTTCTTGTTGTTTATTCGCGTTTGGCTTGCCTTCGACTCTATCCAATGCGTCTTCGATGAGCCCAATGTGGCCTCTTAGCGTCCCTTCGATCTCGTCGAGTCGCGCTTCTTGCTCTTCCAGGTTGTAGTTTATCTTTGAGCGAAGGTAGAAGGTTGAGGAGCCTATGGCGAAGATGTTGATGGCGGATGGAATGATGATTTTGGGGTTGCGGAAGGACATTGTGGGTGAGGTGATTTCGATGAATTAGGTAGGATAAGTAGGGGAATATGAGAATGTATGTATTGAAGATCGATTGTCAATTGAAAAGTGTAAGTTTAACTATAGTTTTTGACGCGCTTAGATCATGACGACATTGATTCTCGCAGTCAAGCGTGGAGTAGTGCACAATCATTGAATATCTAACATTTACACGCAGTTTAGCGCCTAGTTGATGGACATACGGGCATGAACCAGCACGGACTCGTAAGACATGCAGAGTGACGAAGACAGATCGGGCGTTCCGATGACTAGCGCGATCTCGTCTGTGAATGACGCGCAGCCACGGGATCGCGGGAAGACGCGACGGAAGCTTGAAACCGCGAAAACAACCACCGCGTCTTAGCTTCTAGCGACAAGCGCATCGAGGATCATTACACATAGTTTTTGGGCAGGGTACGACATGGTCTTTTGATTTCCACAATGTCCTCGCCAGCGGCCTTCTTCGCCTCGTCTCCCTTCTCCGTCACGTCCCCGCGTCGCATCCCGAAATCCAAATTCACGTACAAGCAGCTACACCAGCTGAAGTCGTACAGTACGCAAACCCCTCTCCGCGTCATTGCACACGTGGATCTCGACGCTTTCTATGCGCAGTGCGAAACCGTCCGGCTCGGTCTCGATCCTACCAAACCCCTCGCGGTGCAGCAATGGCAGGGTCTCATAGCAATCAACTACCCTGCACGCGCATGTGGGCTGAGTCGGCACGTCACGTTTACCGAGGCGCTGAAGCAGTGTCCCGATCTTATACTACAACATGTCGCGACGTGGAAGGAGGGCGACGAGACGTGGGCGTATCATGAGGATGCCTTCGCACACATAGCCACGCATAAAGTGAGCTTGGATCCGTATCGCCTGGAAAGTCGGAAGATCTTGAAGTGCATAAAAGAGACTCTGCCGGAGAAGGAGCAGCGTGTGGAGAAAGCGAGTATCGACGAGGTGTTTATGGATCTGAGCGCTCAGGTGCACACTATATTGCTGGAACGATACCCTGAGCTTAGAGGACCCGCCCCATATGATGACCCTACGGAGTACTTGCCCAAGGTGCCGACTACCGTTTTGGATTGGGCTGCCGATGCGCTCGTCGAAACGGGCGTCGAGGGCGGCGAAGAGAAGGATCCGGATTGGGATGATGTGTGCATGGTCATCGCGTCGGAGATTGTACGCGACGTTCGAAAACACATATGGAACACGCTTGGATACACATGTTCTGGAGGTCTGGCCAGGAACAAGATGCTCGCAAAGTTGGGGTCTGGTTACAAGAAGCCCAACCAGCAGACGGTCATTCGAAATCGAGCAGTGAAGCATTTTCTGTCGGACATGAAGTTCACTAAAATTAGAATGCTTGGTGGAAAGCTAGGGGATGAGATTGTTGCCATGTTCGGCACTGATAAAGTAGCGGATCTCGTCCAGCAGCCCTTGGACCAGCTGAAGAAGCTCGGTGATGACACTGGATCATGGCTGCACTCGATAATAAGAGGAGAAGACAATAGCGAAGTGAACCCGCGTACACAGATCAAGAGCATGCTGTCAGCCAAATCGTTCAGACCCACAATCAACTCATTCGAGCAGGGCGCCAGATGGCTTCGAATCTTCGCCGCCGACATCTTCTCGAGGTGTGTCGAAGAGGGCGTAATGGAGAACAAAAGACGGCCCAAAACTCTCAATCTCTACCACCGCCAAGGCACGCAGACGCGAAGTCGATCCGCTCCCATACCTGGAGGCAAGCCACTCTCAGAGACCATGCTGTTCGACCTAGCCAAGAATCTCTTTGCACAGGTTGTGGTTAGCGGGCGCGCATGGCCTTGTGCCAACTTGTCTCTTAGCGTTGGCGGGTTTGAAGACGGAATCACAAACAACAAAGGGATCGGCGGGTTCCTTGTGCGAGGCGAAGAAGCAAAAGCTATGATGTCCACAGGCCGATCCACCAGCGGTGGTGAGCCACCTGCGAAAAGAAGAAGAACGAAGAAAGGGAACATCGCCAACTTCTTTGGGCCGCGCGATGACAAGAAGCAAGACTTTGACGCTGCGCGAGCCGTGTTGCTGAAGTCGCATAGCGAGTCCACTAGGGAAGAGACTGAAGACGATATGGAGCAGCATGAGGATGAAGATCCTTTCGAGGACGCCCATGATGACGAAATCGGCAGACCATCCACGCCATTGTTACGTCGTGACGATACAGACGAAGGTCATTTTGGATCAAATACACCGCCCTCAGCACAACCACAACCCGCCACAGACGAATTCGATACAGATCCAGTCAACTCGCATGTTCCCGTCACCCCAGTACCTCGCCCAAAACCCTTATCACGTCAACAGACAGTCGATGAATTCTACTGCTCGCGCTGTAACGTCCATCTACCTTCCACCGAGAAGGGCGAGCACGAAGACTACCACTTTGCTCTTGACCTGTCCAAGGAGATGCGACAAGATGAGAGGAATCCGCCGCTTCCTGCACAGAATGGGCGGAAAACACCAGTAGGCCAGAAGTCAGCGCGAGGAAGAGGTCGGCCGCCAGCAAGCGGTGCAGGGAGTGTTGCAGGAAGAGGTGGGGGCGTCGAGAAAGGGCAGGCGAAGTTGGCTTTTGGGCGGCCGAGTTGATGAGCACGTTGATAGGTATAAGAAACTAATCTAATCTATTTGCTACTTGTTGTATCTCGACCAGACGTGTTAAACGTAGCTTACCTGAGGGTGTATTGGCTGAAGCGGGATTATGACGCTGTATCCTCCTACAGACATATACTGGGATCATGTACAACCTGGGTAGATGATGTTCCATGTAACGGTCTTCCCCAAATCAACCTCTGAGTAAGCAGTCTCTACACTCAAGCCTCCTCATCACGAAACACAATCTTCCTCCCTTTGAACACCCGACACAGCCGGACACCTCCCCTCTTCCCACCAACCTTCTTCGTCATCTCTCCCCACCTCTCAGGATCGCGCCTCGCCATCGGACAAACAGAGTCACCACCCCTATGTCTCTCCGTACAATACCAGCATTTCGGCGGTCGATGCTTGCGTCCCGCATATATCTCAACACACGTGCCTTTCTTCCGCGTCCGCTGTTCAGTCTCGACGTCGACCAGCCACTGAGACCCCGCCGCGACAACAGGAAGACTCAACCCGTGCATCTGGACGTCGCAGAGTTCGCGCTCAACATAGCTCTTCAAGTCGCGCTCCCACATCTTTCCGACGTACAACATATCCGAGCGAACGAGCGGCGCGACACGACACATCTGCGCGATCCGCCGTCCTAGCACAACGACAAGTCCGCCTTCGCTGCGCGTTAGTTCGAGGTGCTTTGGGATGCCCTGGTCCATTCTCCTAAGCTTCATCGTCTTGGTCGTACCCGCCCAAGTCACATCTCGCCGGTCCGCTTCCGTCCACCTACGTCCATCCACCCGCAGATCCTGCACATCGAAACTCTCGTACAAGACCCTCTGTCGCAGTTCCGCCGGCAGCCCGAGTAGACTTGCGTGTGGATACTGACGCGCCTGTGGCTGCCGCGTCGGATCAAGATACCACGGGTAGATCCATAGCCCAGGCGCACGATCGCGTTCGAGCTGTTTCCTAGCTGAGGGTTTGAGTGTTCGCAGGCCGTGGGGGTGGGCTGTGATGTGCAGACGAGACTTGTTTGCTAGGGTTCGGCGGCGCTTTTTGGCGTCTCTTATGCGGTGGTTGTTCTTGCCCGCCATTTAGGCTTGGGAGAGTGGACGGTTTGCGGTCGCCTGGAAATGTTATTTTTCTGTTGCGGTGTAGGTAGTGTGACTATCTTTCTGAATTTAAAGGCGCGGTCTGGATATGCTTGAGCACAGGCCATGCGCTAAGTGTGGTCGTTCCCTAGGTGTTCACTCCCCTCACTCCCCTCACTCTCACAACCTACCGAGTCATGAACATCATCTTGCTTGACGATCACACTATAGCGACGCTGGAGTTGAGTTTTGTCCATTATGGCAGAAGGTTCGCAGTTTCAGCCTGTTCAAGTAAAAGAAAACAGCCATATAAACCTGTCCGCACCAACCAGATCATCCAGAACACCAACCTCATCGCCGTCGAAATACCAGACCAGCGCCATAGACAGCCCAGATCCGCCAGACAAGCAAAAAGATAACATACAACAGCGGGAATTCGCCAAGGGTCACCCAATTAGCTACTAAACCGCCGGTCGCAAGCTTGAGTACCGCTGAGCAAACGGGAAGCGCTAGATTCTTGCCCCTATGGTCGTATGTGAAAGGTATGTATGCCGGGGTGCTATCTATACCCGCGGACCCTCCTCCTCAGTCGGCCACACATCTCCCTCGTTAGTCAACAAAAGGTATACCCCTAAACCCACCTCATCTACTGCTTCTTCTCCCGCCTCGCAGCAATAGTATAGAAAATACTCCCATCATACACCCCCCGAATATCCTCCTTCATCATGCGCCCATCCTCCGGCCAAAGCATGATATACGTCGCAGTCCCTACGCCCCTCTCATTAGCAAAAGCCCCAAACACCCCCATCACAAGCACAAGCACTTACACTCAAAGAACGCGCCACCCCATCCAATCGGATCCGCAATACAGCGCTGCCCATTCCACACCCTCGCCACATCCCTCACAGTCAAATACCCCCTCCCCTGCGCATACTTGGCGAATATATTCTCGAAATGCTGGGGCACGAACCTACCCTCAGTATCATACGTACCCGTATCACTCCCATGTTTATCGCGGTGGATATTATTGAGGAAGAGGCGGAAAAACGGGTCTGGCAGCCAGCCGGGGCAGGTCGGGTAGGAGAAGTTTGCGTGGATGACGAGGACGGAGATGAGGCAGAGGAGGATGTTGAAGCCCAGGCGGTGGAAGCCGATGAATGTGTCGCGGGGCCAGATGATGCCGTCGTGGTCCCGGTCGAAGAAGTCGCAGTGTTGCTGCAGGACGGTTTGGTGCGCGTGCTTGGTCGCCCAGCCGCGGGATGTGGTTCCTGAGGGCGTTTCGGAAGAGGGGGCGAGGTTGGCGCGTGCGGTTCCTGGGGTTGTTAGTCGGGTGGTATGGGTGATTTGGGCGTTGAAACTCACCGGCGTTTTGGAGCTCGGAGTCTTTTGGGGAGAGGAATGGCTTGCGCTCCTGCGTAACGGGTACTTCTCGGATCGAGCTCACCACTCTATCGTTGGATGCAGTCATTGTGTTGGGATGATGGGGAATCAACAGGTAGAGGTTGTGTTGAAAGACAGCGGGTGGTGCAAGACTTATCATGCGTGTTTACACTATCTCCATGTACGGACTTTTTCGCTTTCACATGTGAATTTAGGATGAATGACGTCAGGATGTTATCGATTAGTCTTATCACTCCAATCTTGACCTCATTGCTCGTTCATGCACGTAACTGTTGATATCTGGTTGTTGTGACGGCCTTGGCGTAGGGGTACACGTACAGCAAACCAGCATGCTCAACCCGCTAGGTATGCTGCTACACTTGTCTGTTTATATACTGAGGAGCTGTATACGCTAGCAAAAAGCAATTCCAAGCAGGAGATACAGCAAAAGATGGCCTTGATTAGATGTGAGGTAAGGAGACCGTGCAAAAAGTAGGCAAAAAGAGTACTCTCGAGCGGGGAATCGAACCCCGGCCTCCTGCGAACTGTCTGATGACAAGCAGAAATACTGACCACTATACGACCCGAGATGGGTGGTTTGATGAAGGAATGCAAATATCATAAGACTATATTCTCCAAGACAAATCATGGTGTCAGCATTGAGAAACGGCGTTTCCTCCAGACTACTGTTCCATCCCATGAGTCAACCTCCAGCCTTGCAACGCGGGGCAGACACCGCGGGGTAGAACAGCATATCAGAAGCAAACCTACATGCCATGTAGAAAACGAATTTCACACACACAAGCACATGGCCCAGACATGACGAACAACAAGAATAAAATGATTTCAACGCCCCTAACAAGTCCCCACTATCTGTACATATAAACCACCCAAACCCATCCGCGAACATCGCATAAAAAATCAGAACCATTCCAACACCCTGCTAAAGCAACTTTTCCTCACCAAGTTCCACATCTGCGCCCTCGCTCGCACTGCCATGCACACGCCGGTGCCCTACTCTACTCCCGCGATGATACAGACTTCTCACAATCGTCCGTCCCATCAATTTGACTGTGACGATCGCGAGGCTTATCATCGTACTCTCCATGAAATCCCGCTTTCTCGTCTGAATGCTTCTTTGGGGAGGGCCTGCCTGCAGAGCCCTCAACCCCGTTCTCACGCTCCTTCCGCCTAGACTGGTAGTGCTCTGTGCCGTTTTCTCCATGATTCCTAGCCATTGCATGTGAGCGAGCGGCTCGGTAGGAAGACTGGCAATGCACGGAGGTCATTTTCGCTCAATCACCTGGCCGGCTCGAGCATCCTAGGTCGGTCATGCTCGCGCTCGCGTTCACGCTCTCGCTCACGGTCTCGAAGAGTGTCGTCACGGTCACTGTAGTCGTCTTCGTCGTAGCGGCGTCGACGGTCTCGATCACGTTCCTCGTCGTCGCGGTGACTGCGGTTGCTTCGTCGATCGCGATGGTCATATTCGTCTTCTACGAACCAGTCAGTTCCACCCTGTCAGACGGCTGATAGAATCACATACCTCGAGTGTCGCGGATCTTCTTGGTTCGATCAGCAAGCTTTTGGATTTCCTCCTTCGTCAACACACGCAACACAATGACGCAGTCCGCACGTTCCTCAAAGCGCTCCTTGGCCTGTTCTAGAGCTTCAGGATTGACAAGTTTGCGGTCAATTCTGGTCCATCGAGCACCAACAGGGATATCCTTCCCTTTCAAGGAGTCCTTGTGGGGAGCGACTCCCTCCCGGATTGGCTCAGGGTGTTCGGGGAACTTCTCGGTAGGCTTGCGGAGAATGCTCTTGATGGGAGGTGGTGAATCCCTGGTGGGCTCTACGATCTGAACGGCCTTGCTGGGTTGCTCTACTGCAGACCTGTCGATAGATGCGGGCTCTTGCACAAGGTTGGGGTCGTACAAACTCGATGAGCGTTCGTCGCGGGAGCGTTCTTCACGGGGGCGTTCTTCACGGGGGCGTTCTTCGCGGGGCCGTTCTTCTCGTGGACGTTCTTCGCGGGGGCGTTCTTCGCGGGAACGCTCTTCACGGGCACGAGATCGGCTCCTCTCCTCCTTCCGTCGTTGGCGATCACGCTCACGCTCCCGCTCCGAGTCGCTGTCTCGATCGCGCTGCCCACGACCGCTTCGCTCGGCCTCTTGTTGCACGCGGCGGCGATACTCCTCATCTGGATCAAGGACAGCCTCCTGTGGTGCTACGTCGTTTCGACGCTCGGCCTCTGGGTTGACGTAGTGACGTGGTCGTTCATCGCCGCTCCCCTCAGGTGAAGGTGCTTTGCGAGCAGGCTTGCTCCTCGGCTCGTCCTCGTGTCGGACCTCCCGAACCTTGCGGTCAGTGTCAGGAGGAGAGGGATAAGCACCAGGCGGAGCGTAAGTCTTGGATGGAGTGGCGGGTGGGGATTCACGACGCTCCTCAGGCCGCCTCCCACGCTTCTCCTCGCGCCGCTCTTCAGGCTTCTCGCGTCGTTCTTCAGGCCTCTCACGTCGCTCTTCGGGTACCCTTTCACGTCGTTCTTCGTATCGGTCACGGCGGTCGCGCTCGTCCCATTGCTTGCGTCGTTCTCGCTCTCCAGATGAGTCGCGGTCACTCTCGCGTTCACGTTCACGCTCGCGCTCCCTAGATTTTACTAATCCAGCGGCACCCAGGGTAGCAGCTACACCAGCAACAGCGCCAGCCGCAATTGGAACGGCACCACGGCGAGATTCTTCACGCTCTCTGGGACGCTCCTCGACGGGGTTGGAATAGGTTGGCGTGGTGCTAGGATAGGCTGGTGCAGTGCTGGGATAAGTCGGTGCGGTACTAGGATAAGTCGGTGCGGTGCTGGGATAAGTTGACGTGTTGTTAGGATATGCTGGTGCAGTGTTAGGGTAGGCTGATGCGGTGTTGTTAGGATAAGCTGGTGCTGGTGCTGCTCGCTCACGTGACACATGAGGATCGGGCATGCGAGCTTCAGCACGTTCCGGTGCGTAATACTGAGGAGCAACCTCTTCTTGTCGTGGTCGTGAGACTTCTGGAGCGTTCCATGTGGGCTGTCGGTCTACGGCGTGGTGGTCTTGGGGAAGGCTGGGATGTACAGGAGCGATACCAAAGCCCCGAGCCGATATCTCGCGATCTTCAAAGCGGTCAACAGTGCTGTGACGCCTGTTCTCTGCCTCTCGGGGGCGTCGTTCGTAGTCGTCACCGTAGGAATCCCGGCGGTGGTCACGGGGCTCTACACGAGGCGGCTCCTGGTGAACCGCTGGTGCGTGGTGGCGGGTCGACGAGGTGCGGGCAGGAGCAGCATCAGCGTAGGAATCGTACTTGGGGGCGTCTCGTGGCCTGTCGATGGACGAAGACCTGCCGTGGATCCGGGGGAGGCTGTTTATGAGCTTCTCAAAGCCGCGGGTCGATGGGGGCGGGCCTAGTTCTCGCGCAGAGTTACGTGCAGGACGGTCGACTATCATGCTGCTGGGACGGGCGCCACGCTCGTTGCTGCCAGTGCGTGGACGCCGCCAGGCTGGTTCGGTGTCTCGGTACATGCTGGCCGGATCGGTGTACGAGTAGCCTTCGTCACTGACATCGGGGAGGCGGGGTGGGGGCTTGCTGTTGTTGTGGTAGGTCCGGCCTCCACTTGTCACGCTGTAGCCGCCTGCACTGTCCCGGTGGCGCTTGGATTCGAGGACGTCTTTCTCGGCAATGAGCTGGGCAGTATGGCTGCCATCGTCGACGCTGTAGATCTTCTTGTGCTCGCGTCGCGAGGGGCCCTGGGTGATGTACGTGTCGCCGCGGGTGTCGAAGGGCTTGGTGAGCGGGCTGGAGGGGCGGTCGAGGCTGGTGTAGGGCGTGCGGATGGGCAGGGCGGGGACGGCCGAGGTGCTGGCATTGGGCCGCGCCACACGGTCTTCGGTGTTGCGGCGCGGTCGTCCCGTGTACGAGTCGTACTTGAGGTTGCTGCTGCGCAGGGCAGACGGGGTGGTGGGCGAATACAGCGGCTGGTGGTGGGACCCCGCAATGCGTTCGCCACTGGAGCGGGGCGAGCTGGCGCGGTTGTAATAGGCGGGGTCGTAGTAAGGGTCGCTGAAGGTGCCCGTCGACGACCTCGCGGGGTTCGCATGGCGACGCGGCGAGGTCGAGCGGTAGTAGCGCGGGTCCATGGTGTCAGCGACGGTGACAGACTTGACGTGCAGCAGCGGTGCAGTCTTGGCGGCGGGCGTGGTGGCTAGCGAGTTGCGTCGCGGCGGAAGCGCAGGCGCGGTGCTGGGTTGCAGTGAGTTCCTCCGCAGGCCTGACGGCTTCGAGGAGAACAGAGGGACGGCGACGCTACCCAACATGTCTGTCAGCCGGTGCAGAGAGGGGCGTGGGATGGAGGGCTTGGCACAAACGACAGAGAAGCAGAAACAACGTCTGGCGAAGAGCAGTGCCGCAGGTGGACGTACATGGTGCCGGTATAAGGGCGAGCGCTCGGTGCGTGTCCGGGAATTTGGCTGACAGCACCAGCACGCGGGCTCGCGGCGACACTCGCGTGTGGGTAGCCCGGGAGCAGGATGATGCAAAGTCGCGGCCCAAGCTGCCTGGATAGTAGCAACGTCCTCGACGGCGGCAGGGGCCTGGGGTCGGGCGAGGGCAGACAACGTGAGGTGGGCGGTGGCGCGCAGGGAGGACCTGGTGGGCGGGCGGCGAAGTGTCAGAGGGTGCGGTGCGCGACGAGAGGAAGAATGAACGGCTACAGGGGCGGGTGAGGTTGCTGGCGGCGAGTGGCTCCTGTGTGCGCAGACAGGACGTCCACCTGGCTCGCCGGCATCCAGTAGGGATCTCCACTATGACATGGTAGCGCCAAGAAAAACCCTGCCTCGCCATGCGTCTGCACGCTGCCCCGCCGCCGCTGCGTGACTGCTTGGTAACGCTGCACGACGGCCGCGTGCCATTCGCCGCCGCTGTCTACGCCTCACTCTGCGAGCCGTCTGCCATGGTGCTGCTGCAAGCAGACGCCGGCTATCGCTGTCAACGTCGCCCCGCCCTCTAGCTGGACTCTGGCATTTGTCCGTCGCCCAACTGACTCTTCTTGGGCAGGATAGCCCTGTGGGAAGCCCAACCTGCCCATCGCCCCGCAACGAGACGCCTCACTCCGGTCACCACGCGCTGTGCGGCCCGAATCATTTCCTCTTTACGAGTACGATCTTCGCCTGTGAACACGCTGCACAGAACCTGCTGCGCTGACTGGCCGGCCAATTGATAATGAAAACGCGGTCCGAGTCGTCCTTGCCAAACCGTGATGTGCACAGGGAAGCCCAGCACGCGTATCAAGACTTCGGCATTATAATTCCACCATTTGCTACAAAAGCCATGCTTTCTTATCCAGTCATGATCTCATCCCGTCGTATCGACCGATTCCCTGGTTCACTCTAATCTCCCCTACGCCTCCTCCCTATGCTCAACACGTGTGCCATCCTTCCTGACACCGTCGCCATCAACCGAGTCCACGTCATCCGCGTTGTGGTGGTTCTGGAGCCCCTTTGCCCGCGACTTGCCAGGAAACGTGTCCATCAGCGCGCCTTTGATGATGTTGCCCTCGAACAGCACATGTATCGACTCCAGCGGCACCCCCTTTGTTTCAGGCACGAACAAAACTGCATACACGCCCATGACAACGCACAGAGATCCAAACAGCAGAAACGTGCCATACGTGATATCCGCCAGCATGATAGGAGTGATTTTTGCAATAACAAAGTTGAAGAGCCACTGGGTCATCAGAGCGCAGGCCATGATGAGAGAGCGTACGTGGTTAGGCGCGCACTCTGAGCTCAGCACAAACGGGATTGGACCCCAGCCTTTTCATCGTCAGCAAGAGCTTGTGATGTGTTTCAAGTAAAGAAGAGACTTACCGAACGAGTAGAAGACCACAAACAAGTACACGCAGATGATGGCGAAAATCGAGTTTCCATCCAGCACTCCAGTCGGTGGGTGGACTGCCATGTTGACGCCGATATAGAACATGCTGAAAGCTTGACCGGCAGACCCGATGATGAGCGACCACTTGCGGCCCAGCTGCTCAGTAAATGCCATGAGGCCAATGGCGGTTACGACAATCTTGACGATGCCATACACGCCCGTCGCAAACAACCCAGACGAACCACCAGTAAGACCAATCTGCTTGAAAATTTGCGGTGCGTAGTAATTGATTGAGTTTGTCCCAGTCCACTGTTGCCAGAACATGAGGATAACTGCAAATGAGGACTGGTAGAATACGCGCTTGCCAGAGCAGGCCGCCTTGAGCTGAGCCACCAGCGACAACTTCTCGTGTCCGTTGAAATCGTTGACGATATCGTCCAGCTCCTGGATCACATCTGGGTCCTCGACAGGCTTGCCACGAACGTGTGCCAGCGCTTTGGCAGCATCTTTAATACGGTTCTTCTCGACCAGCCAACGGGGGCTCTCGTTTTGGAAGAGTATGCCAACGAACAACAGAACGCCTGGAAGCATTTGTAGAGCAAAAGGCACGCGCCATTTTTTGGAGTCTGTTGGGTCTGTAATGTCAAGATTGATTCCGTAGTTCACAAAAAAACTAAGACATATGCCGGTAACTTTGGATGGTCAGCTGTGAACAACGAGGGGGCCTTGAAACAGTCAAACTCACCATTGAAGAGTTGCTAGGATAGTTAGCTATGAATAGCAAAAATTTGAAGAGGGCCAGAATTACCATGCATCCAACGCATCGTCCTCTAATTTCCTTTGGTGCATTCTCACTGATGTATGTGGGCACGACAGCAGAGATCAAGCCGACACCAAATCCCCCAATCGCACGTCCAATGTACAGTTGGGTCAAGCTGGTAGTGTTGATTGCACAGAGGGTCTGCACGATGGATCCAATGATGAAAATAACATCGGCGAAGAGCAGCGCCTTTTTGCGCCCAAATGTGTCGCTGATGTAGAAGGATGCCAGAGCACCAAAGAAGCAGCCAGCCTGAAGGACAGAAACGATGTTGCCTTGCAGATTGCTGAAGTTGGGGCTTTTGGGGTCAAGACTGCATTTTTGTTAGACACCAAAACGATCAGGATAGCCACCACAACTCACTTGAATGAATGCTGGAACGCATCCATTGTCAGAACCCCCCCAATTAATCCCGTATCCCATCCGAACGTCATACTCCGGTGATGTTAGTTGTATTAAAGTCATATAAAACCATGCAGATTATTTACCCTCCAAAAGACGCGGCCGCGGTGAGGACATAGGCGCGTCGGTGAGTCTTGATGTCTCGCCATACTGCAGGAAAATCAAATTTAGCCATGATTGCGTTACTACAGAAGTGCTTATTTTCTCCAAAGCATAAGGCGATATATTGTGTTTTATAAGTATCGGGTATGTCGGGGCAATGCGATGCGTGGCGTGGGGTCCCCAGTGGGGAAGTGGGCCGACACTCAACAAGTAGTAGATCTTCCTCCATTCAAACGCCGCGGCATGACCAAGTCACCTATACAGCGCTGTGCGCATGAGTCAACAAAAATCGTTGGACATTTAGACAAGGACTGCGGTTACATCCGATAATGCAGGCCCTCCCGTAGAGCTGAAAGCAGGAAATAGCGTCGTATTTATATTAATTCAGAAGAGTACGTTGACCTCATGATAAACCAACGGAATGGGAACGACAGGTTAGTAAATGAGAGGGGCACTGTTGGTCTTTGAGTTGAGAATTGTCGAATTCATGTATGTTGTTACTGGCAATTGATCAATATGTTGATAGGTGGAAACAGATGGTACGTTACTGTTCATGTAGATGTGTGTATGTATTGTATGGTGTATCCGTCAGAGAGCTAGCTAGGTTGCTCATGCATTATGTACATGGCAAGACCCGTGACACTGACTACCTAGCCCCAACCGCCTGTATCATACCTAAACACTATGGTCTGTATCCAATCCCTCCAACTGATAAAGTAGGGAGCACATGGTTCTGACAGAGCTCACTTGTTATCCGTATCAGTAGGATGGCGAGAAGGCCGCTTCGACCCAGCAGGAGTGGGCAAGCCAGATGTCAAAGGGAGAGCTAAGAGCGAGGACCGTAGTGCTGCCGTCTGAACATCTGAAGCATGAGTGTCGGCAACTTCGGGAGCATCGGCAGTGCGCTGGGTCTGGTCGCCGAAGAGTTCGATCACCCCTCCCACGTCTTCTTCATCATCATCTTCCATATCTCCTTCCTCTTCCTCATCCGTGTCATCTTCCTCTTCCTCTTCCGTATCCTCTTCCATCTCGTCGGCCTCTCCCATCTCGTCAAGTTGAAGAGAGTATTCAGCATCGATCTGTTGCCTCTCGGCGAGTACCCTCTCGGTGAGCTCAATAAGCTGTTTCTGAGACTGGAGGTGTAGTTCGGTGAGGGCGGGCTCATCAGAGAACAAGTTCTGATACGCCTCTAAGGCGGCCTGAGCATGTTCCCTATATCCAAGTCAGTGCATTCACAAAAGAAACCTCGACTAAATGTAAAAACTGCACCAAACTTACACAGACTGATCCGGCGAGTGTGCAAGGACGAGATGACAGCCAGCCCAACCGAGAGGGCTCAGGCGCGGCTCGAGGAGCAACCGACGACACATGGCGTTCGCTTCTTCTGCTTGGTGCGCCTCAAATTTGTCCCAAGCATAGCAGAATAGCGCGTGCAGTGCCCGGCTGGTGTTGTCCAACGTATTGGATGACATGTCTGCAAGTAGAGATGAGTCGTGTTTGGCGGTTGAGGCAACTGCGGTGTGACAACTGTGGTGATAACCGTTGTGATTACCATTGCGATATTAATTTAGTTTGCTGCCTAACAACTAATTTTTCATGTGACGCTACCTGGTTCTGGTGGATTGGCAACAAGCGCTCAAAGGTTCAGTGAAAGCCGCAACTGAGCTAGAGCAAAGTCTTCCAATAACTTCCGAAAACCACACACATACTTGATAGGAAAAATGAACGTACTTGACGTCCTACCTCTTCATAAATATCCCGCGTTATCTTTAACCTTTTATTCCAACCATGTTTTGCGCTGTTGTGTAAGATGAACGCAGGTGACTTCCAGCTTTCACTCGAAAATAGGAAAGAGCCCCACACGCACCTGATTTTGCGTGTGACGCTAGCAAAATCTGGTGAACTGGCAAACAAACGCCCACAAATAAGCATAATATTTTTTCCTTCTCTACCCACGCCCACATCACGCACACACAACCACAACTCACTGTTTGTTGGCGTACGTGACAACATGGCAGATCCACCCCACCGACGTTCCGGACGGCTCTCAAGCAAGAAGAAGAAGTCAGGAGAACAGCCTGAGACTACTGCGAAACGCCGGGCAAGCGACGCGTTCCAAGATGAGGACAATACGCTTGACGATGAGTATCAGCAGAGTGAGGCCGAGGAGAAAGCGGGCAGCGACCACAACGGCAACCCTTCGAAGCGCAAAAAGACGGTCATGAAACAGCGGCCTTTCAAACGTGGTCCAGACCGAAAAATGCAGACTTTCCTATCGCCCGGGTCAAGCTCACAGGCGGTCAAAGGAGAAAGCGAGACGCTTCCCGAAGGCCTCCGCAGATCTAAGTCAAGCGAAGAAGTCTACTCAGATGAACGCACACTTCTTCTCCAGCGGTTCAAGACTCTGTTGTCCAACGTCAAACTGAAAGTACACCGGAAACCTACTCCTGCTGCTACGGCCATCAACCACAGCATTCACAACTTCTTCAACATGCCTGTGAGAGAAGGACGCACTTTCGTACCCGTGGTTGAGCGGGCCAAGGGTAGACCTGTCAGGGTTGGGGCGGGCAAGCCTAAGAAGACTCTGAAGCCGTGGGTATTCGCTGCAGAACGAACAGCATCAGACGGCACAATCGAACGCCGATACTTCGGACTTTGGATTGCTTCAGCCTTGACCCAGACCACAGCCGACCTCGTGTGCACCGATCTGACGAAGGCCCTCAATGGATGGCCAGGGACTATCGACGCCATCACATCAGACAGTGAACCAGTGTTGGGAGCGTCACATATTTGGGGGCTAATTCGAGCATCTCTTGCACGCCATGACCGCACATACTTGCGGAGTCCCAACTATGCGCATAAGAGGGACAAATCGTCGTTCTATCTCAACCCGATACTCGTTGATCCCATTACGTTCATGCCGAGTATGCAGTGGGAATACACCATCTCCCCACTTTCCATCGCTATCACTACCGATGATACGTCAACATTCATTCCCAAGGGATTTGGTTTCGTCAAGTACGAAGGCGGAGGAACGAAGGGTCGCGTGTTCGACTACGACTGCTATTCGTACAAGCTCTCAGCCGACGGCCAAGAAGAACTACACGATAGTGGGCTTCCAGCCGAGCTGTTCAACGAAGGTGAGGATCGCGATCATGTGGAGAAGATCGAGAAGCTTGCTCGTGGGCTTCTGGCAGCTACCTTCATGATGGTAGCAACGCCAGACCAGTTCAGATTATTTGCCGAAAATTGGATCAAGGAGAGAGCCAACAAGAAGATACTCAAAGCGGTTTTGGTCTACGGCGGCAATAGCCTGGTAACTCTCGATCGCCAATTCCTGTCTTGGAGTATCGTACCTTCGGATCAACTTCGAAAAGACTTGATACCTGGCTGTTACCTACCAGCTGTAGTCGTGAACTCCCGCGACCGTGCTCGAGTGGTGCCAGTCCTTGAAGCCTTGAACAATACGTACATCAGCACTGCTTCTGTTACAGATGCATGGATACAGGCTGTGATCCAAGCTGATATGGTAAACGAAGCGATACGACACGGCGAACCGTCGCTATCCACGTGTTATTGCGATGAATTCACGGATTCTGAGATCATCCACTGCTGCGGAGACTGCGGTCGTTCCTTTCGATGCGGACATCTCACCATGGCTGCACATGGTCTACGAATTTGTAAAGTATGCACAATCGAGCGGGCCACAAAGCCGTTCGACCCTGCATACTGGATCCGCCATCGTTTTCGAATCATCATCGCTCGTGCCGAAGCCAGCGGTAGCGAAGACAAGGAAAACGAAGGCTTGGCCATTCAGTACCTTCGTGCAAGTATCGAAGGCTTTGAATGGAAAGACAGCTATTGTGATCAGATGCGCACACTTCTTCCAGAGCGCAATCGCCATTTTGCCCCTTCTGTCGATGCAGCTTTTCCATTCGGCCGCGGGACTGATATGACTCTCATACATTCTGCCGATAATGTTGTTCTTACGACTTTCGCTCTGAATATGATGAAACACACGCATATCCCAGGTTTTCTGGAAGAGTTGGCAAGGTATCTCAAGAACACCGATAAGATTGCGGAATCCAGCGAGCTTGGTCAGCCTGGAAAAGACAAAGCACTGAAAGAGGAGAGAATGAAGATGATCGCTTTGTGTACCGAGTTCACCCTAGTACGGTTGTTGTTTCCTATCTCGAAGAAGGGCCGGTCAGGGCTGAGCAACTCTCGTGTGGAGTCGATGCGGTTAAGTTGTCAGAGCGGCAAACTCAAGCATGGGCTCAACACATCAGCTGGTGCGCGCCTAGCGTCAAAGACAGAGTTGCCGAAAGTTTTGCAGTTTGGAACCACACGTCTCAATTGGGCCAGCGATGTCCTTGCTCGAATGAAGGTGCTCATCGACGAAATCCAGGCTGAGTTTGGATGCCAACTAGACAAATCTACTCAAGATCGTTGGGTTTGGGTCGGTGAACCAGGTAGCATGCCTGCCGGATGGAACAGCGATGTCGCCTTCAGATTCGCAACAGATCGTCTCAAGATGATGACGTCGGCATGCAACAGATACTTCGAAACGATCGAGGACCCGGAAACAATCTTTATCGAGATTGTATTCATCGCCTGCGTCATTCACTGTAAGATCAAAGAGGAGGACGAGTGGAAGGGGAAGACCTACTCATTTTCCGATTTCCAAAAGCTCAAGTCGCGCTATGCTGAGTTCCTTGGACTTCCCATGGTTCTCCGACCTCGCTCCCCGTTGCGTATGTCTATAGGACATATAGAACATGGCAGGCAGATGCTCAGCGGATGGACTCAAGGTCCTACCTCTCTCAAAGACCGGAACGATGCAGCCCAGAACATGGTAGCTCAAACCTGGGCCTCCAACATGTTGCTGTTTGACTTTGACTCGGAGTGCTACGAAGCATTGAAGCAGATGGTCCGCGAGATCAAAGTGCCAACTGAGTACTACGATCCTACCATATCACGAACTCGCCTTACCAATGCCACGATCGATGATATGTATCTTGACGACTCCGAAGACACCACCGATACCCTGGAGAATCCAGAGACTTGCGACGATTTTGCGATGTTTGGCAATATCGGAGAAGAAGACGACGAGGATGTGGACGACGAGGGTGTGGGTGCTGTGACAGGAGCGACTCCCTCCAACGCAATGCAACAAAAGTACGAGATGTATGCGGGACTCTATGAGCAACATGCCGAGGAGATAGGAAAGAAGGGAGCGCACTGCTTGGAACAGATGGGGGAAGCGATGCAGTCCAACGACAGGAGGCAGTTCGAAAAGTTCGAAGAGATGTTCAAGAAGGAGCTACCGGATGATGAATCTTTGTGAAAGGAAAAAGAAAAAGGTGGAGGACAATATAGCCTGCCGGGCCTTTGATGTATTGCCACACTATCAGGTATGACTTTGGGTCAACTTGACGACGAAACGTCGCTGTCATGGATGCCACCATGATGCTCTAGCAAGATAGAAGAAATAGAAAATGTGAGAAAAAGGACACAAAAGTGCATGATAGGCGTATACTGCTAAGAATGTAGGTGCAAGACTGCTATACTAATCTTAGATGTAGCTGTCCAGCTGTTGCAAGATTTCGCTGTATCTTGGTTCCTGGTATTTCAATTAACTGAAAATGTACCTAGACACACAGGCACCTCTCAGCTCAAAGGCCGACAGTGTATCTCTCATTCACCAACCCGTTAGTTCTTGATGATCAATTGACCGACAAAAGGTCCGCACACTGTCGGTACGAAAACTCGGCGTTTGCACGAAGTGGAGTTCGTCAGATGCCGACCCCAGGATTTCCCCACACTTTCAAAGAACACCAGAGCAGTAGTTTGAAGTTTTATACCTATCTCATTCGTTTATCATGAGTCTTCAAATGCCGACCAGATTCCACACGATTGCCCCCCCATATTCCGGGTAAGTCCATATCCTTCTCAATCATATGTTTGCCTTCTCCTTCTTCTGTTCTGGCACCTGCGTCAACAGCTTCTCGTCTTTGATTGCCGATTTCAGGTTTTCCAGGACCAGCAGCTCCATATCGCGCTAGTACAGTTAGCGCATGTCCGATGCGTCCAACGATGGAAGCAACACGACTCACCTGTGTCTCGAATGTCCCGGTTCCAAGGTGAGGCAGCAGCACAGCATTCTCACACTCCAGCAGTCCTGGGTGGATCTTTGGCTCCTCCTCAAACACGTCCAGCCCGACTGTCCAGACCTTGCCGCTCTTCAATGCGTCGACCAAAGCCGCCTCGTCAATCAATGCTCCTCGAGCCGTGTTCACGATTATCACGCCGTCCTTCATTGTTTCGAACTGCGCCTTGCCAATGATGTGCTTTGTGGAGGGGTTGAGGGCCAGGTTCAGACTGAGCACATCGGACGTCTTCAGCAGCTCCTCGAAGCTCACGTATTTTGCGCCATCTTCTTCGTTCGAGGGCAGTCGATTGCGGTTGTGGTATTGGATCTTCATGCCGAAGGCCTTCGCACGGTGTGCGACCGCAGAGCCGATGCCGCCCATGCCCAAGATACCGAGCGTCTTGTTCTTGGGGTCATGCCCGAGCTCGAACTTCCCGCGCCATTTACCTGGGAATGTGTCAGTCAATGCTGCCGCGAGGATCAAATCGCCACTCACCTTGGTTGACTGCCTGGAAAGAGTGCTTGATGTTCCGCAGAGCGCCCAACATCAGCCAAATCGCTATGTCCGCAGTCGCATCATTGACCGCTATCGGGGTGCTTGACACTGCAATGCCCCTCTTGGTGCATGCTGCGATGTCGATGTTGTTGTAACCAGCTCCGTTGTGGCAAATGTACTTCAGGCTCTTGGGTAGGACGTCGAGCAACTCCTCGTTGAAATCTCCAGTTACGGGGTTCGAGTCGTTACTCCGGTAGAGCACGAAGACGCCGTCAAATTCGCCACTTCGACATTTCGAAAGGAAGTCCTCCCGGCCGCCTTTTGGGTACTCAAGCAGTTTCGACGCAACCTGTGCACACTCTTGCCATTCCTTCCTCGCGTGGTTGAGATCACCGATGAGGAGTGCTGCTCGTTGCGACATGTTGCGTTTGGTTG
Source organism: Dothidotthia symphoricarpi CBS 119687 (assembly GCF_010015815.1). NCBI lineage: Eukaryota > Fungi > Ascomycota > Dothideomycetes > Pleosporales > Dothidotthiaceae > Dothidotthia > Dothidotthia symphoricarpi. The sequence goes on from NW_022985008.1 coordinate 1,236,270, forward strand.
TACCTTTGAAAAGGTAGGAAGAAAGCTAAAGTTATTCGAAAGCTCTGGGACGCTCCCCTCGAGTGCAGCGGCGTTTGATGCCCTTTTATTGCTCGCGCCCAAGATCCACAATGGTCAACCGGCCCAAATCGTACCGAGCTATGGCCGATCCACGCTTCAAACGTAGTAATTTGCCTCGATAAAGAGCCGGGGACGTAAAGCTTCTCTTTGCCTAAATTCAATTTCCTGGCCGTTGGGCACCTGAAATACGCATGCCGATGACGGGACCCCGCCTGGGGATTTACATATCGACCCCGCCAAACCTCCACAACTCTTCAAGATAACGTTGCAGATATCATGCTTGGCTCCAGAGATTTGACCAATGCCTGATATAAGGCAAGGATATCCCTCGGAACATCCGATAACATGTCGCTCTTTGCTATCGACCCAGACGAGGCCGGACTCGTAACATTTGCGATATCGAAGATCCACGACCCAGGTACCCAGATCAAAGGCCGACTCCGCAAGGTCAAAGGCCGAGGATGACGAGGCGTAAGAGCGCTAACCCGCATTTCCTAAACTAGCGCGGTTAGTGTGTGCCAGCAGGGCTGGGCTTTGCGGAGTCATATCGTGGCCGACATCCCGACGCAACCCCAGCATCAGTGGAATGCTCGAGCTGCCTATGCGTTTGCCTACGCGTCTGCCTATGTGCCTTGACGAATACTGAATGGCAACAAGCGGTGATGAGGCGTATTGGAACGCCTGAATGTGGATGAGCTATAAAGATCAGGTATTCTCTTCCTCTGGCAGGTAGTCAAAAGACACAGATCACATATATACATTCTCAATATCACAACGAAAACGCAATGGAGCTGAAGAAAATCGCAATCCTCGGGGTATGTTATACAATACCAAATCGACAATCAAGACGTGTACTCCTTCGAATACTCACTTAACCTGCAATAGCCTGGAGGAAATGTGGGAAACTCCACCATCACCGAACTCCTCAAAGACGGCCAACGTTTTGATATCACGGCTATCACTCGTCAGACCTCGACATATACACCACCTCCAGACTCCACCATCATCCACAAGCAAGTGGATTATACATCCCTATCCTCGCTTGTGGAAGCTTTCAGTGGCCAAGATGCAGTTGTAAACTGCATCACTGGGGGAGCTACGCACTACGAGCCCTCGAAACTCATCATCGACGCTGCTATAGCAGCCGGAGTGAAGTTCTACTTTGCAAACGAGTTTGTCGGACACATCATGAGAGAGCAGTTCAAAAGAATGCCCGAGGCGTTTGTCGGCGCGAAGATCCGCATTCGAGAGTATCTGGAAGAGCTGGGAAAGGATGGCAAAATTGCGTGGACAAGTTTGACCGGGGGGCCGTTCTTCGATATGTGTAAGTGGTTATGTTTTTTACTGCAGATACCCAGTTCTCTACACAGCGGTATGTGTAGCACGTCAAGAACCACACTGACTGGTAGACCAGGGCTGATGAAGGGACCAGCGGGCTTCGACGTTGCCAACCGCCGAGCCCGTATCTACGGCACGGGAAACAACAATCTTTGTTGGACGCCCCTATCCACCATGGGTCTTGCGGTAGCAAACATGCTGCGACATCCCGAACCTATCATCAATCGCCCGATATACATCTTTCCCTTCCCAAAACTCAGCCAAAACATCATCCTAAGTACGCTCGAGTCTGTCCTCGGCACCAAGTTTACCGTGGAGAATGTGGATGTGAAGAAGATCAACGAAAATTCTAGGCTGGCTCTCGAAAAGGGAGAGGCCGCGAAGGCTATGAAGGGGCTTGCTGTGAGCAACCAGTTCTTCGAGGGGGACAGCGGGAATGATTTCAGGGATTTGGTGGAGAACGAGACGGTTGGTGTGGAGACGATGAGCGTGGAGGATGGTGTTCGAGCTGCGATTGCGACATGGGGTGAAGATTTTCCTGTTGTGCAGGGCATGTTCAGAGTTGAGCCTTGCGAGGTTTGAAGTTGTGGGAGTAAGGGGGCTAGAAATGTGAACAGCACGCTTGGAAACATTTAATATCGCAGGATGAGTGTATCCCTTGCTCTTCAGTCTCTAGAAATATAGAGTCTATCGGCACTCAACCCCCATTTTGGAATCTGCAACTTGTCAAGGATGAAAAAGGATATGAAGCTTCTCCAAGACGAACCCCTCAGTTCCTATATCCCTTCCAATCGTGTCCGATAAACCTATAACTTCCAAACCCTTCTCATCTCCACCTCTTTCTATCTACCCGCCCAGCAACGGATCCTCCAACGTTGTCCACTCCACATGTGCCCAGTCCTCCACACCCAATTTGGTCTTCTTCCTGCTCCACCCCTTCGGCTTAAACTCAATGCTCAAGCCCGCTGTAGCAGCCCACCCTCCATCGCGTTTCCTCTTTCTGCACCTATCCACGCGATACAGCATGCTCTTGTCTTTGTCCCGCCACTCACATAGAGCCGCTTGCATGGGTACTACGACGAGCCACCTTTTCAAGTAGATGGTGAGGCTTCCGGGCGGCTTGCTGCATCCGGTTCCTGGTACCCGTCCAAGGGTGCCAATTTGAGTTTGATCGTGTTCCTTGTTCGAATCGCCCTCATGTCTCTCCGCCGGCGTATATTCGACTTCCTCTCCAGCCCTATCCGCCAACCCCTGCAGATCATACAGGCTGCCTAAATTTCCAAGGCAAATCCCCTCGGGAAACGTCTTATCTCGATACAGAAACGTGCGCTGCACCCTCAACGATCGCTGCACCCACGCCAGCAAAGGCCCAAGCCCAAACTCTGCAAACACACCAGCCAGATGCGCAATACTCGGGCGATAGCACTGAGGCCGCTGCCACTGGGGCTCCTCTCCCCCAACAAGCCCATCATACGACCGCCTCCCCAGACTGATCCACTCGAGGCCCCGTAATACAGTCAACTGCCGCACAACCCCCTCCCACAACGCCCAGTGCAAGACGCCCTCGTGACAGAGATGCAGCCGCCGCACCCCCAGCAGAAACCAGTTGTTCTTCAACCCCTCGGGCCCGAATATCTGCGCCACGCTCGGCAGTCCCCACGCCAGATCGCCTGTCATAGTAATGTCCTTTGCTACGCGCACTTCCATCGTCTGCACTGCGTGCCGGAACCACAGCCATGATGGCACGCGGTGCCAGACTGGGAACGGGTACCACGTGCCGCCGACAGGATACACACTGGCCCAGAGCCGCGCTTTGTGGCAGGCAAGGGCGCGCGAGCAGCGCGTTGTTGCGAAGAGTGCGGGGAGGCGCGGCGTGCGGATATAGCTTCTGTAGGGATGGAGTGTCTGTGTGCTTCTGGTTTTGCAGAGGGTGATGGTCATGGCGTGTGGTTCTGCGGCGAGGAGGGCGGCCGTCCATATCAGGTCGCGGAGTTCTTGTGGGAGGTTCGAGAACTGGGGGAACGTGGTGGGTGGGCTGCATGGTGTGAGGTCCATGGAGGTAGACGTAGCTTTCGAGTCCGTAGCTAGCAATATCTGAAGTGGCGTCGAGTGTGGTGGGAGGATGCCATATAGCTTTGCAAAGTATGTCTGGTTGGTTCCTGCTCAACAAGCATCATTAGCTCTTGCTTCAAGAATTGTATCGGACAAACACGTGCATCACATCACGTCTTATCTGCAATCGGAAAGTGCATCCATACCATACAACAGATACCAAGAAGTCATCGTTCATATTCCAAGATCTTCCAGCTCAGGTTTACTGAGCGAGTCATTATACGATAGTAGTCACCACTTACCATTTCCTGAGCTTCCAGCAAACGATTATTTTGGGGTTATAGCGTATTCACGCCTGTTGTACAAGCAGATAGACGCAACACAGTAAAAACCTAGTATAGCAACTCAATGTAGAAGCTAATACCCAGCCCCTTTGCACACAGTCAGCATCAGTAAGAGTACACAGTAATGGTAACAGAGAGTTGATCAACCGTCTCTTGACGACTGGCTGCTCAATCCCACCAAGCGATATACCTCCCAATGGAGGACTGTATCTGCCGGATACGCCGCTGTCAATTTAGACATACCCTCGTGGTGATAGTCATAGTGCTGAGTATTCCTCTGCTATCGTCAACTGACTTGGTTATTCGTAGTTTCAGGCGGGCTCTATCGAGTTGAGTAAAACTTTTATCTGGTGGAATGATGCCTGCCTGACTTAACTTTAGGTGTCGGCCTACTTTTATTAATCTCCATGTCATAGAAGCAGAAAGCCACAACACAACAAAAGCCGAACATGATTGAAGCAGTATATAAGCCACACCCCAACTCCTTAACACACAATAAATATCACTAACAGCACAAAATACCGACTTACTTACACCAAGCCCACCCCATCGTCAACGAAAGACCATCCCTCCGCACACAACGAACCCCGCAACCTCGCAACCTCCAGCCAACTCCCTCAGACCGAGCACTTTCCCCTCCAATTACAGACTAGCAAACACGGCATACCGTCAGACCAACACTGATAGTAACCGACACATACCAAAGAATGGAGCTCCCAGTTGAGTGAGTCAGTGAAGTAGGAGAGTTTTCTAGCAGTGGAGCGCTCGATTGACAGACGGCGTGTTATCTATTAGTGATTTGATTTGATTTGATTATACCGAGCATGCGAGCTTCAAGAGTGCGGATGTTTGGCTGTCGGGGGTTGATGGAGGTACTGGTAGAAGAGGATGGGTAATCTGTAGGATAAGATGGGGGGTGAGGAAGGATGTTGTGTTCCGATAAAGAGAGCCTCATCATCAAACGACCTCCTTCACACAGGCAAACACATTACTACCCTCAACATGTCATGTCATGTCACGTCATCCAAGACCCAATCACAAGACACCAAAAGTTCCAGAAAAGCTCAAACTATCCATCCATACATACACACCCTACCAGCAATATATACCTCTCAGCCTATCTTCTATCTCCCATCTACCACCATCCCCTCACCCCAACACAGCCCCTTCTCACCTGACCCTAGATCCCCAAGCACATCGCCTTCCCAAATCAAGAACACGATCAAACATGGTAAGTAGGCAAGCAAAGGGGGACGCAGCGCCAGTAACCCCAAACATTAAAACAGACACTATAGTCGTACAAAAACGAAAACGAAAACGCCCTCGCTAGACGCACACAACAACGGAACCACACAGACACACAGACACAGACATACACGCGCGCGCGCCATATGCTCCAGCTATATACAGTTTCCGCATTGCATAAAAAGGCAGACGCGGGCAAAAAAAACATGCAAGTAAGAAACGTAAAAAGAAATGAAAAATTCGTCGACACGGGATTTGAAGACGGGACAAATCATGCATACGGTCGGGGCCTGCTGATGGAGCGTTTCGCCGGAAGCCGAAAAAACAAGCAAAAAACAATTCTATAGGGTCGTGAAATCGTGTGTAAGGGTATCTGTTTTGGTTTAGGTTCCATTTTTTGGTGTGTGTGAGAGATACGGATACGATCGGGAGATCGGGGGGTTGCATATTGTGGTACAAAGATCAAGAGAGGATCGTCTATTGAGATTCTAGAAGCGTGTGAGCTCTGCGGTGGTAGCGTCCCAGCGGCTTTGGCATCGGCGGTACAATATGAGCGCGTGATTTAGTCTCGTTCTTTTCCCTGGTCGATTCGGCCTTGTTCTTGAGGAGCTTCTTCTTCTCTAGGTCTGGGTCGTAACTGTAGGATGCGGTGATTGTGACCTTTTGCTCCCGTGTGCTTAGCGGAAGCTGGTATTTGAAGTTACCCCGGACAATCAGCTCAAAGGGATATTGCAGGACTTCTTCCCAGCGCGCAGTTCCCCCTGATTCGGCTTTGTTTCCGGGATGTGAGAGTCGGATTTCACCAACGGCCTCGCCTTTTTTCCGCTGCCAGAATGAACTGTCAAAGTTCAAGGGTGAGTCGAAGTGGAAGACACGTCCGAGAGACATGGTTCGAGGCTCGCCCGATTCAGGATCGTCGATCGGATCTGTTCCTTCATCGACACCATCATCCACAGAATCAGCCTCAATGGGTAGCCAGTCTTCCATGTTGTCTTGTGGTCCTTTTCCGTGGAGGCGCCACCATGCATCAGACCCGACGTGCTTGCTCTTGGCGAATATACTCACGTCCATGTCTGCGACGATGACGCCAATGATGTTGGGATTGACAGCGTCGACAACCAAGTCCAGCATAATTTCGTCTTGGCTCACGACGACATTTCGGATATCTCGAACTTGGACATTGGTGAGGGGCTTTGTGGTCGCAAAAACTAGCCCAACCGAGCAAAATACGACGACAAGGAGCAGGATCGAGAGGACGAGGCATCCCGCGAATTTTCGACACCAACCACCATCATGACGATGACGATGTCTTTGCTCAAGCTGGCGAAGTGTCACGCTATTCCTTCGGCGGGGAGTGCGAACTCGTGGGCTTCGGCCCGATGGGAGCAGCGGCATGCGCTCATCGTCGGCTGCATGTTCAGCGTCGAGATCGTAGGCGGAGTATTCTCCGGGCTTCTTGGTGCCGTTGGTTTGGCCGTTTGCAACGTTGAACGTATGGAAACGAGGGCTATTTGGCTGGGATGGATGTCTTGACGACGGACCTCGTGCGCGTGAGGACTGAGCCATTGACGAATCGCTGTCCATGACTAGATGGCTTAGCGCGCCCCGGCCTTGGCCAAGTCGTCCAATATGATGGTGGTGGCTGCCTTGACCTACACGGCCAGACCCGATGCGGATAGTTCCCTCGCCACGATCCAGGACGTCGGGATCAGCGTTGATGTACGCATTGGCGAACTTCATGCTGCTTTTTTTGCCAGGATTCTTGTGGGCGTCGCGGATCGCTAGTTGCCGTGGATCCGCTAGACTCGCAATCGATGTCATGCTCGGTGTGCGCGAGTGGTGTTGTCGGCTTCGATGTGGTTGTTGTTCTGGAGGATTCGATTCGTAAATAAACGTCGCATCCGAGTCGGACGAATTTGCTTCGTCGACCGCGCTCGCGACTTTTTGTTCGAAGACATCTGCTTTGGACGAAGCTTTGCGAGAGCTCGCGTTAGTGCTTGAGTAAAAATAGCGGAGAGAAATCGGTCTTGTGGGGAGCATGCGCATCTCTGGACTTTGGGGTGGAGACATGGATGCCATGGAGCGCCGGTCATCATATAAGCGATGTGAGACGGAGCTTCCAATAGAGGACGCAGTATGGGAGCGCGGCCCCATGTCTGGTCTGTTCGGGAGGTTGTGGTGGTAGGAGATGTGCGAAGACGTACCAGTACCTGCGTTGATCGACGGCGCTTTCCGCTTATTGGGTTTCCTTTCTTTTTTGGGCCGTATTGTCTCGTTGCTCGGCTTGAGTCTCAGGCTGCCGTCAGCGCGCCCAGAGGCCGAGCGGTCTTGGTTGCCAATCGGGGCCTGTGCGATGGACGAGACCGTCTCCGTCTCCACCGTCACGTTGCGCAAGGGCGGGTCTCTCTGCGAGCGTGTCGACAGCGACGAGAGCGAGGGCTTGGTGGAGAGGACGTGCGGGCGGTAGGTGGACGGGGTGCGCTGTTCCTGCATCTTGCCCCGCCGGACTGTCCTGGAGCCGCTGTCGCTGCCGCTCCCCGTTGCGCTGTAGGTGGTGGTGCTCGTAGCGGCGGCGGACGTGTTTCTGCTGCTGAGGTCTTCGGTGACTTTGGACGGGCTGACGTCATTTCGCTCTTGGTCGGAGGCTTTGAGCGCGGGGGGCGTGTCGATGAAACTGCAAGGAGAACAGGTCAGCAGAGTGCAGCCGCAAACGGATTTTCGTGCCGTGCCCTAGTGTCTGACAAGAGTGGGGCTAGTCGCGGGCAGCCTTACCTTTCCGCTTCGAGGCCGTCAAAGCCGGGGGTTGTGGGCAGGCTGGATTCCTGCACCGTCTCGAGCTTGGGGACAACGCCGCTGGCGCCCCTGGTCGGCCCCTTGATGCTCAGGGCGGGCTCCTCGGCGTCGCTGGCCACGGCGTCGTCCTTGAGCATGGCGATGCGCGACAGCGAGGCGGGCGACGAGGCCTGGACGACAATGGCGGGCGTCGCAGCCGGCTCGGGCTTCTTTGCGGGCGCGCGCAGGGAGCTGGCGCGCGAGCGGGCGCGGGACTCGGACGACGGCTCTGGCGACTTGAGGCGGGGCGAGATGGGCCAGCGGGGCGTCGAGTCGGCGGTGCTGGCCAGCGGCGGCGGGCGGGTGGAGCGGGGCAGCTTGACGACGGTGTCTGTCGACGAGGCGGGCGACATGTGGGGGATGCTCGCAGACGACAGGGCGCGGTGGATGGCCGTGGCCGAGGGCGGGCGGGAGTTGGCGCCGGCGAGGCTGGAGGGCCTGCTGGGGCTGACGTCGGTGCTGCTCTTGCGCGAGCGCAGGCCGGTGCGCGAGCGGAGGGCTGCTGGGGGAGGGGCGGCGCGTGTGTGGCGTGCTGGTGAGGCGTCGCGCGAGGACTGGGGGGACGTGGCTGTCGAGGGCGAGCCGGACACGTTCACCAGCGTCTGGTGTCGGGGGTGCACAGGCCCGCTGTCGAGTGCAGAGGCAGAGGCGGACGCGGACGCAGACGCAGACGCCGGCTTGGACGCGGCGGGCAGCGTGGGCGTGGGCGTCGACGTGGCGGTCGACGTGGGCGTCAATGTCGAGGTCGGTGTCGTCGAGGGCTCTTCCGACTCCAGCACGCCCGTGATGGATTGGAAGTCGGCGTGCATGGCGGCCGTCATGGTGAGTCGCTGTTGTCGTCTTGGGCCAGGAAGGCTTGGGAGGGCACTGTCATGCTCGACCGTGTGGGCACTGGTTCGCTGGAGGCCCCGGCGAGCGACGCCGCTGTCAGAGTCGAGGAGGAGCCCACTGCGCGCCCGTCATTTGCTGGCAGACGTCACCCCAGTTTGCAGCAGTCGGCGTCAGACAGCAGGCAGCAGGCAGCAGAGCAAACGGCGGGGAATGCGTCGGGGCCGGTGCGCCAGAGAGAGGGGAAGTGCAGTGTCTTTGCGATGATGCACCACTGTCGTCGGGCCCTGCAACCCTCACCTTGAGCCCCCAAGATCGGTTGAGCCAAGCCTCGTCAGGAACCGACAGTTGCCAGCGCATCGCCCGACTGCTCACTACAAGACGCTTCTGCACCCTTCCTTCACACACCGCAAATAACCACTCCCACTCCTGGTCACCTGCACGCACTGCCCTCACCGCAAACCTCGCCATCCCGCACCCAGCACCACAGCAGCCTCCCTTCACCCGCGACAGCCACCCTGCCTGCTGACCACACGGCCGCTTTTGATAGGGCTGGCTGCGCGGCATGGTCCGCATGCAAAAGCAATCCTCTAACCTCTGCCTGCGCCTCTGAGGCCTGACGCCTGGCGCTTGACTCTATGCGCCACTCCCAGCCCTCCACGTACCAGAGCCCCACGCCCAGCGACCTATCTCGCCAGCACAGCGTGCGAATCCGGCCTGAGCGTGGGTTGAACGAGTCCTGTTTCGCGCCTTGCACATGTGCTTTTCTTGTCTCCAACATGTGCCTATCTCGCCCGCCTGCTCGTTGCAAATGTGCTCACCTCAGCGCGGGAACCTAATCACCTCCCGGGCCGTACCACCAGATGCCTAAATTTACCCCATTAGTGCATGAATCTCACTGCGCAGCCCCAAACTACGAGGTCATCTTTTCCGGCACACGTGTATAGCCACACGAACTGAACGAAAAGAGAAGAGTGCTTGTTCAAGTTGCCATTTCCAATTTGGGAACGATGTTCCCAGGCATAGTTTACGAGCATGTGTAACCTGGCATGCAGCTAGCTATACCGCTACCTCCCTGGCCTTATCACCAGCCTTGTTTCCCAGGATAAGCTTACTTTATTTTGTCACAATTCTCGCTTGGATCTTCGTCGTCTTTCTCCTTGTCATTATCTGAGTTCTTCAAACAACATGTGCTCTGTCCTTTTCTTTCCGCAGTCGAAACAACAGATAGAGAGATCAGGTCAAAAGGTACGAATGCTGGTCTTCCAGTGCTGTGTGTCGTAGTAGTCGAGAGGAATGGGAGGTACTCTAGTTGAGTCTCCGAACGTAGGCAGCTCGACGTTGAACGCTGTAGTAGCCACGCCCACCAGCACTAGACTTATCTACTCTTGTCCTATGGGTGGCTGGGGTTGAACGTCAACTTATCTTGCATCTTGACCAGTGACGTAATCAGCCTTCTTCTACTATCCTTCTCCAACACATCTTTTCTACACAGCAGCCACAGCAACCACCAGCACGCCCAACTGATACAATAATGTTGAAATGGATATGCTATCCAATCAACGCGCTGCAGGAGTGGTCAATCACCTCTGCATTTACAACAAATGATACTCGTCCAGCTACCATCATGTCAAACACACCACCACTCCTCAAGCTCCCATCCGAGCTACGCAACAGGATCTACGAGTTCGCCCTCTCCACTCCAACGCCGCTTTACTATCTCGAGCCCCGCAACGGCAACAAGGCATTCCTCCATGTCCGCGCCACTTCACCACACCGACCCGACTATCAGGCCATCGAATTCAACCAGCTCAAGTACACGAACAAACAGCTGTATGCAGAGACAGCAGGCCTGGAGCTCAAACTCAACGACATCGTCGTTTGCACACAGTCATACAAGGAGAGTCCCGCGGACAAACTCAGCGCCTGGCTGTCTTCCATGTCGCGTGCAAAAGCAGCCTGGATCAAGACAATCGTAATCAAATTTGAGATCTCACGGCAAGCAGACCGACAGCACTTGGAGAGGATGCCCGAATCGGCAGAGGCTCTCGTGCAGTTGACGCGTCTGTGCAAACTGCACCCAAGCATGACGATCAAGTACACAATCCCTGGCTGGACATGTGAGAGCTACTTCACACGCTTCATCTCCATCTTCTTCGTCGACGCGATATGCTATATCATGGCGTTTCGGGGTCAAGATCGCCGGGATATCCTGTTCGATGAGAGGCCGGACTTTATGGCATTTTACATGAACATCGCGCGGGCTTGGCAGGGAGACGTGGATTTGGGGGACTTGCAGGCTGCGAATTTGTCGTATATCCCTGAGGACTCGGTTGAGTTAGCTGGGACTGCGAGAGAGGTGCTGGCTGGTCGGACGAGGGGGGTTACTGTGTTGGAACTCGAGGAGGAACATGATCTGGTGATGAAGTGGCTTGTACATGGCATTTGAAAGAGCAGGACTCGTCGAGAGGGCAGAACCATAAAAGCCTACCTGCAAGCTTGATTGTGAGCTCAGATCCGAGCTTGATTATAGGCGGGCTCGTAGGTGGGCTCAATCGTGAGCTCCATGGTAGGTAGACTTGATCGTAAGCGTAGCAATGTTGTTGCGATTAACAGTAGTACTAGTAATACAGTGCGGGGTAAATGTACCAGGCCCAGTGTAAAATACACCGACGCGGTACCCCAGTGTACGCTAATGCATTGGTGCCTTTCCAGCTTCAAGAGACGTCGCTTCCTCCCTCACTCTCTACACCTGCACAATTGTTCTCTCGACCAAACACAAAATCCAGTGAACTCACAAAAGCCCAAATGACTGCACAGCCGCGGAACAACAACAACCCATCTCACGTCGTCCTCGTCTAGACCAACAACCATGCCTTCCTCATCAAGCTTTCTCGCCCTTCCCAGGGAGTTACGCAACTCGATCTATGAGTACGCGCTCACCTCAACAACTGGACTGTACTACCGAGAGCCATCAGAGCTTGACCACGAGTACAAAAACACCAAGCCGAAATCCTACCAAAAGCCCAGGATTCGCAAGCCCATATTATACATCCGTCACTACGAAACCCACGACATAAGAGCCTCGGATGAGTTCAACCAGCTGGCCTACGTCAACCGCCAGATCCGAGCAGAAACCACCACGCAGGAATTGAAGTACAACAAGATCCACTTCCGGCGCCACCGCGACGACCAGCGCCTCGCAAGCCTCCAGCTCATCTCCTTCCTCAAATGCAGGTCCGTCACCACAGCACCGTGGCCCATTGAAATCGCCATCACCGACTTCGACACGGAACAGGTACCGATAGAACTACTCGCTCTCCAGGTCACCATGCAACACGGAACGGAGCTCAACCGTCTCTGCAGCGAGCGGCCAAACGTCTCCGTGCAATTCACTCTCTCCGGTTGGCGTGGCGCAAAGGACAACACGAAAGCCTGCATGAGCTTCTTCGTTGTCCTGGGGATTTGTCTGATGGATGCTCTCCGTGGTAAGCAGGCATCTCCCTGCCTGCTTCGCCCGGGTAGTCGGTGTCAGACGAGGGTGAACAAGATTCTGAAATCGATTACGAAGGACCGTCTTCAGGGAGATGGCGATGGGATGCTAACGCGGGCTGCGAATCTGAGGGTTGTGCCTGATGAGGGCACGGTTTGGGATGAGGAGAAGTGGTTGGCGTTTATGGATGGTGAAGGGGGGGCGGATTACTTCCATCGGGAGGAGACGTTGGAGCAAGTCAAGCGGTGGATCGAAGAGGGCATATAATCTAGTACAGTCGTGTCTTCCATCACGACATCGATTGCATTGACAATCCATGTTCCATTTCTCTGGTCGTCAGAGAGGTTCCGCCGGAGTCCTACTCAAGTAACCTAACACGCATTGCGTGGATTCTGTCTAATACACATATTCGCATACTGAAGAAGAAAAAACGCCGCGGTCTCTACTTTGTTCGTCTCACTCTCCATCTCCATCTCTCTCGTTCGCGGTAACAAGCGTGCTGTCTAGCCTGAGGAGGAGCGTCTTATTCACTAGACATACATACATACATACATCCATGCCTTCTCGACGTTACGGATGGAGTTTGAAGAAACTGCCCCAACGGTGCTGGGAAGACTGTACGCACAGCCGTTGGACAAAAAGTGAGGTCATGTGTGGAACAAACAGAGTGGATTGTAGAAATGGTGATCATCGAGGTATGTTAGAGTAGGAGACATTGAACATTCGCTATAACTTCCACAGACACATGAACTCTCGATGAATCGAAATACCAGGAACTAAGGTACACCGAAAACCATGGAACAGCTCGACAACTACAACTACGTTTAGTGTAGAAAGCTTATGTCTGAGTTCTTAGCTGTATACACCTTGCGTACACGTTGTTCAGTTTACTTGTGTTGCTTTGCAGGTTATAGGAGCCTTGAAAAACGTAGATTGCTTGCTGCTTTTACGGTTGACTGAGAGGTGGGCTGGTTGACGGAACTTCATCGTAGGGGAGTGCACAGCACAGCAGAGCACAACAAGAGAATGGAACGAAACAAGTCGCAGAGAAGACAGTGGAGTAAACAGGCACAATATTTCATTTCGATCACTTCTATTCCAACATCACCAAACCACCTCTTCTCCTCCAAGCCCCAATACACGAACAGAAAGTCGCTACAACCCAATGATCGCGCAGCACATGCAGTAGCGTCGAGAGTATCCCATGCAGCCCAATCCCAATCCTGAACCCAATCTATCCAGCCAAGAAAGCCCATTCCCAATAAAACGCCCAAATCGCACTCAACCCGACAAACCCTCCAACCTAGTAAGTCGAAGCCGCATACGCCTGCCCAACAAGCGTATCAGCATTGAGCATATCCGCGCCATCCGCGACCATGAAGTACGAGTAGCCCTCAACCAAATCAGACCCATCCATGTACTCCATAGCCTGCTTGAGGAAGCTGGCAGCCTGCGCGTCGGTGGCGGAGCCGGTGTTGAGGCCGAACTCGGTGACCCAGACGGGCTTGCTGTAGAGGGCGGCGGCCTTTTCGATCTGGGTCTTGAAGCGGGTGATTGTCTCGTCTGAGGGGATGTCGTAGAAGTGGATGTTTGTGGCGTGCACGATGGCGTCGGGGCAGGCGGTGTGGAAGTCTGTGAGCCAATTTAGGCCCATGGGCGCTGCATCTGTGCCTACACCGTTTGACACTGAGGGGCCGAGGATGGTGACGTCTGAGTGGGAGGAGGCGATGGGGTTCATGTATTCCATCCATGAGGTGCAGGCGGCTTCGGGGGTCATGTTGGCTTGGGCAGCTACGTCGGGCTCGTTGAAACCCATGACGGCCTTGGTGCCGGCTTTGACGGCTGTGTCGACGTTGGCGAGCCATGCTTCGGCGGTGGAGTCGGAGGGCTTGTGCATCATGGGGACGAAGGGAGCGCCGATGCTGGCGCTCTCGGTCTGTCCCCAGTTGTAGGCATAGCCGTAAGACCCGCTGAGAGCCTTGCAGAGGGAGGCGTCATTGTAGGCGAGACCGCGCTTGGATCCGCTGTAAGTAGGGGAGCTACCGGTGGCAGATGCCTTGGCGGAGGAGACAACGGCAGAGGAGGCGGCGGCTGAGGACTTTGCCGCAACGGGCTTCTGCGCGAAGGACATGGACACATCAACCGAGGTGGGGACGGCGTACCCGTCGGCCTTGGACGAAGTGACGTCCGCAGCCTTAGACGAAGTGACGTCTGCAACCTGCGATGAAGTGGCCTCGACAACCTTGGAAGACGCGGCAACGGGGGTCGGTGTGACGACTACATAGCTGGAAGCGGAAGCCTCGTAGCTAGAGGCGGGAACCTCGTAGCTGGCAGCGGAAGTCTCGTAGCCGTAGTCGGACTCAACAGAAGCGACAGAGGATACGCCAGCTGAAGCAGCCGTAGATGAAGCACCGGAGCCCTTGGTGACTGTGACAGTGACCTTCTCGGCCGAAGTAACAGTAACAGTGAGGCCACACTGAGAAGCACCAGTGGAAACCTCCTCGGCAGCTACAGGTACATCAGAAGAGGCCGTGCCGTAGATGGTTGAGACAACGACTTGAGTAGAGGTGAGAGTCTGGCCGACGGTGGTGGTCTTGTCATCGGGGTAGGCGCCGGTTCCAGTTGCCTGAGGAACACTAGTGCCGTTGTAACCGCCAGACCAACCGCCAGTAGGGTAGGCAGGTCGTCCACTTCCAGTTCCGTAGGCTTGGGAAGCCTTGTGGCTGCTGTGGAACTTGCTGTGTCCGGCGTGTCCGTATTGAGGAACGGCGGCAGCGGTAGAGATGAGAGCCAAAAGGCTGATCTTCATGGTGGAGGACATGTTGATAGATATGTTTGGATGATTGCTGATATTTCAAAGTTCTAGGGTATTGTAGCTTGAAAGAGTGCAGCTTCTTGAGCGCAGGGAGAGACCGAGCCAACCAGGGCGAATGCTGATATCCGGTAAGGAAAGTGGTGTCTAGGTAGACAAGGAAAGGACTGAGCTAAAGCTCTTGGGAATCAACAGCAACGGGACCGTGGTTTGAATGAGGGAAGGTTGTGGAAGGAATGGGGACCACCGGGTTGTCTCTGTTCATATAGCAGGGCGGGGGACTCGGAATCCCCAAAGCCCACCCACGCAGGTCTAGATGAAGGCGGCAAGCTCAAACTTTGTTGAACCCGGTCGCCACTAAGACAAGGTGCAGTGAGCCAGCGCCATCTGTAGGGTCAAGCGTCAGGTACATTTCGATGGAAAGTCGAGGCGTCGACCACTCATGGCGAGCAGCGCTTCCAAGAACACACATCCGCGCCACCCCGGTCGCTCTTCGGACCTGTCCAACGATCGGCGTGACAAAGCTTGCCTGCATCGGTGCATCACCATAGCGTTGCGCGATTCGGCGCCCCTTTGCGCCGCCGTTTCGACAGCCAGGAACCCGCAGCCACGACGCAGGCATAGCCGCCAGGGGCACGATGACAGCCCTGAGCGACACGTCGCGCAATGGGTTGATTCTAGCCGCTATTTGACCTTTTATTAGACATGCTACCCTATCAGTAGCTTTCATCGTCGGGTTTGTGCAGTGACACACGTTCACAACTTTGGGCCGGGGAGCGTGGAGCGGTACGAAAGATCGCTCTCGCATCCTCACATCGAGCTGCAGGCCCGTCTCGAATGCAGGCCGGATCCCGCTTGGCGGATGCCATTCACCCGCGCAGTCTCTCGGCGATCTCTAGTGTTGTCAAAATAGGACATGACGTCTGTCACAAGCCTCAATGCGCGGTTTCGTTTCAATTTGTGTTGTTTGCTCGCTGAGTCGACTTTTGCTTACGAAAGGGAGAGGCTGGGGTTGATTCAGTCGTTGAGGGCTGAGCCGGGTTGCTGTCAGGATCGGGGAGGGACAGCCGAGCAGACACGAAGACATGCTGACGACGGCCCCAAAGGTGACGTATCAACATTTCAAAGTTGTGCCGAAGGGTGTGGAAGCACAACGGCGGTGAACTCAACATTACCACGCCTTGTCAATTCTCGTCTGTTTCAGCCATGTCGTTGTGTTCGGAAAAGTTGTGTAACGGGGAAGGACATCCCTTTGCATGCAGTGTGCCTCTCAAAGGAATTCAGGACAACCCATTTCGCATGCTCAAACACGAAGTGGCATTCCACGTGGGAGAAAGCTACGAGCATGCCATTCTTTTCCATCCCGCAGTTCTTCGCCAGCAGTGCCAATTTATTTGTCTTTCCGTTGACTGAACTGTTTTCAGAACGGGCTCTTCCTAGCCCTCGACCCACCTGCAACTCTAGCGAACGCAACCGGCAACCGTCCACGACGCCACTGATGTAACCTCGTAAGACATCCCCGTCTCTGAGCTTTGCGCTCGAGAATCGTCTCCCCATCTTTCCCTCTGCAGCCCACCTGTCATCCTAGAAAAGTCCACGTAAAACCCTCAACACCATGAATTCCTATTGGCCAGGGTTAGACGAGCGGAACCTACCAATCGCTCTGCGGCGAGATGGCTCTGGTCAGAACTAGGAACAACATGCATTAGCTAGCGATGCAGTATGCAGAGCTTATGCGCGTACTTTGGGATCGTGCAGCATATGCAATTTCTCAACGTTACTCGTTCTTTTGTTCATGCCTTGACTTCACCGTTTGGTTTGGCGTTGGGCGTAGATACTCTATTCTGCCAAGGACAAGCCTCTTGAAGCGCAACTAAGATCACAAATTTCAAAGTCCAACTACTTTAGTCCATGTTGCAAGCACAAAACTTCCTAGTGTATAATTAAAGTTTTTTTCTAAACCATGGTTCACCAACCTCGTATTGAGATGTGACAGTCCACTAACAGTTACTCAAATATTCCCGTAAGCTGCGACGCCGATGCATTCCAGATTGCAGCACAACGTTCAGCAGTGACTGTGATTCAGCACTACGCATTATGGTAGTAGCGGACTACAGGTATTCATATACGTTGATTTAAACTTTTCGACCATTCATGGACCGCTCGTTTGAAGACTGTGGAGTATGTTTCGACGTACAAACGCCGAGAAGTTTCGAGTGTTAAACAAGCTCGATATTATGGTTCGCGCTTGTCACCTTTCGAAGGAGTTCGCCGGTCGGAGAATAGTCTTGGGACAAGCATTGCAAGGAACATAGAAGAATGCAACAGAGGAGAATACGATGGAACAAAGACATGTTGACGTGACGATCCTACGACCAAGAACGTGCCGCAAAAGGAAGCAACATAGACAAAGCCTACCCCTTCGCATAGTCGACATCTAGGGCTGGATTCATACGTTCTAGGTTAGGCGGTTTCTCAGTTGTTCCCTTTCGCTAAGTATTGTTCAGACAGTATTTCTACAGTATCGATATGTTGTACGAGGAGTGGTAGCTGGCCAGCAGCGTAATACTACCGGTGTATATCACTCGGTAGGATCTTTTGAAGGTGTCTGCGAGGAGGGCTGCGCGACGAAGCGATTGTCGCCCTTGGGTTTGGAATCTGGGTGAAACTGCGCAGATCGAGGGGTCTGGCTCCCATCGTCCCAAAACTCGACATCGCCCTCTGCACTAAGGGAACCCTTCTTGACGAGGTCGCCCTTTTCCCGCATGAGGTCTTCTATGGTCACTGACTTGTCGGAGAATATCTGCACCCGCGTCAGAAATGTTAGCATGGCAGGAGTAGACCGACCCACCTTGAGATGGTCGCTAATCAGATGCTTGTTCTTGCAGTCCGGACATGAAATCAACACAGTCCCGTGGTGATATCCCTGCTTGGACAGACGATGCGACGACCGTGTTGTGCAGACATTGCAAGTGAATGTCAACTCGTACGAGGGAACTTGGTCGCGCTCGAGACGTGACTCTGGTGCTTTTGTGGATGCGCCGGCTGGTGATGGGGCAGCTGAGGAAGATTCGAAGCGGGCTGCAGGAGGCAATCGTACTCTTGAAAGAATGGGCAAAGGTCGACACCCAGCTGACGTTTGCGGAGTGTGGAAGAGGCGCTTTGAGGGTGCTGGAATGGGCTCTGCTGGGAAAGTTCTTACAGCTCGAGGCGTACCTGCACGAGCAAAAGCGCGTAACAAAGACGACGTAGGGCGCATTGTTGTATGCATAACAAGGAATATGTCAAGTAGCTATGATGGTGGTTCCTGTGCGGACAAAAGCCGTGATCACCGAGGCGCCAAGGCAAGGTTATGTTCCGTCATCTGTTCGCGAGCTACACGACCCCCGCCTAACGCCGCCGCGAGACGTGCACGTCGACTGTCAACGTCGACTGTCCACACAGCCGGGCTCTTATTCTTTATTGTGTCCGTCGCCGTGCCGTGTCGTGTGCATGCACCTGCGCTCTTTCCTATAGCATCCGACACTTTGTGCACGACCACAGCCTTGTCCACCAGCTCCTGGACGTTCTATCGACCTGCACCAAGTGACAGCCTTGAGGCAAGATGATCGCAGGACGGGGTCGCCAGCGTATACGGCCGCCGCGCAGGGTATGTCAAGCACCTTCACCTTCACCGTGCTCTCGCAGTATATCTGGACCCTGGTCTATACCACTGAACCACAGTCAACCACCCAGCTAACCATGCGGCGACCCCAGGGCCTCCATGGCGATGAAGTCGATTTTGAAAACACGTGGGCCACGATCGAAGCTGCCTTCCGCGAGATCCACACCAAGAACGCCTCGAAGCTCTCCTACGAGGAGCTGTACCGCCACGCCTACCGCATCGTGCTCAAGAAGAAGGGCCAGGACCTGTACAACCACGTGCACGACTTCGAGCGCAAATGGCTGAGCAGCGAGGTGCGCGCAGTCATCCAGCAGATGCTCTCGCCCAACCTCCTAGCCAACGCGCAGAGCCTCGGTGGAACAACGGCGAATGAGCGACGTGTGGCGGGCGAGAAATTCCTGAAGGGGCTCAAGCAGGCATGGGGCGACCACCAGGTATGCATGAGCATGCTGGCAGACGTGCTCATGTACATGGTAAGGCTATCCTTTTCACGGCGGCGGCTCCAAACAAGGACATTCTGCTAACACGACATCAATCAAGGACCGTGTCTACTGTACAGACCATCGCCGACCGTCGATATTTAACGCTGCCATGGTCCTGTTTCGCGACGAGATTCTGAACTCGCCCGTCTCCACCATGGATGCCCGCGCAATCCTGGGTCTGCTGAACCACGTTGTCCTCGATCAGATCCAGATGGAGCGCGACGGCGATGTCATCGACAAGCACCTCATCAAGTCTTGCGTATGGATGCTCGAGGGCCTGCACGAGGACGAGACCGAGTCAGAAGAGCAGCGCCTGTACAACGTCTCGTTCGAGAAGGAATATCTAGAGACCAGCAGGACCTTCTACAAGACCGAGTCGGAGCTTCTATTGCGCGACTCTGATGCAGGCGCATACTGTAGGCATGCGCGACGGAGGATCTACGAGGAGGACGAGCGTTGCAAGCAGACACTATCAGAGAGCACCGGGCCCAAGATTCAAAAGGTCGTGGAAGATGAGCTGATCAAGAACCGGATACACGAGCTGGTGGAGATGGAGAGCGGCGTTCGATTCATGATCGAAAACGACAGACTCGACGAGTTGAATTTGGTCTATGACTTGAACAAGCGAGTGGACGAGAAGAAGGAGGAAGTTACGCGTGCTATACAAAAGCGCATCGTGGCTATGGGTACCGACATCAACAACGACGCCATTGCTGCATCGCAAGCCACTGCGCCGGCACCAGCAGCCGACTCTGCAGACAAGGGCAAGGGCGCCGCGCAAGAGAAGCGTATAAACCAGCAGACAGTCGCTGCGATCAAGTGGGTCGAAGATGTCCTCGCGCTGAAAGACAAGTTCGACAAGATCTGGAAAGATTCATTCGAATCGGACGGTCTTTTACAGCAGGCTGTGACCAGGAGCTTCGCTGACTTCATCAACTCGCCGAACTTCCCGCGATCTTCCGAATACATCTCCCTCTTCATCGACGAGAACATGAAGAAGGGCATCAAAGGCAAGACAGAAATGGAAATCGATGTTGTGTTGGACAAGGCAATCATCCTGTTGCGATACGTCCAAGACAAAGATCTCTTCGAGCGATACTACAAGAAACATCTCTGCCGACGACTGTTGATGAACAAGTCAATCAGCAACGAAGTTGAGAAGCAGATGATTTCTAAGATGAAGATTGAGCTTGGAAACAACTTCACACTCAAGCTGGAGGCCATGTTCAAGGACATGACGATATCGGAAGAGCTCACTGCTGGCTTCAAAAAGCATGTCGAGGGTCTCGGAGAAAAGGATCCAAAACGCATCGAGCTGGCCATCAATGTGTTGACAAGTATGACTTGGTCACTCGAGACTATGGGTGGCGCAGCCGACGATGAAGAGGACAAGCGACCACGATGCAATTTCCCAGTCGCAGTGGAGAAGATCAAGCGCGGATTTGAGAAGTACTACAACACAAAGCACCAAGGACGACAGCTCACATGGCTCGCCAACATGGGTTCCGCGGACATCAAGGCCGTATTTCCCAAGGTGCAGCAGAAGGACGGATCATTTAAGGAGCGCCGACATGACTTGAACGTATCGACTTACGGCATGGTGATCTTGCTTCTATTCAACGAACTGAGCCCGGGTCAGTATCTGAGCTTTGAAGAGATCCAGGCCCAGACGAACATTCCTCGTAACGATCTGATCAGAAATTTGCAGTCGCTTGCGGTCGCCCCAAAGACGCGTATTCTAGTCAAGGAGCCCATGTCCAAGGATGTAAAGCCTACTGACAAATTCTCGTTCAACGAAGGCTTCAGCGGGAAATTTGTGAAGATCAAGGTCGGCGTCGTTAGCAGCGGGAATAAAGTCGAGAGCGACCGGGAACGACGGGAGACAGAGAAGAAGAACGATGATTCGCGGCAGTTCTGCATCGAGGCTGCAGTCGTGCGGATCATGAAGTACGTATGCCCCTGACGCGGAAAATTACGTCGACGCTAACAATCACCCTAGACAACGCAAAGAGCTCTCCCACCAGCAGCTCATCATCGAGACGCTCAACCAGCTGGTCGGACAGTTCAAGCCCGAAGTCAACATGATCAAGAAGCGCATCGAGTCGCTTATCGAGCGCGAATACCTGGAACGCGTCGAAGGCGCAAAGGTCGACTCGTACCGCTATCTAGCGTAGAGAGTGTCACATCTTGTGCATGTATTTATACGGCGTTTTTGGCGAGTCTTGTCCCGGCTGGCTGGGGGAGCTATCTTGGTGAATGCATAGCATTGGCGTCACGGGCTGCGAATAGTGGTCTGGGTGGGTCGGAATGGATGGGTTTGGCGTCTCGGAGCGCTCGCACATGTGCGTGGATTCTCACACTGGCTCATGATATAAAGTCTTCGGTTTCGCTTGGGGTGGTGTAGTACCCATTTCATAGTTTTACATACATGACATGTGGACGCAAAAGCGGATATTCTCTTCTTACTTCTTCACTTCTTCTACTTCTGATATGGGCATGGATAAACTCCACTCACACATCTTTCGCTCCATTGCTTTGTGATTGGCCATTTGTCCGCGCGTGCAGTACATGCCATCCACGACTGCCCACAAAGCTCTGACATGTATGGCGACAGAGAAATAAGAAGCTGCGGACTGACACCAAGGGCGGGTATAATTTACTGTCGCCTCTTACGCTTCACCATATTTTGGTGAAGACATGCTCAGCTTTTATGAAGATATATGAATTTGAACGTAGTGTGCGATCTATCGAATAGTAGGCACATTCAAGATGGTATCATTGGACGCTATACTATGTTTACGTGGCTCTTGTCATCTCTCGCTAATGGGCCTGTCGTTAGCGGTATGTTTTTACTTCTTCATAGATCCTCCTGTTTGCCGCCTCTAGGTCAGCATATTTACGCTGTTTCTCTCGATTACTACATACGTCCTACTCGCTCAGCACTCTTCCTGAGCTCTGTAGTCGAGTATAATAACGCTATTAGATGGGTTCCTCCACATGGACAGGGTGGATCAAGAAGTATGGATCACATATTCTGTCAACATGTGATGGCATGGCTCGTCAAGATATCCTTTAGCAACCCATTCGTGGAAGAGATAGAAGATATTTGCACCATCTCTACGTGATAGTAGCGACTCTTGAAAAGCCACAGTACTATGCTCAACACTTATATCCCCTGGTATCAAACCTAGATTACATAGGCAATCTCTGCCTCAATCACGCTCTCCGCAACCCCTGGATAGGTGTAAATATTCAGAACTCTCAATCCTGCCTTGGCAAGCATGGTCCTCCAGTGCGCCTCGCTCCGCTCAAGAACAGAAACGTGAGTCATCATCATCATGTCCATTGATGTGGCAGCCAGTGTGGGATATTCTTCCGACATGACAATCTCATTCAGAAGAACTCGCGAGTAACCTGGTTTGAGCGCTGGTTTGAGATTTTCCAGGATCCTAATGCCATCCTCATCAGGCCAGTCGTGCAGGATAGAATGGAGGGAATACGCTCGCGCGGCCTTGATTGGCTGTGGAGTGAAGAAATCGTACGCCTGGCTTTGGAATGGGAGATTCTCTTTATTGTTGATGCTAGCGATCACGGGTTCACGGTCCTGTAGTACTAGTTGTCCGGGGTTTGAGATATGCCGGGTAGCAAATTGCTGTAGATCATGTCCAAGACCGCCACCAATGTCCACCAGAAGCACCTCATTGTTGCTAGGGTCGAAGCCGTCGAACAGACGCTCGGCAACCGGATAGAATCCGGTGTCCCACCAGTTTGCTTTGCCGGCTCGGTAGGCGGACATGAAAGCATCGAACTCGGTAAGATGAGGGGGTGTAGCATCCAACCAGTCGAACAATGCTAGATTGGTCCCATGAGCGGCTTGGAAGGGGCCAGCAGTAATGGATGTGGGCATCTTGTAGTTGGTATCTTTCAGGAACCTAGGTAATCCTTCGAAAGATGGTCGTGCGACATCATAACAGAAGTCTATACTCTTCTGATAGTTATCTGCTGCTAGCCCATGACTGAGTGGTGTACCATGGAATTTGCTGTTGGAGAAGTAGACAAGCTTCATGGCAGTAAGATGTCGCATGATACGTCGCAGTAAGAGTACATCAACACCTGTCTTCTGAGCGAGATCTTCGGATGTAATTCCTGATTCACCGGCATCTTTGAGGTGTTGGAAGAGCTTTACTTCGACGGCAAGCTTGCAATGTGCGGATAATGCTGGCTGTCGTATGATGAGTATGGTATGCAACTTTGACAGTGTTTTGTCTACTGACCTCTGCCCAGAAACTCCTTTGTAGGAATTCACTGGGAATCTCAAGTGTAGCTACAAGCTCTCTGCTGAGCTCAATGAGAGACTCACGAGAGCCGAGTTGATCGCATCCATAAGCCTTGCCAGCGGCGGCAATGCCTTCAAGTATCGAGGAGACCGGTTTCGTTGCCATCTGTGTGGCTGAATTTACCAGACAGTCGAACCTGTTCGCTGTACTTAAAGAAGCAGACCAACATACTTTTTGCATAAATGAGTTGTTACATCGATCCATGAAGGATCTCATGCTCCACAATCGTTTTAGCTTATCGTTCACCACGCAATCCTCCCCGCGTTGTTTTCCTACTAAACTGCCACGGAGGAGGAACCCTTTAGCGTACGATCACCGTAACAGCCCATTAAAATGCCAATCGTTCCGTCGGGTTAGATTTTGTCATGCCTATTTAGGAAATAACCCCGTTAAGCGGCGTGGTACCAAGAAGTGGAACATGTGGCGTAGCCCAAGGGATTGCAGCACTTCAGAGGATTTGGTATGCGGCCCCATATTAAACATATCATCGCCCCATCGTCCAACACGAATCCTCTTTTTCAGATGAGGGGGAAGGCCATCCTTAGGCACTCCATCCCTGTACCAGTTCATCGGGTTTTTGCATCCATCATAACCAAGGGTACACTCTTACTCGCACAGCCGATCTTGCTTGAAGGGTCCTCCTGGCGCTCCATAGACACTCTAAGAGTATGGCATATGCTCTGTTGTGAGCTGCTGGACTCTGCATAATCCCTGTTTTCCATTTCATCGAGCGGGATGTTCGAGATCGAATCCACTTGCCTATGGCCTGCATGACTACGCCGCAATGAAAGGATTGTGAGCTGGTTTGCCGAGGCAGGTCGGCTTTGTCTACTGCTTGTTCCGTGAATCCATGATTTGTGGAAAAACGGGCGCATCGTGGAGACACAAGCGGCCATTATAACAGCGTTTTGTTCAACCCTGAGCCGTAAATCTGCCTTTTGTAACCGGACGAGTAAGAGAAGCGTGGCTTACAAACCCCAGAGAACTAAAGGTACTGGATCGTAGACTCCAAGCTGTTAGCAATAAGACAGCTTTCTAAGCCTGAGGGGTGTACTTACGGATGTCGGGAGCATCGGTGAATAGGTGTAAGTACGTACCCTTCACGATCGTAACGATGGCTGAGAGCATAGTGAGACTCATCATGACACACAGACCAAACTTAGTAGACTGCTTCATCTGAAGTTTCCAAAAGGTTACAACTGGTACGATCGCCAGCACGAAGTCGGTCAAGGTCGTATAGGCGCACAACCAGTACGAAAAGTTATTGAGAATACTCGGATCCCAACACGTCCCCGGCAGCGTCTTATCCCATAACTTCTGGGTTGGTGTACATTGCACAAAGGTGATGACTACTGTAATCATTGCGAAAAGAATTTGCAGAATGGTCATTCCATATAGCAGCCGTGTCCGTAGAGGTTTCGGGTCAAGTAACTGGCAGACGAGAATGACGATCGAGATATTGGGAAAACTGAAAGCACCTAATGGGACGTTATTCGGTGAACTGTAAATGTTTATCAAATAGAAACATACCAATATTAAATGCTACTTCAATGTTAGTCAAGGTCATCGTTATATGCTGGGAAGTACATACGATATCCAATCATCTGCCATCTCGCCGTCACAACTAAACGGTCCTGACCGAACTCGGTTTGTACGGCGGCCATAGGTCGGCCGAACCCCAGGTGCGCTGAATAATGGGCGAAAGAAGAAGCAGCGATGCTAAGTATCTATGTCAATTTATCAATATCCATTTCAGGTGATGTGGAAGTCAAGATTCTTACAAGAGAGAAGACAATGAAAACATCATCCCATCCGACCACTCTGACAATTCGTACACGAGTGAAGAGCTTGACGGCAACTGCGAAGATGGCAGCTCCTGTCATAACCCACGCAATCACGATAACCTCAATCTGGCGGCTCTCCCTCATATACACCGTGTCCATTGCAGTAGTCAAAGACTGTAACAGTCGGGAAGTGATTAGTTGATGGAGTTGAATAGGAGTTTAGTAAAAAACAGAGATACACTCTAGAAAAAGTTCACCGATCGCATGCTCTTACAGGATACTCGAGTGAGGAAAACAGCTGGGGAAAACCAAACATGCGATTTTCGTTCGTTATGAGTTCCCATGGCAAACTGCTGTGCCACTTGCACGGTTGATGCCGGAGGAACAACATTTGTCAACCCGATCTACGCGATGGATGCGACATACAGGCGATCAGGCACTCACTAACATACGCCTACAAAAGCGTAATTTCATCGTGATCCACGTGGGCAGCTAGAATATTATCTTGTCTTGGCTAGAGAACGTCCTCCTCTTCACTGTATCTTAACAACCGTCAATCTTGTTAGTAGATGTTACCGTCGGATGTATAGGTGATAACACAGAAGGATAAGTCAACCAAATAGGGTTGAAAGACTGCTTCTTCAGAGGAGAGCAAAACATCGGGCGCGAATGCTGCGAATTCTACCCCTGAGAAAACACCACTGCGTCCCATCGGATGTCCACTGCCTAGGCATGTGCTACCCATTCACCGAACGAGATGTTCAAGTCACTTACAGTATCCACGCTACCCACGTACTCTTCACCGACGACATTATCCACGAACTCGGCGACGCAATAGATGAGGTCGAAGTCCGTCTTACCACTAGCAAACCTCAGAAGTCACCATCCTGCAATCGCTAGTGAACTTTCTGGCAGTGAACAACACATACATGGGTCTGTACGGCTCTGCGATGAATACGAAGGCGACCATTGGGTTCATCTGCGGATGCATTGTGGAGCGCGACTACGACGGCAAGGTCAGATCTCCTGTCGGCGCAAAGAAGTTTCCTGGTTACTGCCGTATAAAGACGGGTTATACAGAGCCGGGGCCGAGATTGGCTGACAAGCAGAAGACGATCGACGAGCAGAAGCTTGTTGAGGGGGTTAGAATACCTAGTGCTAACAGTACTGGTCGCATAACGGCAGATTCTTTTTTTGATATCAGGATTAGTGGCGTTGACCGTCGCTGAGACGTGATAACGAAACGAATATATCATATCTTCCCGTTAGTTTGTTCAGTTCGATTTTAACATCATATCCAACGTGTAGAGCAGTTCTGGTGAGGGTAGTGAATGACGAACTGAGTGAATGTGGAAGAGCTCGGAGCTGCTTATATAAGCTGGGGTTAGTCTTGGCAAAGCAAGTCGCGACGCTCGAGAACGAACGCGCCCAACGACTCCACATACTCTCGCGTTCGCGCACCACTTGAAGCCTTCACGCACGCAGTATCGCTGTCGTATTGCATCCGGCACCATGTATGGTATGCAGCAAGCCTACAATGCCGTCGACCCGAGTGCGCAGGTGCCGCCTCACCTTGTGGGTGCTCCTTGGTAGCTCTTCGCTCATCTTGTGCATAGCTAATCGTGCAGCTCGCCCATGTCCATCTGATCTCTTCGTATCGCTTCCCGACGCTTCCCAGCCTCCAGCCCGCACAAGCACTAGAATATCTCATCAAAGGCCCCCAGATAGTGCGCGACACGTCCCCCGTCGCCTGGACCTACTTCGCGTCTCCGCCTCAAGATGGCACCGTTGTTCTCGCCTGGCAGCCGCCGCGCATGCATACACACTTTGCCTCTGATGGCATCGTGTGGGCCGACGCGGAGACGGCCTATGATATGAATGCGCGAGGCTACACTCTGCAGGTGTTGGTCCACAACAGCGGTTACGTCTACCCGCACGAACCCTACGCAATGCACGCCCGTTTCCGCTACAGGATTGCAGCAGGACCTGGCGCCTTCGACCCTAACCTGTGGTTGATCCACTACAGACCAGCAGACGCGAACCACCGAATCCCTGCAAGCCAGATACCGATACCACGGGAGATGCACGCGACGCTACAGATGCGCGCCCAGCTCCAAGCCGCGGGTCCGCTTATGCGCAAAGAGTTCATGCTGCACGACCAGGCCAACTGGCCCAAGGTCGAGTTTGGACAGCCAGCAGCTATGAGAGGCCAGCAGCCATACTACAACCCTATGCAGCCAGGACGACCATACGTAGCCCAGCCTCCGCCAGCTAAGCGGCAGCGCGGTTTGCCGCCGCAGCCTCAAGCTCGTCCACCTGTTTCAAGCGTCATCGCCCCAGACCCCACACTTGATGATGAGGAGAACGCGACCCACGACGCTTTCGACTACCTCAGTCCTCGCGAAATCAGTCTTTCTAGATACAAGCAACACCATGAGTGGATGGAGGAGATATTCTCGTCACCCTACGCTGTGGGCAAGATTGCGCCCATTGATCTTGGATTAGGCCTCATGGGCGAGCTCGCTCCCCTGACTGCTGGTATTCTAGATGTTCCAGGCGCAGAGAACGCGGATACTGCAAAGGAAAACTACCAAGTCAAGAACTACTACAAGCTGGACCCCGCTCAGCTCAAGGACTTTGAGACACGTGTGTCGGAATACACTTCAAAGGAACAGGCTGAGATTGAAAAGATGAAGGCGGACCATGCAAGGAAGATGGGCCAACTGAAACGGACTCGAACATACATCAAGGCTGAGAGGCGGTTACGGGATCTGTCACGCTCAGTAGATGGCGAGAACGAGGGATCAGACCCGTCAGAAGGAGTGGTACAGGACCTGGAGGAATCGTTGGGAGTGACATTCGATGCGAAGAAGTCGGTTGTCTGCGTGGAAAAGGGCGGATACATCGTAGCACAACAGCCCCAACCACAAAAGGCTCAAGTAAATGGCCACGGAGCACAACAGGGTGCGAACGGCGCGTCGAATGATATGCACAATGACGGGGCGATGGAAGCTGATAACACAGCAGCCAGCCTGCTCGATCAGTACGGATCTGGGTCTTTATCCGGAACTCCTGGTAACTTCTCAATCCCCCAGATGTCTCAACCACCTTCTCAGTCGCAGTCTGCTGTTGGCACACCACATGCACATATTGGCCACACCTCGCAGCCCTCAACGTTCGATCGGCAAGTCTCAAATATGGATGCAGATGCTGGCAACGACCTTCTGGATCTTGACGTAGAAATGTCGGGTATGACGAATTCGCTCGAAAAAGACTGGGTCCACCTTGATGAGCAGTCGTCTGGCGATGCACAACATGCTCGTGCGAACGCTCAGCAGGCCATGACAAGCAACAATCTTCCCGCGACAGACTCGAATGCTCTACCTCAATCAAACATAGATGTTGAAGCAGGTAGCATGTTCGATACGGCAGATTTTGGGAGCTTCGACAACCTTGACACTGCCGGAGATGCATTGGCAGATTTTGGGCATGACGATAACTTGGGCTTGGACCTTGTAGACGACTCAGCGTTTGGCGATGCGTTTCATGGAACTGAGATGCACCACGACGATACAGGAAACGGAGACAATGCTTAGTGGACATTGCATCTCTAAGCAAAGCCTGCAGAGTTTTTGCCTCTAGGTATTTTTAGACCAGCACCTAACTTGCGAGGTATCAGATACTTTGTCCATACAACCGGCTTATAATGTTTCTTGACCTTGTCCATTCGATGAATGGTCTGCTACTTGAGGGGTTTGTATAGGTATGAAAGCGGGGAGTTTTCTAGGTGTTATGGGTGGGACGATAGGGGATTAGTGATAAATATCAGGGGTGGGTGTCTTCTGTTCTGTTTGTAGTTCTCAGCCGAACAAGCGTATCACCAGAATATGTGATATTGTTGAATATCGCGCCGGCTATTAGGTAGTGAACCGCGATGATAGCAAAGTAGGAAGTCGGACCCGTATGTATGTTGTACGATGTCTCAATCTAGTTGCGTGCTTACCTGTTGAACGTAGAACGTAGTGTAGGTTGTGTTCACCGTGTCTATCAACTGACCAATGACAACAGTGCCTTGTTCCTGGCACAATACCTCCAGCACTATCGCGCGCACAAAGAATTTTGGAAGACTGTGAGGCTGGGCTGACAACGGTGTGACTAGGACTCGCTGCGGGTCTGGTCAGCCTGAGACGACACTGTCTTCAATGTGTACGCGCAAGAAATGTTTTCCACGACATTTCGTCGCCATACTGCTCAAGTTCCGCATCACTATACTATTTGTGAACTCATACTCCGGGATGCCCTGGTCCGGTGCAACGTGAGCGCAACATCAGCCTGTTTCGAGGACTGGCCTCCAAGATATTGACGGCTGCTGGTGATACGTATATCACGTTGCTATCGACTGTCCTTGTGGCACTGGTACATGTCGATATCATCAGTACATTGCTACTGTTTCTTTATCACCTACTTCAAGGACGTGTCATAACTTCGCCGAGAGTTTGGTTTGACTGTCGGCTTCCATTTAATGCTTATTCCACAAAAGCACTACGCATGGCGAGAAGCAAACTCGTTGGGGTATCCAGACTTCTTTTTGTTCTATTTATCAGTCTACTTTTCTCCCGTTCTAATTCGAATCCCACCATTGGCGGGCAGGAACGTCGTGTCACAAAAGGCGCCGCAGCTCCTACAAGGCGTCAAGCAAACGACACCATTCACGTCGTCTCTGGCGTCCCTCGGCTCGGAATTGATACAAAGTTCCCTCGACTCGAGGTCCGCGAGCTGGAACGAAATCCAGACCAATTCAACGTCTACCTGCTGGGTTTGCAACGATTCCAAAGCATAAGTCAAGACGAAAAGCTTTCCTACTTCCAGATCTCTGGTACAATCGGCATCCGAAACCTACAGTGGCATTGTCGTATTCGTGCTTACCAGCTTTAGGTATACATGGCCGACCTTTTGTGTCGTGGGATGGTGTGGAGAAACATCCAGAAGGGAAAGACGGCTATTGCGCGCACAGTAGCAACATATTCCCAACATGGCATAGGCCGTATCTTGCCTTGATGGAGGTAAAGTTGGTCGATTCTCAAATATCTGTCCCGCACTCACAAATAGCAGGAGCTTCTATACGTCAACGCTCGAGAAGTTGTCTTGGGATTTCCTGACGGTGAGCTCAAAGATCGCATGAACGTTGCGCTTGAAACATTCAGAATGCCATACTGGGATGCAGCAGCTGTACCTCCAGAAGGCGAAGGATCGTATCCAGCATGTGTGCAAATGCGTACCATGACGGTCGAACTACCCGACGGGAACACATCAGTCAAGACTGATATACCAAATCCGCTGTTCTCATATGCATTCCACCCCTTGCCTATCGACGCTTTCAAGGGTTCTGATTCGAGATTCACACGCTGGAATACCACAAAGCGCTTCCCGTCCAACAGAAACGCAGACGCGGAGAGCCAGGACGGCAAGGTCGCGTATGAGTTAGACGCGAACCAGGTTAATCTTCGGCAACGAACGTACTATATGTTGTCTATGCAGAAGGAGTATCACAATTTCAGCAACAACGCGGTGAATAGCGAGCTCAGTGGCGTGGTGGTGGACAGTCTCGAGTCGGTCCACGACTCGATTCACCATAGTGTAGGAAGTAATGGGCATTTGACACAGATCGCCTACTCGGCGTTCGACCCAGTATTTTGGCTTTTGCACGCGTAAGTGAAACTTGTCGTTGGTCGCTGTATGTGGTTTACTGATGCGAGGACCAGAAACACTGACCGCATGTTTGCCATCTGGCAAGCTCTGAACCCGGAGAGCTATGTCACCAACCACACGAATCCCAAGGCTACGTTTACGACGCCTAAGAATTCTTGGGCAGACGAGAATACTCGTATGTTCCTAGTTCCACTTCTTTATCGTCATGGTCACTTACAGCAATAGCTTTACACCCTTTTCGCTGCAACAGTGCAGGAGACTTTTGGACCTCGGCGACCGTCCGCGATCATACTGTCTTTGGCTACACTTATCCTGAACTCATCGGCCTGTCAGAAGACGTCACGCTCATCCGTCGAGTCAACGCCCTCTACGGGGAGAATGCGACGTCGCAGTTCTCGTTCAGAGGCGGAGATCCTATCATCCAGCCTGTGCCCATAAATTGTCCGACGGGCTCCCCAAGCACGCCGGAGTATCCAGCCTTGCCTACAAGTACACTTGAACCTCAATCCTCAACCATCATCGAGGAACAGCCATCGGCTACCATCGAACCTCAATCCCCAGCCGCAGTCTGCTCCACTCCTCACTGTCAACCTGAATTGGACATCTTCCAATACCACTACTTTGCCAACATCCGCACCCGGAACCCTGGCGCAGCATATAAAGTCTACATCTTCCTCGACGCTGCACGCGAAGTGTACAAGAGCGCCCCAGACACCGACACGGCGAGCTGGATGCGCGATCCCGGCTTCGTGGGCTTCACTGGCTTCCAGGCGAAGGGCGTGGAGATGGCGGCCGACGGAGCAGAAGAAAACGGGGTTGTTGCGTTGAGCAGGGCGCTTGAGGAACGTGTGGGGAAGGGCATGTTGGAGGGCATGCATGATAGGGCTGTGAGGGAGTATTTGGCGGAGAACCTGGGGTGGAGGGTTTCGCTGGTGAGTACCTAGTGTCTTGTCCTGTTTCGTGCATTTGTGCACTCTCGCGTTGGGCCCTTGTATCAATACTAACCTGTCGACAGGCTGATGATCATGTTGTTGATGCGAAGGTTGCGGAGGGCTTTGAGATCGAGGTCTCGTATGCAAGGATCAAGTCGCCGACGAAGGATACGTTTCCGGAGGTCCAAGACGGGTTCAAGCATTTGATGTATGTCACGAGGGGGGGTATTGAGAAGTGAGAGGAGGATGACGGTAACGAGGAGCATACGCAGACAGTGTGGACCTGCAAATGATAGTCAAGAATATAAAGCATCATGTGGGAGTGAGTGTTTGGCCTTTCCTCAGTACTGTAGTGAGCCCTCGTGTAGTTGAGGCGAGCGTCCCAAAACCGCGGTTTCCCGCCACCCACCGATCACAGCCGCGTCTCCATCCCGCAAGCTACTGACCGTTATTTGACGTTGATGATCAAAGGCGCAATTTTTAGAACTTCAGGGGTGCACAAAGGGCCAGATACGATGGACTAGACTATCGAATGTCCCATTACAGCGGATCCTGTAAGTGCGTGCGTACGACATGTCAGGTGCAGCGCTAGAATCTCTGGTGGTGTGTCGATTGCCTGGGCGAGGGGGGACAAGGCCCAAAAACCCAACAACGGCTGGAAGACGCCAAAACAAGCAGTTGGCACGAAACCTGAATGTGTGCAGTGCCTCCGCGGAACGGCAGAGCGACTGTTTGTGAAATTCAGGGACAGGCACAGCGTTGCAAAACAAAGGCAGATGCTGGCATGCGGCAGTCAAGCCTTCCCTGATCAGCCCGTCTTGGCACATGTCACGCTTAATTCGCACTGGGCCGGCCAATAGAGCAGCCAACACGACCCCAGTCATGGACGGTAGACGTCCGATCATTACTGTTAGCGGCCGCCTCATGACGTGCGCCCTCTCCCACCTGTCCAAACGGCATGGCGAGCGCGTCCGGATAGCGTGCACCCGAGCGTGAGGACGGAGCAGCTTGTTCATGGCTGTCTAATCACCGCTGTGCTCTGCGTTGCCAGGCTTGTTCCTCGCACGCATTTCATCTCAACCCTGGGAGAGGCTTTGATTGAGCTCCACTGTTGTGTCGTTTGATCGCCATCTCGCCTTGCCATATCCCTCCCGCCTGGCCTCGCCTCTCGCCTGTGTCCGATGTCAGTTGAGCCCGTGGACTGTTGACTGTGTTCGTGCCTCGACCTCGACGCCGCTTACACCGACAATACCACTAGCCTGTCCCCCCTTGGACAACGCACGCGACCGCAAAGGGAAACACGCCATGGAGCAAGTACGACCGCAACCCGCAGCCGATGCAAACGTCCGTCGAAGGAGCATCTTCACAGAAGTCGGACTCGTCGACGCGGACACGATGCGAGACGAACGCAGCCCAGCGCCAGTTTCGATAGCGTTAAGCCAGCTCCGCCCAGCCAGGACGGTCAGGTTCCGCAGCCGCAACGATATTTTCGGAGAGCAAAAGGAGCAAAATGACGATGACGATTGGGAGTCGGTCGTGGACGAAGACGAGCATCGCGACTTGACAGCAACACCCACATTGCGCCAAAGCCAGCCCTTCATGTCGAATTCGAAACTCTACCGGTTAGGTCTGTTTGCGCTGGTGGTGGCGTTGATGCTGCCGATATTCCAATTCAACCCCATGACGCGAATTGGAGCAAGGGGCAGCATTATTCCAGAGGCCTTCATCGAAGCACGCGCACAAGGATCCATGCTGGTCAAACGGGATGACGCGACTGTCGAGGTTTGCAAGCGATGGAGCGGACAAAGCACCATCGTCAATGGCACCCTATACATGTACGGATTCCGCACCGACACGGATGCGAAGCAGACTAGCAACACATGGAGTAAGTCGTCAATTGCTCAATGCACTCACTCAGCTGCCAAACCAACCCAATACTAACGCCTGCATAGCGAACGACCTCCTCACCCTCGATCTCACAAACTCATGGCAAATCTCCAATCCCTCCCTAACCGGCCTCCCCAAGCCAAGCGGTCCTCCTGCCGTGTCGCTTGGCCAGCTCTGGGCTTCGCACGATTCACTGTGGCTCTACGGTGGCCAGTATTCTGACTCACCCAGGGTCGCCCCTGGGCCGAACTCAATATGGGAATACAACATTGTCAGCAAAAATTGGATCGAGCATGACGACCCCAAAACCTCAGCTGGTGATTATTCCGAAGGCGACGGACAAAGCGTGCAACGGGCTGCGGAGGGAGCAGGATTCGGAGTCGCTGCATTGGGCAGAGGATGGTATTTTGGCGGTCATCTTGACGATCTTACCACTGAGGGTTGGAGCAACCAGATCGATAGGATTTACTTGAAGAGCTTGCTGGAATTCACATTCCCTGGACATCAGAACAATGCCGTCGACTCGCTAAAGGAAAACAAGACAGCTGGTGACGATGGCGTGTTCAGGAACATCACCGAGGGCGGTCTTCAGAACACTGGATCCTTTCCTGAGCGAGCTGATGGCGCTCTTGTCTACGTCCCAGGTTTCGGCGACGAGGGTCTGTTGATCGGACTCACCGGTGGCGATAATGATACTTTCGTAAGTTCTCCTTTTGCAAGAGAACAAAACAACAGAAACTAACGTTTGAACCTAGACGCAAATGAACGTTATCGACGTCTACGATATTGCCAATTCGACTTGGTACAAGCAGAGTACATCTGGCAGCTTGCCAGAGTACCGCGTCAACCCTTGCACTGTAGTCGCAGCCGCTGCAGAGTGAGTCTCGCCTTCTTACCTTGTTTCTTTCTGTACTAATCCCACCTCCTCCAGCGGCTCGTCATATAACATTTATATGTTCGGCGGCCAGGACCTTCAGACAGTCCAGACCCAAAAAGATGACATGTGGATCCTCTCCGTCCCCTCCTTTACCTGGATCAAAGTCGATCAACAGGGCCAGACTCCGTATGCACGCGCTGGCCATGCATGCCATGTCT
Source organism: Dothidotthia symphoricarpi CBS 119687 (assembly GCF_010015815.1). Taxonomy (NCBI): domain Eukaryota; kingdom Fungi; phylum Ascomycota; class Dothideomycetes; order Pleosporales; family Dothidotthiaceae; genus Dothidotthia; species Dothidotthia symphoricarpi. The sequence goes on from NW_022985008.1 coordinate 1,271,164, forward strand.
GGGACGGCCAAATGGTTGTTGTCGGCGGCTATATCGGAACAGAAATAGGTTGCGAATATCCTGGCATCTACGTTTTCAACATGACCAGTCTCTCCTGGGCCAACCAATTCACTGCCCTTACAGGAGACAAAGCTCTACAGTCCTACAGCGGTAGCAACAGCGTCGGCAATCCACTAGCTCAGCAGGCAAACCAGCGAGGCTACGGTCCTGCAGCTGGTGTTGAAGGCTCATACGGCTACGCAGTTCCAAACCCTGTCCAAAGCGTCATCGGCGGCGGCGCAACAGGCGGAGCGACTCTCACGGCGCCCGTCCAGACACCCACGGGCGGCCCTCTCAAAACAGGCAAGCCGCAGACATACACCGTGACAGGAGCAAACGGCGCTACCATTACTCAAATCGTCGACAGCGGTCAAGTTTCCCAAAAAGGGTCAGGTACTAACATCGCCGCCATCATCGCCGGCGTTCTCGCAGGCGTATTCGCCATCATCGCAGGCTACTTTGCTTTCTGCGCATACATTTACCGCAAACAAGTCCAGATCTGGAAGGACCACGCCGCAGTCATGACGACGCGCGCCAACCAGGAGAAATCCGCCACGTCCACTTCCTCGCAGGCCAAGACGAGTTCGGAGCGTCCGCAGGGGACGTTGAGCGGGAGCCGTGGAGGTGGAGCGGCGGCCGAGAGCTTCGACGTCGGGCGGGGGAGCGCAGAGAACGGGACGGGGTATGGAGGCGCGGCGGGCTACCTCGGGAGAAGGAATAGTGCTGGGAGTATCACCGAGGACTTGCTTGATGGGCAAGAGCCGAGCTTCTGGGGCACGAGGGGTGTGCTGCTTAATCCGAGGAGGAGTTTGAGAGTCATAAATCGGGATTAACGAGGGGCATTAAGTAGAATGATTGGTGGGTTCTTGTGGGTTTTCTTTGGGAGGCTTTGCGGAGCGGCTGGTATTATGATTCCCCCCCTTTTATTTCTGGCTTGGTTGGCTTTGCGCTTTGGTGCGCTGTTTTGCATTGCGTGTGAGTGGGGTTATATGCATTATTTGGGGTATGTAAAGGTTGAAGACATGAATTGTAGTAATGATAATGATACTTGGTCATCAATCAGACTAGGATTTGTGAGTGTAAGGTGAATGTTGAGATGTTAAGCAGTTGTGAGGTTATATTGGTCGTAGGATAGTCCATCTAATCTCCAGCATCAAATCCATACTAGCATGCTAATACCTCTCGGGGTAAGCTAAGGGGTACCATAGAAAGACCCCAACCACATCCCCATAATCCCACCCACCCAACCAACCTCAAATATCCGAAGAAGTCAGACACCCACCCCTCCCACTCACGCCCTCCCCCCACACATAACCCCGGTAATCCGCTCCGCCCGATCCATCTTCAACTCCGTATTCACCTCCCCCTGACTCTTCTTCGAATCCACAATCAGCACCGGCATAGTAATATTGCACCCATCGTCAGCCACAAAGTAGCACACCGCGCCGGGGGACTGGATCATCGAGTAGACGTGCTTCCAGATGGCGCCGCGCAGCTGCACGCAGATGTTCAGCGCGTTGATCTCGACGCACTCCCCGCGGAAGTCGGCGTCTGGGCAGAGGACTAGGCGGCCTGGGCTGGCGAGGATGTTGGGGGAGAGGGCGGTGGTGCGCTTGGATTCCTCCTTAGTTGCGGTTAAGCCTTTGCTCTCGTGGCACCTCACGGCCCCGATCTTCGTCGCGATGTGGGCGTCGGTTAACTGACTGCTCTTGTCTATGCTGTACGAATCAAGCGTATAGCGGTGTTTGTCACTGCAGTCGTCTTTCTCGTGGTACGTGCAAAACACGCCTTTGTGCTGCGTGATGCTCCAGACGTTGAACTTGACGGGTGCGGCGATCGTGGTGCAGGTGTTGTCGAGCGAGTGCACGGAGAGGCAGACGCCGTCGTGGGAGTTGCCGGTGCAGAGCTGGGTCCAGCCGGGTTGCTGTGAGGTGGGGGCGGTGTTCGTGTTGGTGTTGATGTTGGGGAGGTTGTAAGGGATGGCGACGGCGGAAGAGGGAGGGAGGGAGGGGAGTGCGGGGATGCAGAGAGCTAGGCTGGTGAGGCCGAGGAGGCTGAGGAGGAGGGAGAGTAGCATTGTGACTGGTGGAGTTAGCGGTTATTTTGAGTAGTGTGGCGGAATTGGTAGGGAATGTACCTTGAGTCGATCGTGTTGTGTTGTGAGGGAGGTAAGCGATTAGCAGTCGGTAACTGGATAGTAAGTGAGTAGTTATCGGTGTTATAGCGACCGCAAGTTGAAGTCTAGAGGAGCAGAACAGTGTGGTGGAGAAGAAAGACGAGAACTGGGGCAGTAAACCTTTTATATATACCCCATCCAGTTCAAGGCAAAGAGCGGTGACAATCGGGGTGAAACCCAAGTGAGAGATGAACAAACGAAGACGAGTGAGGGGAGGTGAAGCAGGCCCGATAGTATGGGCCAGCAGAGCGTAGCAACGATTAGTCTCGACTACAGGTAATGACTTTGAACGAAGTGACTTGCAACAACATTCTTCGTTTGTTGTCAACTCTTGCGATTCTTTCTTTTACATGCCATACGCCTCTTTTACGGATCTAAATTGCGATTGATGTTGTACTGCCGGTACCCAAACCCATCCATCGTGACCCAATGCCCCAGGGCGTCCATCTCCTTCCACACGTCAGGGTACCGTTGCTTGATCCACTCCTCGACCTGTCCCTGTCTTTCGATATTGGTCGTCGTATTGAACCAGCTGCCCAGACTACATCTCCGTCAGCAAAGCCACCCAAACTCTCAAGAGTTGCGAGAGAAATAAACTTACATGGCGAGATCAGGCGTGAAACCATACTCGTCTTCCACAGTTTCCACAAGCGCCTGCGCCTCGTCGTGGAGATGGTTTCTAGATATCGCAGACATGTATGCCGTCCATATGTTCTTGTCAATCTCCACATCCTGCTCTTTCAGACGCGCCCATATCGACTTGGCGTGCTCATCTCCCCATGGCATACCCTCACAGGAGCGAAACGCGATGCTGATACTATTATACGAAGGACCCTCCTTGCTCTCGCAAATCTCCCTCCAAAATTGTAGCGCTTTCTTGTTGTTTCCAGTCGCACCATAGGCAAGCATCAGCGAGTTGCGCAGTCGCGTATCCATGTCAACGTTCAAGTCTAATTTGAGTTGGTTGTGTGCAAGCTCAAGGGATTCCGCATCTGCGCAACGCGCAAAGCCAGTGAAAGCAGCAACATAAACGTCTCGGTTGGCAACCTGGAGTCTGCCAACGTGGTTGCGCATGTGGAAGAAGACATGGCAAGCCATATCAGAGCGCTCTCGTGCGAAGAACTCGTTCATAATGGGAATGCGGTCGTCGCGCGTGGTTTCGCTGAATACGTTGCGCAGAATCTGGTAAGTGTCCCAAGCATCTGCTGTGCTGGTCTCGCCGTCCATCAAAAACGCTTGGAGAGCTTTTCGAATTATACTGCGCTGTGGCGGAGAGTACTGATGGGCGTGTACTTGGAGTAAATCCTGAGCATCCACTACCTCGTTTCGACGGAGATGAAGGACACACAGTACCCCGACAGTTTCTGGTTCGAAGTGGGCCTTTCGCTCGTGCAGGTCATCCACGATAGCCATTATGTCGTCGAAGTGGTGTTGTTTTGACTGGCACAGAGCTTGGACGAGTCGGTTGATGACCGCCACACTCTCTTCAGATCCAGCAAAGTTGCCTTGCAAGTTGTAGTACGCAGCTCTTGCCCCATCGATATCTTTCACTGAGAGACGGTATTGCATCTGCATGGTAAACGTTTTCTCGTTAGGCTCAATGCCTCGCTTCTCTCCGAGTACTATGTAGCGCTCAGCCGAGTAAGGGTCCTGCCTCGACATGGAAAACTCGACCAGAGCATTGATGGTCTCAATATCAGGTTCCATGGGGGGCAAGGAGGGATCTTTTTGCCGCGCCTCGTCATTACGTCGAATCATAACAGTCATCATGCGGTCCACCTCGTCGACACCCTTGCCAATAGCAGTAGACCAGAGGAAGATAGCGTCCCAGGCTTCCTTGTTCGGCATGGCGCCCTTGAGCAACGAAGCCACAACTTGGTGACCAAAAGTCAGGTCGCCACTCAATGCGCATGCTTTCAGCAGGGCAATATGAGCACCATCGTGAGAGTCGGAGTCTTCACTGCCTTCTTTTCTGTAAACCGGTTGCGAGTACCAGTGCTTTGCTCGTTCCAAGTCATTGTGTTCTGCGAAAAAGTTCACGAGCGTTCTCCGCATGGACGGCACCAGGGGTACAAAACATTCTTGCAGCAACTCAACGGTCTTCAACATCTCCTCCACATTGCCCTCACGCGCTATACCAAGGAGCATGGTCTTCCAAATATTTTTCGAAAAGGCTTTTTGAGCGACGGTTGCATTGGCGTCGAACTTGTGTCCTTCGACGGCGATATCCCGCGCTTTTGTGGCAGCACCGTACCGCGACAGCAGTTGTACTTTCTCCAGCTCAACTGACGTCTTTTCCTGTTCTCCCTTTTCCAACCCCCTGATTCTGGTAACCTCTGCTAGTACGGACAGACCGAAGTCGATGTGGTTCTGTACATCCGAGTCGGGCTGCTTTGCTTTGAGAAGGCCGCGGCGGAAGATGTCACTTAGAAGCTCCTTCTCAGTGAACCAAGGCTCCCCGCTCTCCTGCGGGTTATCCATGAGGTGTTTGAAGGCCGTGTCGGCTAACAGGATGTGAAACTGTTCGAAAGTCCCCTTCCTCTGCGCAAAGAAGGCCTTGATTGCCGCAGCGATGTCCTTCGCAGGTGGTGGTCGCACAGCAGTGCCTTGGGCATGGGCTAAGTCGGACAGCTTGTCCAAGCCGGGCGGCATCTCCATGGGCTTGAGTTTGCGCTGTTGCTTGAAGATGGCCAGGTTCTTGAGAAAGGTCCGCCGCTGCTGGACTTGGGGCAGTGCGCGCATGCCATGGTGGGGTATGGTGGACGGTCGGGCTCGGAGTCGACATCCCCGGTAGAGGAGGGGTTCGTTGGCGATGATGCTGCGGAAGACGACGCGGGTGAGGTGTGACGACATTGCGGCGGCGGCGGCGGCGGAGCTTAGATGGAGGTAAAGTGCGATTGGCGCGCGCAGGAATGAATATGGCGGACACGGGGATTGTCCATGGGGCAGCCGGCGATGAAGAAGCTACGGCACACGCAGAAAACGAGACGAAAGCGCGTCAGAAGTGCGGCGGCGAAGCGTGAGGGGGAGAGCTCTTGCCATAGTGGGAGTGAAATCATGACGCCAAGCCCCGCTAGCATTTCGAGGTGCAGCATCTCCATGTCGAAAAGGACGGCCAGGACGGCGACAGCAGCACGATGACGCCCAACATGTCCCTGACACGCTTCTCCTTCCGGGCGCCCGTCTCCATCGCCAGGAATTGTCTGCGATGCTTCTCCTCGGGCCCCCAGAAGCAAGGTACGCCCGCTCACCCACCTCCCCTCCCCTCGCGCAACTTCCCAGAGTCCGTCCTGACCCTCTCCAGATGACGCCCTCCTCTCCATCCTCGGCGACAGCACCGCCGCCCGTGGCCCCTCTTCCACCCAGTCAAGGCTCCCCGGTTCCTCCCTCGCGACGCGTCTCGCCCGAGAAGCTGGCCTGGACCGCCCCACGCAAACCCGCGAGATGGTCGAGTCAGAGCGCCGGAGCCAGTTCCAGCGCCAGATTTTCCGCAAGTGGCAGCCCGGAGATGTGTACGCGCCCTCGGATCTGTCGGGCGCCGAGATGAAGAGGTGGAAGAGCGGGCGCAAGAAGCCGCAGAGCGATGCCTTTGACGTCCTGGGCATCAATCCCGTGAACGAGTATAAGGTAAGTGGATTACTGGTGGTGAGCAGAGAATCCTGGCGCTGACGAGGATAGAACTACACCATGATGTCCGAGTACATGACGGAGATGGGGCGGATAAAGCATTCCAAGGACACGGGGCTAAGACCGAAGAATCAGAGGAAGATTGCAAAGGCTATACGGCGAGCCATTGGCTTGGGCTTGATGCCCAGTGTGCACAGACATCCACTGGTGTTGAAGAAGAGCTCGCCAGCGAGGTTCCTGTAGAAGTGCAAGAGTAGGAATTGTATGATATGAAGTTCATCTCGAGCCAGCCACTATGGCCCTCTAAGCATACGGTGTTGTGGGTCTGACAAACTTTCGAATCGAACAGATCTCGGTTCTACCGTGTCAATTCCCATGCGCACCTACTCTTGAAAACATAATTACTAGACGCTCCCTGCGCGCCAGACTCGAGTCTACATAAGAGCACTTCCTACCAAAAAACGCCATGCCGCCTACCCAACCTGCTCAAGTAGTAACATCCCGTCATCAGAATAATCAAAGGTGTCTCATCGCCCCTGCCCAAGCTCATACACTGGCCCACCTCCCACCGGCGCATGCGGCACACTGATTGCGTCAACCTCATGCGCTCCTTCAACCGGTCTCTGATAGCCCCCCGCCGCATGAGGCACTACTGGATTTGGCATCGGAGGAACACCATATTGCGGCTGCACATACGCCGGTGCGGGCGTCGGTGGATTCGAGATGGGAGTGTGCGCATATTCGTAGACTTGAGGCTGTGCGATGAACTTCTGCTCCGACGGTGGAAAATAGCCACTAACTGCCGATTGTGGGCTTTGCGGGGACAGAGAGGCGTTAAAGGAAGGTTGTTGCATCTGCGTTTGCGTGTGTATTGGCATCTGTGGATGTGCCATCTGTTGCTGAGGGGGAGGGAACTGGGATTGCGGAGGGTTGGCAGCAACGAGCTGGGCATTTGCGGCGATGAGACGCTGCTTCTTCTTTTTCTTCATACAGAAGACGATGCCTACTATGACGACGAAGATTATGACGACCGCTGTGGTTGCGACGCCAACGATGAGACCGATGGCAATTGTCTTCTTTGCCTTGGTGCGCACACTGCTTCCGCTGTCGACGGGAGTGATGGGTGAATACGTTGTCCCGTCCGTTGCGGTTGTTGCGGTTGTTGCAGTCGTTTCAGCGAAACCGGTAACCGCAGCTGATGTGGTCGTCTGATCGAAACCCGTAACTGCGTTTCCACTGAGAGTAGGTAGGTTGACGCTCGTCGTGCTGTCACCTGAGCTATTGCTAGCGCTCTGAAGCATCGTGTAAACCAGGCCCGATGAGATGTCCTGGCACCCATAGTCCAAGACACCGTTGGAGGGATAGGTCCAAGTAACGCAGTACGGCGACGCAATACGAGTGCATTTCCGAACGAAGCTGTTGGTCAGGCAATCATCACCACAGTCTCCAGCCAAATAGTCAACGTAGTCGATACATGAGTTTTTCCAGTCACAATCTTGCGTTTCCGAGCCGTCGCAGCAGCCTGCCATGCCAACAGATGCAGAGGTGTAGAACATGCATGTTCGCCCGACGTTGCAAGTGACTCCTGATGCTGCGCTGTGTTAACCACTTCATATCGTACTGTCTGGTAACTTTGTTTGTACGTACCATTGTCACCATCAACCCAACCACATGTCTCGGGACCAACATCGCTCTGCCGCTTTCTCAACTCGACGACTGAAGGCCCTTTGGTGGGCTTGGGACTCATCTCATCGAGAGCACGCTGAGGACTCTTCGCCGTAGGGGTTGATTCTCCAAACGCGATGCCATGAGCCGCCGGTACCACAGCGACCAGGCTGAAGAGTAAAGCAGAGTACTTCATATTGCAAAGACTTTGGACGGACACCCAACAGAGTAGCCCAACTAGAGAAACAATCTCATATAATGGAGAGAACAACAGAAAGAACTGTGATGGGGAGAGAGTGAACGAAAGTATACGAGCTATCGGGTATTTGAGAAATTACCCTCTGCCACTGCGCGCAGGAGCTGAACTCAATGCCAGCCTTGGGAGTACAGAAAGAGCAGTGCCATCCAGTAACCGCCATGGCTTTCAGCCGTAAACGTGATGCTCGCCATTCCTGCAGGTGCTGTTCCCAACATGGAAAAGCTTCGGTTGCACATGGGCACCCTGAAACACACATCCGTCTTTCCAGCCGAGCCTCGTATGATTCAGACAATCATGAACGTGGAGGAAGAAACTATTCGACGAGTGTCTGAGAAAGAGAGAAGCTGAGAAAAGAGGCTTGAACCTGACCTATCACAGGCTGTCAGGCGTCCCATACCAAGACGTCTGTGACCAGGTGCCCCTTCTTTCTATGCGTACCCGAGCCCTGAGATAGTCTACTCTTCATGTTGACGTGGAAACTTGTCAATTGCATCTTGTTTCTCTTCACCGGTCGGCGGTTCCTCGGATTGACTTGTCAACCCAACGTGGCGGTCATGAGCCATGTTCCGGCTTGCTTAGAACTTATCCGTTAACTAAAGACCTTTGAACACCCATCAGAGCCCTCGTTCTCCAAAGCACATAAGTCGACCGCAGTATGCCCGGGACTGAGAGGGCAAGTTCGTAGTTGTAAAGTAGACATGCCGTTCTTTCTCGTGAATCAGGAGGTTGCAGCCCTTCGAGAAACGTATGGGTGCCTCTGATGGCAAAAATGTCGTTCAATAGCTGGTTCAGAGTATCGCCGAAGACATGTCGTAGGTTTTGAGATAAGCAGTCATCGACTAAGGAACAGCCTCGAAGATCCCGAGGTGCTCCACAAACACAACTCGACTTCATTTGTCAGCAGCCTTGCTATACATAAGAAAATCTGCATTCGGGCGAATCGCAAACAAAGCACCAAATAAACATCAAACTTATCTTCATCGTGGCGTTCAAAGCTAGCCTCCGCAAAATGACCAACTTCGACATCAAAATCGTCAGCGACACAGTTTGCCGTAAGTCTTCGTGCAAACCCTAAACATCAGAGGTAGTTCTGACCCTCCTACAGCGTGGTGTTATGTCGGCAAAAAGCGCCTCGAGAAGGGTATCGCGGCCTACAAGGAGAAGCACCCAGACTCCAGCGACACCTTCTCCACAACTTGGTTCCCTTTCTACTTGAATCCAGACGCAGGAAAAAGCGCCGACAAGCAAGCCATGTACGAATCCAAGTTCGGCAAGGAACGCACAGCAATGATGCAAGTGCGACTTTCAGAGATCGGCAGAGCCGAAGGCATCAACTTCAAATACGGCGGCAACACAGGGAACACGCGGGACTCGCATCGGCTGGTGCAGCTGGGTAAGACAAAGGGCCCACAGATGCAGACGCGTGTTATTGAAGAACTGTTCGCGGCGTACTTTGAGAACGAAAAAGATATAACTAGCCGAGATGTGCTGGTTGCTGCGGGCGTGGGAGCCGGGCTTGAAAAGACGGAGGTTGTGGAGTGGCTGGATGATGGGAAAGGAGGGTCTGGGGTTGACAAGGAAGTCCAGGAGGCGAGGGAGCAGGGCGTAAGCGGAGTGCCTAATTTCACTATCAACAGGAAGTTTGAGGTCGGTGGAGCGCAAGAACCAGCAGCTTTTGTGCAGCTGTTTGAGAGACTGAAGAAGGCTGAGGGGAGTCTTTGAGAGAAGTCGGCGATTGTTGATCTTGAATATGACAATATAAATCTTTTGACCACCTGCTGTCATCTTATCTTCCTATCCAATCAAGAACACCTGACCTGTAACCAGAATGCACGTTAGATAATGAAAAACTTAATTATCTTAGTCTACTTCGTTAGCGACCAGATAGTCATCGCTAGATTGATGCCATGCAGAGTATCGCACGGCGGGGTGATGACGCAGGGCAACCACGAGACTGGAAGGATCGGCCAACGCTTTTCGTCTTAGCCACTTCCGCACAAAAGTCGCACCCCACTTTTCCCCAACTAGAAGGCGTGTAGTAAGCTAGAAAACGTTAAACCGCCGCACAAGTCTCGCAAAAAGTAAACTAAGCCATGATTAGCACCGCACAATGAACGCAACCCCACACTGTCCAATAGGAGGCCGGGTATCTGGTCGTTCGCCCCCGCCGCATGTGGAAAGATTCGTGCGGTGAACGTCGCACAAGTCGCGCAGACAGACATATAAGAACCTGGCCTCATCCACTCTATTACTCCATCACCAAAACATAACTCGATCCAACAACTATTGACACCTTTCGACACCAACACCTCTCTCAAACACCAACCCAACAACCAACAATCAACATGACCTCTGACTGCGGCTGTGCTCCCAAGGTGGAAGCGGCGTCTTGCACCTGCGGCTCGAAGTGCGAGTAAGTCATGACAATATCATAATTTCCTGACGATATCAAGCTAACTCCATCAAGCTGCACCTCTGAGAAGAAGTGCTCCTCTTCCTGCACTTGCGCCCCAGCAAAGACCACCACCGACTGCGGCTGCCCCAAGGAAGCGGGAACCTGCAGCTGTGGCGACGACTGCACTTGCGGCAAAGACTGCTCTTGCGATTCGTGCCCTGTATGTCGCCCTATAGATCCACCATCTTCTGCATGATGCTGACTGTTTTCTAGCACAAGTAAACGGTTCGCCACACGTTGTGGAGGTTTGAGATGACGCAAGCGGCTGGTGTTCATCATTCCGAGGAGCCGGGAGCTAGTGTGATGCAAGCGATCAACGGCATTGTAGTTTTTGTGGGGAGATGAGATATCTGGGCGGAGTTACTGGCTAATGACAACCACGGGGCGAACGATGGGATGGAGCTTTGGGATGAGAGGCGTTAGTCAACACATGATACCATCTGTAATCGATCAAATCGATAGCACTCTTGTAAATTGGCTTTTTCCTTCCATGAACATGTCTGTGCTAATCGTAAAGGGGTGGAGTTATCGTTCCCCCTAAACTGCAGCAACTTCATATATCCTTTAAGTATAACCAGACATAGCTTGCAGGAACATTCAGCCTGGACAGCGTGTACTTGGCCATTGCCTATTAGTGACTCATAACCAGTCAAGGATCCTAATCCTGTACTTCATCTCAACCACAGCACACAGTTGTGTCCGCCTGCATCCGATCCTTCCCACCCTTGCTCACATTGAAGCCCTCCCAGCCGAAGATGAAGAAGCCAAGATATGCGCCGATGAAGATACAAATGATAAAGTATCCGTTGTAGTACATGGCGAGTAGCATGACGAAGTAGGCGACTGCAAACTGGCATGTGTGCAAGAGCGCACGTATTGCCTGCTGCAATACACTAGGGCGAAACGTTTGGGCGGTTGTGGGCGTACAAGCAGCAGTAGAGGTTGTGGGTATCTTCGAAGTACCAGTATCAGACGAACTCGAGGAAGTAGGAACATTCGCAGCGAGCGACTTGGCGTGTTGTGCGACGATGAAGCGGTCGTATTCCTTGCCAGCGCGGCGAAGCAACTCGAGGAGGATTACGAGGAGGACCACACCGACGCAGGAGCCGGCGAACATACCCTTGGAAGTGATGCGCCATGAGCGAGCGATGAAGCCTAGTTGTGTTAGCAATTACACGACACTGACTGAACTGCAAGTCTTCAGCGCGTTTGCAGCAACCAAGCTGGCAGCGCAGAGGATACTGAGAACACTATGCCGGCTTCAGGTTGACGGTGCACGTTTCTATGCAAAATGATGTAACTTACATGCATCAACAGTGTTCCAGTTCCATAACATCTGCCATGCTGTCAGTCTGATTGTTCACACTGCTGCCGCGTAGGAGGCTGATAGTTGCAGGCTGCGCAAAGAGAGGAGGTACTTACGCTAATCTTGCAACCACTGCCGCCCATGCTCATTCCACCCATCCCACTGCTCGTCGCAGTTGATGTTGCCATGGACATGCCTGTACTGCTCGGCATAGACACTCCCGTGGCAGTCGTGGCCATACCATACACTGCCATGCTCATGGAGCTCATTGCCATGCTCATAGAGCTCATGGAACTCATCGCCATGTTGTGATCCATCGCTAGTTTCCGACTGGGTGAACGAGAGGTTGATATGTTGTGAAAGACGAAACAACAAGGTAGGCAGAGACGACGTTTATAGCGGGAAGAAAAGAGCAGGTCAAAGACGCTTTCAAGGACGACAAAAGACGCATAATCCCTACATTCCTGCTTTTCCCAATGAGCCGGGGCAACAACGACTCGTCAATAGGCGCGCAAACTCGCTCAACCAAGGAACCAAAGCGGGGGGTTCCTGATCCTTTGGCCATTCATATACTCTCGCCATACCGCAGTCTCACCCTTACACAATCACCGCATGCGAGCCACGAGCACAACCTCGCGCTACAACATGCACATGCACGAAACTCCAATGTCTTGGAAGATATGTATAGCTTGCGGTCTGCTGAGCGCTTTCCCTAGGTGAGCTAGTTGGCCCACTCAAAGAGCGCTTTTGCGCGCATTCCACGCCACAATAGGCAGGCTGTCGAGACGTCTCTTGCTATCAATATTTTCTTTTTGTTATGAGTGTTATGTAGGGAGGGTATGTTCTACACGAGTTCGTCAAGAATTGAAATCTCGTTGAAACATGAAGTTTTTCGGCAAATATCGCGGCTTGCGCCGGGTATGCTAGATAGATTGAGCCAACGTGATATTGATAGGTTTAGATTGCAAGCAGAAACGTGGTCGACATAGTAAGGCGTCCGAGCAAACGAACTATCGGGGCGTACCAAGGGTTCGTATGTGCATGTGCTGTGGGGGCTGCTACAAGGCTTGGTTGGAATCTTGAACCGACGCTGTAGGTCCCCGGAGTGTCTCAAAGAGCTCTCGAACACGTTGTGTTTAGTGAATTCGGGATCGTGTGGGTAACCACATGAGCAAATTTAGATAGTCAGAACAAACAAATGGTGCTACAATGCGAGCAAACATAAGTACTTTTCCGTGTCATGATGCACAGTGTCTTGATCTTTTCTACATAGGCTATACTGGTAAGTGATATTGTATGCTACCGATACATTTCAAGGAAGACTTCAAACAGTCACTCTTCCATTTCCAGCGCATGGATCGAAACTTGCACCCGTGATCCTCTGGCGCTCCATCAAGATCGAGATCCAGGTCGCATTCTGAGGGCTGTAAGTTTTCTCCACCCAATGCAGCTTGAGATCAAGACGAGCGATTACGCCTGACGAACTTCATATGGGCGGAGATCTCGAGTTATCCTCCACCCATCATGCGGATGGTATCCAAGTCGTGTTGGGATTCGTCGCAATCGTCCTCAGCCAGGATGTCTTATTTGTAGTTGCCTTTTCTTCATGCAAGGCGCCAGGTCTGGCAGCAAGAGCAGCTGCGACAGACATGGGAGCTGTGAGTAGAATTGTTGTAGAAAACTCAACAAAATTGAGCTCGAGAAAGCACTTGCATATACAACACTACCTTCTAGTCATGAAAGTGAACTGTGAAGCTCTGGCTCCCCTTGCGTCCGGTTGTCCTCGCCTATACTGTTAGACGACGATCAAGTGGAGTCGATCTTGGCCATGAGTACGATGGTTGATGAACCTTATCGAATGCGTAGAATTGCGCGCATTTCTGCACGTTGAACGCCAGAAGGACAGTCAAGCGATGGAGGAGGCGAAGTACAAAGTGCCTGCATCATTCACCGTCTCACTTGGACATTGAGGGCACATCAAATGGAGAAAGTAATTTTACGATTAACACATCTCGATAATTCATGTTTCCTCTCACCTTTGCCAAAAGAGCATCCAACAGTTTCTCGTTCCGCAACGCCAACATGCAAAGTAGAATCCCTAATGCCAAACGGCATGTTTTGAGTAGTACTCCAATGAATTTACAGGGTAGTCGCAAACAGTAACAAAGCAGATATAAAGGAAAATCAAGCCTTGACTTCTAAGGGAGAGGCGAGTTGGGGAGAGGCAGGCTCTGGCGCGTTTTGCGAGCTTCGCATTGATCGCAAGAAAGTAGCCATGGGGACAAGGAAGCGCAGCTTGTTCTTCTCCGAAGCTTGAACGAAATGTGTGTCCTGGCGCTTGAGTGGCGAAACAGTAACGGTAGGGCTTTGCTTCTCTCCCATAACGGCAACGGAAGTCTTTGTTCGCTGGAGGCCGAGAGTAGGGGAGCGGACCATGTTGAAGTTCTTCTTGGATCCTGAAATGACGATCGGCCTCTGGCCGTCCTGGCCAGCATTGACTACGATTGGATTCTTCTTTCCGACCATAGGTGAGCAGATGATGACAGGCGACTGCATCTCCTCCATAATCGGAGTGACGAGGACGATCGAGCGCTTCTTGTCATCCATGACAGTGACCTTCTGGGTGCCAACACGCGTGAGCTTGGGAATGGCGAGTTTGGGGAGGTCGATCGGAGCCTGTGTGGTTGCAGGACCCGAGGTTCGCTTCAAGCTGTAGTAGGATCCATCAGCACCGTCGACCCAGGAGCCCACGAAGTCTGAGCCTGCCAAAGCCTTCTTAGCAACCTGCGAGCGAGCAAGGTAGATGAGATCATCACCCTCAACCTTGATGCAGCAGTTGTGCCATGGGGTCGGGATTTGGAATTCGTATGCAGGAACGGGCTCGAAACGGTTCTCAAGATCATCGATCGCCCTCACCATGTGTTTGGGCAAGAGACGGATAGCGAACTTGGGACCCTTGTTGTTGTGGGCGTGGATGGAGAGGCGGACGTAGTTGGGAAGGAGAAGTTCCGTCAAGTTGGAGTATGCCTGGTTGCGGGACATCATCTCTTCTGCGACGAGAGCCGCTGTCTTCTTCTTCTGCTTGCCGCTGAGGGACTTGACTGACGGGATATCTGCAAGATCCTCCAACATGAATCGCGTCTGACCGCGGTAGAGCTGCAGAGCGTCAGGCTCTTGTTGCTCGATGAGTGAGCGGATGTAAGCACGGTCGGGACCACCGATACCAAGCATGAGCTTTCTGCACAGTTCGGCATCGCCAGTGAGTTGGGTCTTGACAGGGTGTGGCATCTTGTGTGAGCCAGAGAGCATCTTCGACAAGCCTTGGAAGCCATCGTGGTCCGCTGCGAAGATGTTCTTGAGTCCCTTGAATTTGATGGAAGGAACAGGGCCAATATCCTCGGGAAACCGCTGTGCGTAGATCGCGGCCATGCAGGCGTCGTATGTATCAATCATCTCATCGTCGACTCCAATGCAGTCTGAGAAGACGTGGCCGTCGTTGATGACCCACATCGTCGCACCGGGCTCGTATACCGCGTTCACTTCCTTGACGAAGTCATGGAGTACGTCCATAGCGATATGTTCGGCAAGATCTGGCATAATACCGCCAACTTTATTGGGGTTGGGCGACTTGCAAGGGAAGGCAGGTAGGGCGAGTTGGATGGGTAGGTTCTTCTCCACGTAGCCGCTGAACTGGAATTAGTTTTGGACCACAAAGTTATGGAAGTTGGTTCACTTACTAAACACGGTTCAAAAAACTCTGACGTCCGCAAACTTCCCACTGATCATCTTTGGAAAGATTCTTCAGCTTACGCTCGAAGATCTCGGCGATTGTGTTGCAAATGTCGCGTTCCTTAATCGCCCAGGGAGTGCTGGCATCTGAAATGGTGGCAAAGGGCTGGAACTCAGTCTCCAGAAGGATGAAGCGCTCAGACCAAATACTAAATCCATTGGTGGCAAGAGACTTTGGTCTCGATGTCAGCATACCAAGTATGAGGCCATTGTCGTGCATAATCTCGGCGGTTGTTGTGAAAAGGTCCTCTTTCTGATATGATGGGGGGAAGTTGTTGCGGATGTTTGAAAGATTCGGGATATCGGCAATGATTTGGAGAGTCTTGATCTCCTTCCCAGAGGGGAGCTGGAGTCGACTCCATGACCCTTCAGCAGCAGAGCGAATGACTTCACTCAATTGCGACCATACTTCTGGCAGTGGCTTGGAGTTGTTACCCTCGAGGGCTAGAAGTTCGCCAGCGGTGTTCCTCCAGTACATCCCCTGGATGCAGTGGTAGGTGGCGACGCCCTTGTTAAGAGGAGGCATTATGAAAGATGAACAACAAGTAAAGGGTATTGATTAATTTGCAAGGGTCAGAAAATAGAAGAACGAAACGATAGAGGATGCGATGCGGAGAGCGGAAACGCTTGTCTCAGTGAGCAAAGTAGATGTGGAATGATAGACTGGGTGGTAGACAAGTCATATATGAAAGGAATCCCGACTCGTTGTTGTGTATCAGCCCTACAAGGTATTCTTGATCAAGCGTAGTGCAATCCAGCTGACTGCGGATGAATGCATGACCAGCCACAAACGCCAGGACCACACCAACCAACGTGCCAATCCTCCATGTCGCTTTGACCCGCACCGCTATTTGGTTGGCTTGGGGTGTAGCGTTCTAGACGGCAGTGCAGATGACTTGGACATTTCGCTCCTGAGAGTGGGGGAATTCTCATCCTGTACGACGAATCGTCATCTTGGCAGTCGCAGGCGTGGTGACAGTCTATTGGGAGCAAAGTGATTTCGGGCACAACTTTGGTACTGAGCGGTCTCGATGTGTCGACTCAGCCGGCCACAGCACTGCACGACCTTCAGCTCAGCGCGGTAGTGATAGAGTCGCTAATCTTAGCCCGTTGACAGCTTCGCTTCGCACACCCATGTCGATCTTGGCGGTGGAGCTGGAAGCGGAGCCCCCGTAAGACCTACTAGCGCCACAAACATTACGCCCCGACTGAACCAACACTGTCTACTGCCTGGATAGCCTAATTGTAGATGCATGAAGCGCGTGCATGCTTGGAGCGGCACCAACTACAACCATGTCGTGTTCAGCCCACCAGCGCTCAGACCGCAGCGTGTATGGCTGAGGCTGAGCTTGCTGTCTCTCCAATATACAAAGGTTTGCTTCATATATGCTGTCCTCAGTACTTAGCTACCGAGCATCTGAAAACACTCGACAAAATGGTGTCCTACTTTTCTTTGATCTTTCTGGCTGCCTTTGGCACCTTGTTCGGCGTCGTTTCCTTTTTCGTGTACCTCTTCACGCCGCCTCGCAACTTCCCCACTAACATTCCAACAATCCCGTTTTATTACGCGCTCCTGCCTCTTTTTAAAGATGTCGATCAAGCCGAACTCTACCGCCAATATATGATGGAGCCTCTCGAGAAGTACGGAGCCGTCAAGTTATTTTTCGGTGGCCGGTGGAACATCCTGGTCCGTAAGCCTGCGTATATCGCAGAAGTCTTCAAGCATGAGGACATATACGCCAAATCAGGAAACAATGTCAAGATTCCTCACACGTTGATCGCCGAGTATACGGGCGAGAACATCATCAGCGCTCATGGTGCAAAATGGAAGCTCTATCAATCTGTGATCAAACCTGCACTACAGGCTGACCAAGACTCTACCCCTATATGGAGCAACGCGAGGATTTTGAGAGACATATTTCTGGGAGACGCAAACAAAGCTGCTGGTTCCGGCGTTCCAATCTACGCTCCGCTCCATCGCCTTGCCGTAGCCAATTTTTCGGAAGTCCTGTACACATCTAGCTTCGAGACACTTCAGCGTCCGGACGCCCCGCTTCACAAGATGCAGTCACAGATGAAGCCCCTAATTTTCAACCCTATCTTCTTGAACTTCCCATTCCTCGACCATTTGCCGCTCAAAGCTAGGCAAATTGGACGCGTGCTCAACAAGCAATTCCGCCACACGCTCCTTACCTCCATCGCTAAGGGACACAACCATGTTTGCGATTCCAACGACCCCAAGAGCCTCGCTTGCAGACTGCTGGGATCACACAACGATGGCCTCCTTACGGAGAAGGATCTCAACGACAATATTGCTGGCACCTTCATTGCCGGCCACGAGAACCCGCAAATCGCGCTCATGTCCCTAATGTATCTCCTCGGCGCTCACCCAGAAGTACAAGAAGCAGTACGAAAAGAGGTCGGCACACTCTTCCCTGCCGACGCGCCCGCCGACTACGAGCCCTCCTATGCTAATATACACGATCTGCCATACCTCACCGCGGTAGTCTATGAAGGGCTACGTATGTTCCCGCCGATCTCGCAACTCATCAACCGCTGCACCACAACGCCCGTCGTACTGGGCAATCATATCCCTATCCCCGCAGGCGTCTACGTGGGCTACAATGCATACTCCACAAACCGCGACGTTGAGTTTTGGGGCATGGATTCAGATGACTTCAAGCCTGCCCGGTGGGGAAAGAACATGGACGAGATCAACCATCTGTACCGCAGAGCCAATTCCAAGGGTGCTTACATCAGCTTCCACGGTGGAAAGCGAGCGTGTCTGGGACAAAAGTTTGCATTGCAACAGCTACGCATCACGATTGTGGAGCTAGTACGAGGCTGCAAGTGGACGGTGGACGAGGAATGGGACGGACACATGACACCGGCTGGCCCACTGTATCCCAAGGCGCTCACGATGAAGTTTCAGGCACTAGGCAATGTGACGACGTCGGTTTTCTCGGAGAAGATTTGACGACCATAAGCGGTAATGCATAGTGCAGGGAGGATGACGACCGCGGCTGCAAGTCAAACGGCGTTCCGAATCGTACGCCTAAGGGGCAAGATGGATTCCATGAAGTACATTTGTTATTACTGGAGGAATTACCAGATCCAATTTGAAAACTGCAATCTCAAGTCGTCTTTTTCTAGCGTGCTTACTGTATTTACGCCCCATCTGTGCGTTCCCTATCTGGTTGCCGCGCGAATCCTTGATTATTAAGGCCTCCAGCACGACTCAACGCAATCTCCACCCTCAGTACTGGCAGTGAGGAGTCTCCGTTGCGCAAGGCATCATCGCAATTGGTTATCTGGATATACGTCCCAGCAACGTCACATGTTGCGAGATAACCGTTGGTTACAATCCATTGCGCAGTGTCAAACTATGCTACCACCAGCCTCATCTCCGCCTGATCCATACACGCGCGTTTGAACCAGGTTCATCTACTGGTCGATCCACCTGTCAGCAATGCAGGGGCCTGGAAAGATTTGTAGATAAGGCGTGGGGCAGATCTATACAAACGATTGCAAGGCTGGCAGACGAATTAGAACAGATCATCAAAGGAACGTGCTTTTGGACAATCTTTGTTAGACGGTTGGATAACGTGTACGCAAAAGGAAAATCCGGAGTTCTGCAGGGGTATGGTGTACCGACAGGGTTAGCAAGGGCAGTGCTTGTTCGAAAGGTACACAGCCACGGAAATCTATATGTATATCGAGAGTGGAGAACATATTGATCAGGATCATGGTAGTATAGGCGTAGGGCGCCGATAAGGCTGGCATTCACTCGGAACGGACGCACTGCATATTGCTGTTTTAACTGGTGCTATGCTATGCATCGGGCGTAAATTAAGTCCTACATGGTTAGCTCGCAACTCAGTTCTTTGTTAAGGCCGTAAGGTTATGAGTAGGTTCGATGCAGATAAAATTGATTACCGCGAGTAAGCTTACATAGTCAACGTAAATTGCCTGGCTTCATGTCGTCGAAAGACGATACATGAAAGCCAGAAGCCGATATCAACCGTAGTCTATCTGCAGACATCGAAAGCCGTAACAGTGCACATTGATGTCACGTGTGCGTCTACTACATAGTCGATATCAGCGTCAACGATTTGGCGCCATTCTTGTGCATGAGAACCATGTCGTCCGGCTGCATAGATGTGTTGTCTAGAAGACGTGTCATACAATACTGCAAAGGGTTGGGGCAACTACAATGCTGTTTAGCTGTATTGAGTAAGACGGTCTGCATACTTTTCGCTCCACCAAAGATTCGTGGACGCGGGAAGAAACAAAACATCTGTAACAGACCAACAACACATCTTAGCCGTAGCAGCTGAATATACGTATTGCTGCTTGATGAAGTTTGTATGAAAACGACATATATGGTTACTACCGGGTGAACTTGAACTTGAATAATGATGCATGCCATCACTGATAGCCAACGCCAAGATCAATATGTTTTCCCCAAATACCATTTCCTGAGACCGGTGATAATCGCATACTCCGATAATGCACCAACAAGTCTGAAGTGATGTCTGGTATTCTCGCTCAGCTAATGCGGGACTAACAAACTAACACGTTCAGCCACGCCGTTTTCCCCAGCTGGGGATCGGCACAGCCGAGTAACGCTAACGATAATAGACCGTTTTTGCCCTTTCATATGTGACGAGCGGCTGAGGAGTGGGGCTGGGTTCTTTGTACATGCACCAACCTGCGTCTTGGATTCGAGTGGCTGCCTGAACCCAGGATTAGTTTTCGTTAACCAACAACCTTTCATCGTTGACAGCTCTAGCCGTATGATAAGGCGTGCCGTACATGGTACCATGATTTGATAGACAAGTAATGAGGTTGGAGATGTGTATGGAACCCCTCCCATGTCATGGACAACAGTGTAATTTAGTTCTTGCATTTGAAGCTCTATTTTCGGTCTGCCTTCCTGATACCAGTCCAAGGCACAGCAAAGAGGGCGTTCATCCCAGCGGGAGGGGGCTGAGGATGCGGCGTGTTGCTTGGCGGCGCATGGAAGCGCGCCTGAGCTTTGTTTGCGAGCTGAACGCAGTCAGGTCCGAAATAGATCGCCCGGCCAGGGTGTGTGTTGTTTGCGCCAGTAATGGCAATCCGTTCAAGCAGTTGTTGGAGATACAGCTCAAAGCCTGGAACAAACAAGGCTTGCACTGGTGCTGTGCAGTGTCGGTACCCTAGGACACTTCAGCAATCAGGCGGTGCTGAAGCAGATACCTAGATCATTCTGACCGTAAGGCGGGGCTGAAGTAATCGTTGAGTCGTTTTGTACTTCAGTCCAAGAGCGCCCGTTGTCAATACGACTATCATTCCTCTTCCTCGTCATCATCATGCGTTCTCCTGTTGACTTCGAGAAGTCTCACGTTTATGACCGGTGCCGCGAGAGTATTGACTCTGAATATGGACATGAGCATGAAGACCATGAGGACCATGAAGAGCATACTTCCGCCAAAGAACCGTTGACCTACTCTTGCGACGATGCTGAACCCGCAGCTCCTCCCCCACCATACTCGGCCTTCTCACCTAACCGTAGGCGGTTCATGCTTGCCGTTGTGACAGCTGCAGGATTCTTTGGACCATTGACTGGAGCTATTTACCTGCCTTCGCTCAAACTTTTCGAGACAGTCTTCAGAAGTTCAGAAACAGTGATAGACGCTACCGTTTCGGTGTACATGGTAGTCTTCGCTATCGCGGTATGTACCACCTCATTTGACCCTCTTCAATGATTTCCAATGCTGACAATCGACAGCCTCTATTTGGCGCCGCGGCTTCTGACGTTGGAGGTCGAAAACTGGTCTACATGGTTGGCCTTGGATGCTACCTGGTCGCCAACATTTTACTCTTCGTGCTTCCGGCTCATATTGCACTCCTGTACGTCCTTCGCATCTTGCAGGGGTTCGGTTCCTGCATCGTCTTCTCCGTCGGAGCGGGCACAGTCTCCGACATTGTCGCGCCCGCAAATCGAGCATCTGCTTTGGGTTGGTTCCTCATGGGTCCTCAACTTGGGCCAATCCTGGGACCTGTCATTGGCGGTCAGTTTGCCACTTTGACACGATGGCGTTGGATCTTTGGATTCCTCGCAGCGACATGTATCCCAGTATATCTGGCTATTGTTTTCTGTATGCCCGAGACTCTGCGATCGTTGGTTGGCAATGGTGCACCTCTTGCCAAACAGCCCTGGATCTCGATACCTAGCCTCCGAACGAAGCCCCAAACAGATATTCAAGGACCCAAAGTACCCCGCCCATCGTTTCGCAAGTTCATGCATCTTCTCAAATACCCTCCTCATCTCATCGTCTCTTTCAACGGGGCCTTACAGTTCTCCGGTTTGTACGCGTTGTACATCTCGTTTCCCAGGAACTGGGGAGGAAATTATTACAAGTGGTCCACCCAGCAGATCGGCTACGCATATGTCGCTCCCGGACTTGCCACGTTCATTACCTCAGTCGTTGTTGGTCGCCTCTCTGATATAATGCGGAAGAGGGCCCTCGCAAAGAACCCAAACAAGAAGATGCACCCCGAGCGAAGAATGGCCATCCAGATTCCCGGCTTTGTAGTGGCTGCCACAGGCAAAGTCATCTATGGCTGGTTCTGTCAATGGCAGAAGCACCCTGCAATTGGTCTAACTGGGGCGTCGATGGCAGGAATGGGTGTCTCTGTTGTCTTCATTACGAGCACGTCCTTCCAGACAGAGTGTGACCCGACTCAGACAGCCAGTTTGGTAGCTCTGGGAGGCTTCCTTCGTAACGTTGCTGCGGCAATCATGGCCGCAGCCACTAATCGCATCATTGAGAAGGCGGGCTTTGGTTGGACATTCACTGGCCTCGGCGTTCTCGACCTCCTGTGCATACCAGGAATCATCCTCATTCTAGCGAGAGGCGAGAAGATGCGTGAAGCACTGAAGAAGGCGCAGCAGCAGGGTTGAGCGAATCGACTGGATAGAAGTCCTCGGAGTTTGTGAGGTTATGATCAAATGGTTGCGTCTATCACGTAGCACGGCGTTGGCGGATCTTGTACTACTACGTTCTGCATGATAGGGAGAGATGATATGATAGTGATAAAGGGTGATTGACCTAAACCATGAACTTGAGTACAATGCAAGTGTGATAGTGAGCGGTTGAATGGGTGAGTTAGATGTGTGCTTCATCTAGTTTCAAGTCATGTGCTCAAGCATGACGTCAGCGCAGACATCGCCTCCTTGATCCAACTCCTCATATACTTTCCAATGTCCTTCTTAATATCGAGCTGTCAAGTACTGAGCAAGAGTATCTACAAATGACATGAACCCCACTTTTGCTTGTACCCAACACGTCGCTATGCACTAAAGTTTATTGACGACCACAAACCAGAACGCAGTGACGTGTAATATCACATTCTCATTCTTGATACATTTGATGGTAACTCTAGTGCTGGTTCCTACTCTCGCTACGATCTTTCTCTCCTCTTCGTCTGCTAAACCTCCCGGACAACTGTCTTTTCGATCATTCCAAGACTTACTTGACATATGACAACGGCCATATATATCATCCCCTAATTTCAGCCGCCTTCCTCAAGCGATTCATGACTGCAGCCGCGATATCATCTCCAGTCTGATCACTTATACCCTCCACGTAAATGATATCCACGCCCTTTTTGTCCAGTTCACGCAACGCAGAGAACAAACCCCTTGCGACGCCTTCTGTTTCCGCGCCGAGGTCGATGTCCCATATCTCAATGGCGTCAGATTTCAACATGTATTGTTCTGCGTGCGGAACTTGGTGTTGTATGACCGAGCGAAGTAGATTGGAGATGCGCGACGGCGCATCGGAAGGAGATGTTGGTGTGGTTGTGGGTCGCGAAGTACCGTGGATGTGTCCATTCGTTTGTGTGGGTCCTAGTCTCTCAGCGTCCAAATCCAGTACTGGACGCCAACCTTTCGTCCGAATGACACCAATCTTCCTCTTGCTCTTGATCTCCTTGTCCGCAGGTTTCCCAGCGCCAGCCTCGAAAAGCACGACCTCCGCCTTCGGACTGTAGTGCCTGTATTTCATCCCCGGTGCTCGTGGCTTACCTGCACCTCCTTCTTGCTTGTCTTTGTATCCGACCGTGACGTTCTCCCATCCTGGACATTGCCTAAGTTGCTCCACTGTCACACCACCTGGTCTAAGGATACTCGGTGGAGTCGACAATCCGTCCACTACTGTGCTTTCCACGCCAACTTCGCACGGGCCCCCGTCGATGATTGTGTGAATCCTTCCCTGCAGATCATCAAAGACGTGTTCGGCAGCTGTGGGCGAAGGGCGTGTCGATGCATTGGCGGAGGGTCCTGCAAGTGGGCGTCCGCAGAGGCGCAGGAGAGCGAGAGCGAGAATAGAGCGCGGCATACGAGCGCCGAATGTTGGGAGACCTGCTGTGACTTCTGGTGCGAGGATGGAATTTCTGGGAGCTGGAAGGATGATAGTAAGCGGGCCAGGCCAGAAACGCTCGATTAATGGTCGGTATATCTCTGGTATAGGATCTGATGCTACCTCAAGCCCTCCCGTAACTTCTTTCTTCCCTGATAGTAACGCTCGTAGTTGCGGGAGCGAATGTATGTGTACGATAAGGGGGTTGTCCGATGGCCGTCCTTTTGCGGCAAATATAGCCTTTACTGCTGCGCTCCTTGTCGCATCTGCCCCTAAACCGTACACGGTCTCTGTTGGGAAAGCTACAGGTGTATCTGTGTTCACTAACTCTTCCGCTGCTCTTTTCAAGCTCTCATAGTCCTTCCCATCCGTATACTGAATGTCCCACTCGTCAATCAGATCTGTGTTCGAATTCTTGAACGTGATGTTGCCCAGTTTCTGGGGATCAACAGATAGTATGTTAGTCTCCATATTCTTGGTTGTGCCCGGGTAAAACTGCAGATTTGTGGGGAGTATTAAAGTAGGCGTATTCGTGATCTTGGGCGTGAAGAAAGCCGTCGGGATGTTCAGCGTGGCAGTACGACCTTGGAAGGGCTCTGATGCGGCGACTTGCACCAACGAGCGAAATGAAGTGGACTGAGAGAAGAAATCTGCGAGTTTGACATTTGGTATGTGGGGATGGCGAGTGGGCATCAAGAGTGATGACTGGTGATGAAGCCCAAAATTTTCGTGCTCCAATCGACAAAGAGCTTGGCATGGACGACGTCATGTTCGAGATCGACTGTCGCGAAAGAGAAATGAGAAATAGTGTGCACAGAGACGTCAAGTCCATCACGTTATGTTGAGTCAACGTCGTCATTCAGCGAAACTATCTACTATCAATAACAATTCATACAGAGAGCCACAAAACGCCTCAATACACCTCTCCAAACAGCCGTGTCCAATGTGCAAAAACAAGTCAAGCGCAAGTAAAAAGGGTATCCAGCCAACGCCGCCAGATGAGAGAGTGAGCTCTCCAACTCAAGACCCAGAGCCCATCCGTGTTGCAACAATTCCAGTGACCTTTTACGCAGATACAGATACTTCTCGAGCCCCCTCAACGATAACCGAAGCCGGTGCGTCGACTTCTGCTGTCTGCGGAGTGGCCTGTGATTGGGAAGCCAATTCGCCGCTCGCAGCTGTCTCTGCCCACTGTCCCCAGAGTCCGCGCTTCGCCCGAATGCGCAATGGGCCTCCCAGCTCGTTGCCAGGTTGCTCAACCTTGATTGCATCCTTAGTAGCCAGGACCAAAACTTCGAAGAACATTTTGGTCGCGTCTGCTCTCGATGTCTGCTCTTCTGGGAGCATCTCTTGGAACACGATGCTGTTCTTTTGTCGCTCTGATTCGCTTTCCTCAGCTTCTGGCCCAAACCGTTCCCGCAGAAGATGAACAGCGTGTTTGGTGCCGAGTGAAACAGGGCCACTCTCTTCAGGATGGTTTAGAGGCGCAGTGGTGTCGTCAAAGTTATCTGGCACAGGTGAGAAGGCGTCCTCTTCCTCGGGTTGCTGGAAAACGGGTTCGTCGGGGAGCTGGAAGTGATCTTCAGACCCCGCGAGTGTGGTATTACCACCGCCAATGTCAATATTAACACCTCCCAAAGAAAGGTCGTCGTGCTCAAACTCTAACTGAAGGGTCTTCTCTGCATCGGCAGCCACATCCTCTTCCTCTGCGCCTGGCTCGGCGACACCGTTGCCTCGCTTGCGCTTTTGGTTTGGACGCGAAACGACTTCGAGTGAGAGAATGCCTCTCAGCTCAGGAGCCCAGCCCTGACTTCGGCCATCGCCAAGAATGCTTGAGACAAACCCCCCAGATCTCTGCATCTGCATCAGAGCCATGAGAAGCGGGTCGCGTGGCAGAAAAGATGCGGGCTTAAGAATCTTGTCACGGTTGTTTGTCTGCTCCTTGAGCTGCGTGTTTGAAAGCATGGTTTCGGCGTCTTCGCCGATAACTCTCCTGCGTTTGGCTCTCGCTTGATGGATAGATTCCTCGTCCTGTTCGGGCTCAGGATCAAAGATGGTGTTGTTCTGCTCAGCAACCTCTTGCGCAAGTCTTGTAGCTTCTTCTTCGTCAATCTCCGTGAGCGGAGAGTCCTCTCGTTCGGCTTGAATCGTAGGAAAGTCACCAGCAAAGGAGGGTTCTCCTAGGGCGTCCAGTTCTGTCATGCCGCCCATGGGAACGTCTGTGTCATCCCCCAGGTTGAGATCGGGAGCAGGGGCTAATTCCGTTAAATCATCACCAAAGTCGATGCCTAGATCTTCTTCTACAAAGTTCTTTACACTTGGGGCAAACTCCTCAGACGTGCGTCGTTCCAAAGGTGCATTACGACCGCGCTCGATGCTGGTACCCTCATCAAATGCCACGGAGGGCTCCAGGTTTTCTCCGTAATCCAGGTTCAAATCATCTTCTTCAAAACTCATCGGTTGCATTCGCGGTTGCTCAATGCTGCCTGATAGGAATTGACTGTCATCCCAGTCGGCCAGTGTGGTGTTTCCGAGATTGAGGCCCGCGCCAAGTGCCTGCGATAGAAGAAGTGTAGGGTCTGGCATTGGGGCCAGCAGGTCTAGGTCTGTGATGACATCGGGGAGGGTCAAGCTTGTGGGGTTAGCCAAGTGGGTTTGTGCTGGCAGATCAATGTTTCCTGGACGGAAAGCCTACTCAACGCGTCAGAAAGATGTGCAAAGCAGAGCAAATTGGCGATTGTACCATCTTAATCTTCCACAACGCGTCATTGCAGTCATCAAACAGGTAGCGCGCTTTCCTGTGATAGATGCGCACAACACCAAGAAGCAGCTGTCCATTCAAACGCAATGCAAGGGGACCGCCCGCAGCGCCCTCAGGTCGGATGATAACTTGGATATCCTCATCGATCTTGTCTTGCAGCACTTGGGCTTTTGTAAGCTTCTTGTGCTGATTGGCGGCCAGCCAGACGCGGGCGAGCTGGCCCGACTTGAACAGGAGATCCTCGGGAAGAAACATGGTGTGGTGGTCGGATGGGGTTGTTCGTGTGCGAGATTAGGAAAGTGGCGCGTCTTGTTTATACCGGCGCGTCGGCGGTGGGGATGCGCAATCGTTATACACGCGCCGACAGCGTGTCAAAGGCAATCAAGGGGTGCGCACAACCGTAGCAATGGCAGTGAAAGTCAAGGTAGGTGAAATGACGATGGGATGTGGACGCGCCTTGGGTGGATGGTCCGGGTGCTGGGCAGGGTTGGTTGGGGCTGGAGGGAACTCGGGCAGGCACGACCAGCCCCGCTTAAGTAATCACCTTGTCACCCAAAACCACCATCACCTGTGCAACACGACGCCTTCACGTCTTGAATGCCTGGCTGTGGAGTCTACACCCAACCCTATGTTGCAGGTTGTAACGCGAAGCAGTATGTAGACTAGCAGAGTCGAGATGTATGTGTTCCTGCCGCTGTGTACACTCGAAGCTGCGTCTCGGAGGCATTGGCGGCCTCTTCCAGCCCCATCAGGCCCTCGCGACGAAGAATCCAAGCGCGTAACCCGCGTTGCTGGGTGCAAAATCGAGAGATGACATCACATCTGGCCTGCAGCATGAAAAACACGCCATCACTTGATCCTTCCCCATGCGGTCGGTACCTGCCAAGGCTGCGTACTGTGACATGTCGCAGTGCAGGCATCAAGATTGTGCGCGAACACGTTTGCTGAAGTCAAGAATTGAACGTTGAAATATAGGTCTATTCTGCATGAAATGTTGTATCTTGCAATGTAGAAGTGCCACGCGTGAAACTCATCATCAAACCCCGGATCGCTGCTAGGCTGGCCCCTGCTGTGAGTACCAACGTACTCCTCCATCCATCCACATCCAGACGAAATTCAGCCCATAGACAACATTTTCTTGTGCATTTCTCTGCTCTCTCGTTGCTTGTTCTTTACGGCCTTTATTCTCTTAGCAGCAGCATCCATGCGATAACCACGTCCTGAGATTGCCCACCGTCCACCGTTCGTCCCGACAGGCCACGTTCGAGGGTCCGCAATAGTCGTCTCTGGGTCATGCCAACATGTCCAGAGCTGCAACGCCCTCATTGCCGCTGTACCAAGCCTCAGCAGCAGCCTCAAAGTCTTCCCGCTCCGCATCGCCGTTCCTGCAACCCCCAGAGCTGCAGAAGAAAAGCGGAACACCTTCGGTACTGTACCCACCGCTGAACTCCACGCGTAGGAGAGCTGGCAGTGGATGCGCTGCTAACATGGCGCCATGAACAGTCAATAACATCAACATACTCCCTCTTGTCGACGCAAGAAACGGCGCAAAAGCTATCCACATCCCTAACACACGGCCTGTCCTCCTCCGATGCCTCGGCGCGCATACACACCCATGGCCTCAATGAGCTCCCACACGAGGAGCCTGAGCCACTGTGGCTGCGGTTCCTCAAACAATTCAAGGAGACACTTATTCTCTTGCTGCTGGGGTCCGCGGCCGTGTCCTTTTTAATGGGCAATCTGGAAGATGCGATCAGTATCGGCGTTGCGGTGACAATTGTAGTAACAGTGGGATTCGTCCAGGAGTACCGCTCGGAAAAGTCAATCGAGGCTCTGAACCAACTGGTACCACACTCCGCACACGTAATCCGCGCCGGGGTAGAGCAGTCGCGAAATGGGCGGCTGTCAAACGGCATTGCGAACAACGGAATAGAACTGGAGAACCTTAAGGACACGACGGCATCACTGTCAGCAGCTGAGAGGAAATCTAGTACCATATCCGCGACACTGCTGGTACCGGGTGATCTGGTCTTATTCCACACTGGTGATCGTATACCCGCCGATATTCGAATCACACATGCGGCCGACCTCAGCATAGACGAGTCAAATCTTACGGGAGAGAACGAGCCGGTTTCCAAGACTCCAGATACAATTAACCTGCCGGCAGGTATACAGCGTTCACCCTCACCCTTCTACGCTTCTGAAGCTGCCGGGACTGTTGGTGCGGACATTCGACTGAACGATCAAAAAAACATCGCGTTTATGGGAACCCTAGTTCGATCTGGATATGGACAAGGAATCGCTATTGGTACAGGGGGCAACACCGAGTTTGGAGCTATTTCAGCATCTTTGCAAGAAATCGAAAGTCCCCGGACGCCTCTGCAGCTTTCTATGGACAGGCTCGGAAAGGACCTAAGCTACATGTCTTTCGGCGTCATTGCCTTCATTGGACTGGTGGGGCTTTGGCGGGGCTGGCCTTTTTTGGAAGTCTTCCAGATTGGTGTTTCACTTGCAGTTGCTGCTATTCCGGAAGGACTGCCCATCATCGTTACCGTCACACTTGCATTAGGTGTGCTGAGAATGTCCAAGCGGGATGCCATCGTTCGACGACTGCCCAGTGTTGAGACATTGGCGTCTGTAAACGTTGTCTGTACGGACAAAACAGGTGAGTTTATCAAGTCGTGTAGATAGTTTGGCGTGACTGACCACACCTAGGCACGCTGACAACGAACCACATGACTGTCACCAAGATCTGGCACTTTGATGAGACAGCTCCGATTGACGTCAAGAAGAAGCATGACTCCGCCGATCTCGATGCTCCTACTCGCAAAATCTTGCGAATCGGCAACATTGTCAACAATGCCCGTCACTTGAGCGACCAAGCCGCATCAGCATCGACCGCCGCTGTTCTGTCATCAACCTCGCGGGATGATAACTCGCTGACAAAGAGTCGGTGGGTAGGTCAACCTACAGATGTTGCTCTTCTCGACCTTCTGGATGCTTTCGGAGAAGACGACGTAAGAGAAAGGATCGGTGATCGCAAATACGAAACTCCATTTAGCTCGGAAAGAAAGTGGATGGGTGTCGTGATCAATGGCGGCTCAGGGGCGGAACTGACCACTGGGGCAGATGTTGCTTACATCAAAGGCGCATTAGAAAGAGTTCTCGATCGTTGCGATACCTATGTTACAGCGCAAGGAAGAGAAATTGTTCTGGACCAAGCGCATAGGCAAAAGGCTTTGAAAGCTGCTGAATCTATGGCACAAGAGGGCTTGAGGGTCCTGGGGTTTGCTAGTGGAACGTCCAGAGGGAGAGGAAAGAGCTCAAGTGGCACATCATCACCCGCTCCGTCAGCCACCTCTGCACTCGGCGACGATGAACAATATCGTGGCCTAGTGTTTGCTGGTCTCGTTGGAATGAACGACCCGCCGCGAAAGGGTGTAGAAAGAGCTATTCGACGTCTGATGGCCGGAAAAGTCAAGGTCATCATGATCACAGGCGATGCAGAAACGACAGCAGTTGCTATCGGCAAAAGCCTGGGAATGCCGATAACCGCAAACTCGGCACTTGGACGCTCTGTAATCTGCGGTGACGAGCTGGATCAGATGAGCGAAGAAGAGCTTTCGCAAGCTATTGCAACGACATCCATCTTTGCACGCACAAGCCCAGAACATAAAATGAAGATTGTTCGTGCCCTTCAGGCTCGAGGTGATGTCGTGGCTATGACTGGAGACGGTGTGAACGATGCGCCAGCGCTGAAGAAAGCCGATATTGGAATATCTATGGGCCGATTGGGCACGGATGTTGCGAAAGAGGCGGCAGACATGATCCTTACAGACGACAACTTTGCAACCATCCTAAACGCCATCGAAGAAGGGAAGGGTATCTTCTACAACATCCAGAACTTCCTCACCTTCCAGCTCAGCACCAGTGCCGCTGCCCTAAGCCTGGTGTTATTGAGTACCTTCTTGGGCTTCCAGAATCCGCTCAACGCCATGCAGATTTTGTGGATAAGTACGCTTCCAGTTCCCGCTATCTATACTATGAGCTAACCTTTGGCAACAGATATCCTTATGGACGGTCCACCCGCTCAATCGCTCGGCGTCGAACCCGTCGATCCTGCCGTCATGGCCCTGCCTCCTCGCCCCCGCCATGCCCGCGTCCTTACGCGCCCTCTTATCCAACGTGTCCTGCAATCGGCAACCATCATCATGCTCGGCACACTTACAACATACTACCTTGAGATGAGCGACGACAACAAAGTCACCGCCCGCGATACCACCATGACATTCACCTGCTTTGTGCTCTTCGACATGTTCAACGCGCTCACGTGCCGCTCTTCTACCAAATCGGTGCTCAATGGCGAGATCGGTATATTCGACAACAAAATGTTCAATTACGCTGTTGCGGGCAGTCTGGTGGGGCAGATGATGGTCGTATACTTTCCACCGCTGCAACACGTGTTTCAGACTGAGGCGTTGGGGTTGCTCGACCTGTGCCATTTGGCCGCCGTAGCGAGTTGTGTGTTCTGGGCGGACGAGGGGCGCAAGTGGTATGTGAGGTGGAAAGGAAGGAAGGGCTTTGGTGGTGGGTATAGTACTGCTGTATGATTCATTCTTGTACATGATAACGGGGTTGGACGAGCGCTCGAGAAGGCAATAAATTATCTCACTTGCTTGATTGTCTGCTTGCTTCGTTTGTTTGATACATGCAGTGTATAGAACCTTTTGCTTCCACCAGGCCTCGGAGATCCAGCTATGTTTCCAGGACATCCCGCACTGCTATCGAGAGAGAGAGTTGAGTGGGAAGGCACAGGAACTTAGATGTGGGCATCAAAGAAATAAATGAAACAAAGTAGCTGAATGAGTAAGTGGCCAAGCAAACACACATCAATGACTCAATTTCTCACGCGACCTCCCTTTGCCTATATCGTCCAAGGTCTCGGTCATGATGCTACTCTACATTTTTCCAAACTCGAAGAAAAGAAAAAGTCGACTTCCATTCTGTCGGTTAACAAGTCGATCGTCGTCTATCACGATGAATCCGATAATGTCTTTTCTCGTCTTGCCCACCTAATTATCAACTACAGCACTTCACGTACCATACTCGAGCCCGAGAACCCACCTAGCTACGACAGACGTACAGATCACTCCAGAAAGAAGCATAGGGATACGAGTTCAACGACAGAATATATATATCGTCTGTGTTGTACCAGAGCGTAGTAATCTCATGGCGACGTATCGCCCATGACTACCATGGCTATCAAAGCCCGTAGTCAGGCATTACAAGCAAAAGTTTCCAACCGTATACGCCTTGCCATTCAACGTCGCTTGCCAAAAAACAAAGAGTGGGTATGCGCGCTGCGGCCACTTAGAATAAGACCCCCAAAAACCAAATATCATTCTGTCGTAAGCCCAGAATTTCCATGTACAATGCGGACGAGACCAGTCCAGTTCCTGCCCAGTCATAACCGAGCCTATCCAATTATCAGATGATGATACATCAATCATTACGTTCGTTAAACCTTCCATATTATACAGCATTGCCAAGTTAGTGTTGTGTCTTTACACAGTGAAGTCAAGGAAGTCGTACGAGGCAGAATCCATCGAAGTGAATTCGCCCATCGCTTTCATCTCGAGTTCGAATTGCGAGCATGAGTTCTCGGGTGGTGTGTTGAACAACTCGTCAAGATCATCTTTGACATCCACGGGGGATGTAGGTGGAGTTGTAAATTGTTGAGACTGAACTGACAGCTGCGACGGGCTGGACGAGGCCTTCAACGAAGTAGGCTGGAATGGTGTGCCTAACACGTTTGCCGGCCCTGACAGATGTGACTCAAGGTCGACGGGTGACATCGGAGGCGTGTGCTTGTCTTGGGATAGCTGCTGGAGAAGATTCATAGATGTAATGTCGCCTACGTAAGACGACGATGATGCAAAGCTTGAGGTTGTACGGTGAGCACCTTCGTCAAAGGGGCTTGATAAACTGTAGTTGTGATTAGCGAAGAGGAGTCATGAGTCTGAAGAGTACTAACCCGAATGCATCTGATGATGAGGTGATCTGATCGTTGTAGCTACTTGTGCGGGAAAGCAGTTCTGGGAGGCTGTGAGGTTGCGTGGGCTCATACGCGTCAAATGGTGATGGCGATCGAGCATCAGAGTAGGGTGAGCTTGCAGAGACAGATGAAGTGTTGGAAGCTAGTGCTTGTCGTGTCCTGCTGGATTTATCTGTTCGCTGTTCCATATCTGGTCGATTCTTCTTGGGCCGGCCACGCTTTGCTTGCCTGCGAACTGCATCGGCAAAACCGCCGACACACATGCCGCGTTGTCGGTGTCGGGTGAGAGCGTCTTGTCGGGCAAACCCTGCGCCGCAAGGGCACTTGTAGGGCTTGTTTCCGGAATGGATCTTTGCATGACGCTTGAGGTCGTGTTGACGAACAAAGCACTTTCCACACCCGTTGCACTTGTACTGTCTGTCCCCGAGGTGGGTCTGCACGTGCGAGCGGATGTTCTCTCTCCTGCCGAAAACCTTGCCACAATCTTGGAAGAGACATGTCCATTTGTTGGTCACTGCGTTCTGTTCGCTGATGTATCGTTGTACTTCTTCTGGTGCAATGCCGGTGAACTCGAGACTTGCGTCGACTTCGAGGTCGTCAAAAGTCGTGTTTTGGTCCATCGATCCATCAGACAGAGGTAGGCCGTTGAGCAACATTGAGTTGTCAGATTGCGGGAGCATAGGTGGAGCTTGCGAGAAGAACATTTCTTGCGATGGGTGCTCTGCGATGCCCTCGAGGAATGTTTGCATTGTCTTTTGGTCTGGAGAGCAGGGGGACGACGGTGACACGGCGTCAGAGGTGTAATATGAGGAGGATTCGTAACCCAAGTCGACGTCTGGGTGCTCAAAGTCGAAAGTCATGGCACTCGATGTTGGCTCGAGATTGATGTCTGTCAAATCAGTAAAATTTGCTGGCAGAGAAGCTACATTGAGAGCTTCATGACTTGGTAATTGCGCTGGTTTTTGAGGTGTCGCACTTGGTGTTGGGAGGATGTTGATGAAGACTTGCCCACATGAGCCGTACACCGACTGTATGTGCTCATGGAGATCTTTCAGTTGTTGTTCTGTGGGTGGGAGTGAGGAGGGGACGGGAGGCTGCTGGGGAGACTGCGCGCGCTGTATCCGTCGAGGAGTCTGCGGTATTGGGAGAGAGGTCTGTACTGGGGATCGCAAGAAGGAGTCCTGGTGGCCCGGCTGGGGCTGGCTGTACGTCTGCGCTACTTGCATAGAGTGCTGTGGGTATTGTCCTAGGTTAGTATTACTTACGGTGTTGGCATCCTGCCTGAAGGATGGTGTGTCGAAGGGTCCTGGGTATCTTGGTCCGGTGGATGGGCCTGAGCTATGAGCACGGATCGAGTCTAGGTTCAAGCCCCGGAGATCCAAGCTCATGCCAGTCCGGTTGTGTCGTCGCTGTTGGGGGTTAGTAGCAGGCAGTGGTCGTATAGTAGGCGCCTCATATGCACTGGGTGTCGAGTTTTGGCGGCGATGCATGGCTCGTCGTCGCTGGATGCCAGAGGGCGAATTTGTGGACAGCATTTTGTATGCAGGTCGAGTCCGGTGGGTGTTTTCCGAGGATGGATATCCTGTATGGTCCGGAACTAGCGGTGTGTTAGCAGCTGACGTGTGTATTCCATTGTACTTGCGAATGTTCGACAAGATGGCTCTGAGATGGTTGTGTTGACTTACCTCACGCAAGGCAAGCGGCGCTCCGCCGGGCAGTTAGTATCCTTATGGTCTCCTCAGTACAGATGCAGTCTCCCAGTAGCCTGTCTCGAGTAAGTTAAGGCGGAAGCCTGTGTAAATGTGTGTCCGGTTTGGTGCTTTGAGTTTGCTACCAGCGAAGTGCTAAACAATGGGTTTGTTTGGAATTGTGGGGATGAAGATGAATGGTGCTCTTTGAGGAATGCAAAGAGGTGGAGATGACGCTGTACAAGTGCTCTTCCGGGTAGATCACAACAAACGTCTGAGCGGTTGCGGAGGCAACGCAGGTGCCACCAGCACAGACCCCTGTCAGCTCCATCGATGACGCTACTGCCACGCCACTTTTCGGCTGCTGAGTCATGCTCTGCCAAGCCCACACTCGAATTATGTTAGGCGGCGCCTCGCAAGACTTCTCCTTCATCAACTTCTGCAACCGACGACTGAGGAAGACACCCCGGTTGTCTAGGTGAGCGCAGCACCACACCGTCGACCCGGCGCCCTGCTAACAGCTACCCAGGCCGCCATGCAGATCTTCGTCAAGACCCTCACGGGTAAGACTATCACCCTCGAGGTGGAGTCTTCGGATACCATCGACAATGTGAAGTCCAAGATTCAGGGTACGTGGCTTGCGCCGCCTCCCAGCTTCCACATCTAACAGCGCGCAGACAAGGAGGGAATTCCCCCGGACCAGCAGCGTCTTATCTTCGCCGGAAAGCAACTTGAGGACGGCCGCACCCTTTCGGACTACAACATCCAGAAGGAGTCGACCCTCCATCTCGTGCTGCGTCTCCGTGGTGGAGGCAAGAAGAGGAAGAAGAAGGTCTACACCACCCCCAAGAAGATCAAGCACAAGAGGAAGAAGACCAAGCTCGCTGTCCTCAAGTACTACAAGGTCGACGGCGATGGCAAGATCGAGCGCCTTCGCAGGGAGTGCCCGCAGCCCGAGTGCGGTGCTGGTGTCTTCATGGCCGCCATGCACAACCGCCAGTACTGCGGCCGTTGCCACCTGACCTACGTCTTCGACGAGGCTAAATAAGCGCATCCGAGTGCACATCACGATCGACACGAGTTACGGCATCATGGCAAATATGGGAGGACTAAATAGGTTTCACCAAATGTCGGCTATCGAATGAATCTGATCAACGACTTGTCACTCATGCTTTGACCATTTTGTGATGTGATTCCACTTGTGCCAAATCTTTTACCATGTGATCGCTGTTGGTACGTGCTGTAAAGCTAGACATGTAATCTCCAACCTATAGTAGTCCTAAAAGCAAAGCAAGCTCGAAACACGTTAAGCGCCTGATCGCCATAGGCAGAGGATGGTAACCACGCAACGGATGACAACAATGCAGCTGGGACCGGCGCTATTGAGTGCACTTGCCGAACCGATGACATCAAGATTGCATTGATCAACTGGAACAAGATTTGTGTCCACATGTAGCATCAGTAAATTTTCAAGTACGCGCTGTTTGTGTACGACAGCTCCACTTGATAGTAGTTCGAATTTACTCTACGAAGCTCATACGCTGCTCGGCGGTATAATTGCGAACAATTTTACAAAAACACCATCTATGCCCATGATATAATGCATGCATGTTGAACAGCAAATTAGACGACCAACAACTCAAAAAGGAACTCTGGCATCATTCACGTATGTGACGCTCTACTTCCTCGGCTCAAGCAGCAGCTTGCCGCTTGGGCCAGTCTTCTCAGTAAATCCTTCTTCGCGCGAAAAGATGCGCTGACCACGAAGCCAAGTCTCGCGCACAACACCCTTGAGGGTCTTATTCTGGTAGGGCGAGACCTTGTTGCGGAAGAGCATGGTGCTCGGTTCGACCTGTTTTGCATTAGTCTCTGCTTCTCGCCACCAGTAGATAGGAACGAATACACGTACCATGAATTCAGCTGTGTCGTCGAAAACAACGATATCACCATCGAAGCCGACACCGAGATCGCCTTTGGTCTTTTCTAGACCAATCTGCTTCGCTGTGTTCTTGCAGCACCAGCGCACAATCTCCTCGATGCTGAAGTTCTCGTTGCGCTTTGTGCCTTCGGTCCACAGGATTGGGAGGCCAAGACCGACACTCGAGATGCCGCCCCATGCGCTGAAGAAGTCGCCCATCTCCTTTGGCTTTTCTGTTTGCGCCTCAGAAGAGTCGCAAGAGTCGCAATCTTGTGAGTGGTCTTCCTTGTGTGTGGATGGCTTCTCGTTCGAGAGATGGGCGGGGAGAAGCTTGATCTCTGGTGTGCATGGTGAATGGTCCGATACAACGGTTTGGATGACGCCGTCGCCTTCGTCTTGCAGGAGTTCCTCCCAGAGTCCGTCTTGGTTGCATTGGGAGCGGATCGGTGGGCAGCACTTGTGGCGTGTATCACCCTCCTCGATGCCTTCAGAGGCGAGTGCTAGGTAGTGGAAACATGTCTCGGCGGTGATTTTGATGCCGCTTGCACGTGCTTTACGGAGCATGGGGATGGCTTCGATGGCGGAGAGGTGGACAATGTGAAGTTGCAGTTCCGGGGCGAGATGTGCAAGGGAGAGAATCTCAGCAACAGCACATGTTTCGAAGGTCGGTGGTCGTGACTCCAAGAACGTTGAGTAAGCCGTCAGAGGACCTTTCGGGGCGAGCGGTGGTTCAGACTTTTGGATGAGGTCGCCAACAGAGTCCGAAATAGGTGGAATCATCTCGGCGTGGAACATCAGAGTGGTTGGCGCGTCCTTGAGCTCAAGGAGAGCTTGCGCGATATCCAGGGATGAGACTGCAGGGAACTCGTCAACCTGTTGAAGTGTTAGTATCATTAAGCTTCCTTCAGCTGACTGGGTCAACACATACACCACTATCACACAAGAAGCCCTTGAAGCCACGAACACCCTCCTTGACTAAGCCCTTCAGGTCGCCAGCGTTCCCAGGAATGACACCGCCATAGAAGCCAACATCAACCCAGCACTTCCCCTTGGAAGCCTCGATCTTGATCTTCAGGTTCTCCACAGTCGTCGTAGGAGGAATAGCGTTCAGTGGCATG
Organism: Dothidotthia symphoricarpi CBS 119687; assembly: GCF_010015815.1. Classification (NCBI taxonomy): domain Eukaryota; kingdom Fungi; phylum Ascomycota; class Dothideomycetes; order Pleosporales; family Dothidotthiaceae; genus Dothidotthia; species Dothidotthia symphoricarpi. The sequence goes on from NW_022985008.1 coordinate 1,308,425, forward strand.
TCGATCACAGTGGTCACGCCACCAAAAGCAGCGGCTCGGGTGCCAGTCCAGAAGCCTTCCCATTCTGTCCGACCAGGCTCGTTGAGATGTACATGGGCATCGACAAGACCGGGTAGCAGAAGATGAGGGGAGTAGTCGGTGTATGGTGTACCCTCGGGGAAGTCCGTCGCAGGTAGAACCGAGCGGAATATGGCAGTGATTTTCCCCGTAACGCTTGATACAACGATGGTAGCTGCAGTCAACCGGCCAGCAACCACTGCTCTTGAGGAAGCTAGGACAGTGATAGGCTGTAAGGGCAGGCTATGAGGCGGTGGGGGAGGAGTAGTCGCGTGTGGAGCCATTTTGACGAAGTATATGAGAGCCTCAATGAAAGATGGTTGAAGAAGAAGTAAAGATCCTAATGCTCTTCCACTCCGACTAAGATTCCCTTACAGTTATATATAAATAGCGATGTCGGCTGACGCGGGGAAGGTGATATGTATGCTGTCTGGCTGGGGTGGGATATGTAAAGATAAGCGTTGATAAGGCTCGTATACGGCCAGATGTTCAAAGAGGAAAGTAGAATTGAAAGACACGGAACCACTTTTTGAATTGGATTGCTTTTAGAACACAGAGAGACGTTGTGCTCAGGTACAAGTGTCTAGAAACGCCCAAACCTGGGGTACAGCGGTCCTTATCTACACGAAGTCGATTGCTACCGGGGCCAGTTGTGATTTCAGATCGAACCCCCAGAAAAGCGTGGGTAGCGTCAGGACCTATGTTCCACCGCCGGTTTACTCGATGCTATCGAGTGATTTGTGAGTTTATCAAGCCACCTTAGCCTGCGTCTCACCTTCGATCCCGTAACCCGGCGTAAGTGCGCCCGAACCGGTCGCTGCCGTAGCTTCTTTCCATGACGATTGTTTGGGTTCTGCAGAGTTGAATACAGAAATGTGTTGTAGTCTTCTAAGATTTGAGGGATTTTGTTCCTAACCCAGCTAAACACAGTCACAAGCTGCTGTGAGTGCTCTCTGTTTGACTTCTGTTGATCGGTGGACCCTGCATGATTGTGGAGGTTGAGTACTGATAAGAAGACGCAAGGGCGGCTCCGCAATCTTGTTGTGGGTGGAACCCGCTTGATCAGCATACAAGAGGCTAGCGCAGACCCAATGACCAACGTCATGTCCGCAATTTAAGCCAACTGACACCCGTGGTGCTTACAGAGTCGCGATTCACGATTTGTGTCTTTGCTTGACCGTTCTTCCTCATCTTCTTGACATTGAGATACCTGCCTTGTTAGCGAACGGGATTGTGCCTCCGAATCGTATACGTAACCAACGCCAAAGTTGCCGGAGAAGCTAAGGAGTTGTCAGCGTACATCTCAACAGGTCGATTACTATTACTCGATGAAAATCGGAGCAATAGTGACCCCCGAGCCACCGCACCGCTCGCTGGTTTTCTCCCGCCTACTAACAACGTAGGTGCGACACGTGGAATTCCATCATCGCCGGAGCTGGCCGAATATAAGTTGCACCCACTGTCGAACGATCTGCTGAGTTGCGGATTGAGAGGCGCGCAGAATTGCTGTCGGTGAGATTCAAGACCAAGTCATCACCACAGACCACCGCTCCTACGAAACGCGACCAAAAAAGTGTCTGGCGAGGTGGAATTTGACTCTTCCATCGGGCTCATCCGATGTCGTACAAAGCCCCTAAAGTTTGCAGAACGTCATCGGCGAACTGAAGCGGGTCAGGGTTTTTTACGATCGAGTAATGGAATGTCAATTCGCCTGTAGTCGCCAGTAGCGTCACTCGGTCCTGCCAGAGAACAAATGACGGTCAAACACTCCACCAGTACGTTGTGGAGCTGCGTGTGCCGAGTAGAACACCTGCATGGTCAGGGCTACCGTTGCCTTTTCGTTGCGTCTTTGGTAATCACATCGTAATTTGGTCGTAATTCTACTATGCGGTGTGACGCTGGAAGAGTATATCCATTACGTTGCAGAGCATTCCACAAGGCATCGAGATCCTGCCTCAGCACGGTGCTGTTTGCTGAAATGGATCTTGTTTTCGTAGAAGGCGTCTTGTCAAATGTGAGTCCCCGGTGTCAGGGCTGACCTCCCGTCCTGAGAAATCGGGTCTATAAAAACCGGTTTACGCCCCGAGCCATCCGTATTTCAAGTGCTCTGCCCGCTGCCCTTTCATAAGAGGCTGCGTGTGAAAGTATGAATTCTGACAGAAAGCTTTCGACAGGCAGATTGCGTTGACTCGAGATTTGGACCCCATACCACGAATGACCTCCAGGTAGAGTTGTGAGTTCCCTAGATGTCGACAATTATACTATGGAAATAACGGCTGCAAATATCTTAGCTGGAAGACGACACGATCAAACGTTGAGGTAATCTTGTGATGATTTACTTGCAAGAAGCCGAGGGACGTGAATAAATACATATGATTAGTTAAATGGTAGGTCGGGTACGGATCACTACTCCAGATAGCTCTTTTTGATACAAACCTGATATCTGCGATCTATCTTCACGCTGCGAAGCATCCTTCTCTCGAATACCTGGCTTATCTCATAACCATGATGACGTTCTCATCAAGCAATCATTAGAACTTTGTGAGCTTCGACTGCTTCTTTGGCGGCATTGATGTCGATTTTGGAAGTCGGGCTTCAGCTAACATCTTCGAACTATTGTACAGACTCGCTTGCAGTCCGTATTCCGTGGCGGTGCGAGAATATATATCTAGATGTCTGAGTCGGGAGGACAAAGTTAGTGTGTGTCTCGTCAGGAGAGGGAGTTATGCATACGTGTACGCGTCTGACTTATAGTACAGTGGTTTTCCAGACCCGGTGAGACCCATTGCGACAAGCTCTTGAAGCACACGAAGCACACGAAGCACATCTTCTTCCTGTCGAAAGTCTCTTGTATAGATACATACTAGTCGTTCATCAGGATTGCCATCTTCGGGGGCAATCTTGACTATGGGGCCCAAACGATTGTTGATCACGGCATCGACTATTTTCTTCCACACTCTGGTGATATCCTCGAGCTTGAGGAACAACATCCACTACATCTATTAGCATGCTTAGGAGTAGTGGCCAAAGACAGTATGTTTACCTTTCCCGAAAGAACACCAGTCTCCACCGCAAGTTCAGTGAGGTTTTGTTGGAGAGTCTTGCTTTCCTGGTTGAGACGTCGAGTCACCGCTCCTTTCGCCGTTCCTGCGTTGTTGTTTTGGGTATCACGTCGTACTTTGAGGGACTGTTCGAGTAGACTAGACCCGCGTTCTTTGAAGTCAGCCACTCGTGGATAGTTGGGTTTGTCTTGCGGATCACGATGCGGATTTGCAGCCCATATCCAGTCGCAAGTTGAAATCGAGGTCGTGAGAGGTGGAAGCCGTCGGACAAAGTCATCCACAGCTTCGCCTAGCTGCCATGAATCAGAGCAACCTTGCCGAGGATTGAATTGCTCAAGTGCTTGTGATGGCTGCTCTGATGGTAAGTCGCGCTTGCGTTTGCTCCCTAATCTTGCAAGTCGATCTGCTTCCATCGATTTTCGGTCAAGTGGAAAAGAGCCACTAGGTTTGCTAGGCGTGAAAGTATTTGAGTCTGGGGCAGCATTGATGATTCTTCGAGTTCTAACAGGGCTTGTGATGGCATTCAGATCACTGTCATGTGTAGACCAGAAAGACTTGTGGGTGAAGCCTTGACAGAGGGATTGTTGGCGCTCTTGTTCATCTTCATCACCTGAATCACATTAGAAATGGTTAGCTTGAAATGAGAGTGTAAGTTGACAGGGCATTGCCCGTCATGCGACTTTCTTCCCAAAAATGATGGTGCTTAGCGGTGGTACTCAATACTCACCGTAGAAGCTTGAATCTTCCGAGATCCATCCGTCTCCAGGTACCATATTCTGCTCATCCTCGTCCACCTTGTTGTGCATCGTGAACTATCAATTGTATCAAATTCATGCCCTTCAGGAACAGCGAAGGTGAGGTTGAAACATGGTTATCTCACGGTCCGATGACGACGCAGGCAGTCCTTCCCAACAGAGTAAGAACGATTGCTGGAGTTGCAGGGGTTGGCCACTTTACGCGAAAAGACGCGCTAGGACGCGACTTCCCCAGTCCACCCTTGAACACCACCACAGTTCCACAAGCACGCGCAAAAGCCGATCGCATGAGTCCCAAAATGCCACATTCAGTCACACCGGAATCAATGTCTGCGGACGAGTCCTCCGGGCCAATGTCGCAGGTCGATCCGGTTAAAACGGAGCCAGAAACACAGGACATCGCCATGGAGGACGTATCAAATGCACCCACAACAGAGCTGGCCAAAGTAAACTTGGACGAACTATTCGACGATGAGGACTCAGACGAGGAGTTTGGGTCAAGCGCACCAGGCGTTAAAACTGAGGAGGAGCCCTCGCAACCAGCGCCATTGTAATGCGCATTCAACATCGCCTCAGATAGGCACAATAACTGACGACGAACAGTAAGATCACACCCAAGTCTTCCTTTTCAGACCCCGAGATCATGCGCGCCTTCTATCAACGCCTCTTCCCCTTCCGATACCTCTTTCAATGGCTAAACCACTCCGCAACGCCTTCCAATGACTTCAAGCACCGCGAATTCGCCTTCACGCTCCCCAACGACGCATACCTACGCTACCAATCCTTTCCCTCAGCCGATGTCCTACGGAAACAATGTGTGCAAATGCTGCCCTCACGTTTCGAAATCGGACCCATGTACAGCACAAACCCGCGCGACCGCAAAACACTGCGAAAAGCCAGCGCCTTCCGGCCATTGATGAAAGAGCTCGTCTTCGATATCGACATGACAGATTACGACGACATCAGAACATGCTGCACAGGCGCTAGCATCTGCCACAAATGCTGGGCATTCATCACTATGGCGATAAAAGTCGTCGACGTAGCATTACGCGACGACTTCGGCTTCAAACACATCCTATGGGTGTACTCGGGTCGCCGCGGCGCCCACGCCTGGGTATGCGACAAGCGGGCGCGAGAAATGGACGACCAGAAGCGCCGCGCCATCGCAGGCTACCTCGAGCTCCTCAAGGGCGGCGACCAAGGCGGCAAGAAAGTAAACGCCCGCCGCCCCCTCCACCCCCACATCGAGCGCAGCCTCAACATCCTAAAAGAGCACTTCCAAACCTCCATCCTCGCCGAGCAAGACCCCTGGGCCACGGACGAAAAAGCAGCCCACCTCCTCAACCTCCTCCCCGACGCCACGCTCCGCGCCGCCCTGCAGAAGAAATGGGACTCGTCGCCTCAGCGCCCCAGCGCCTCGAAATGGAGCGACATCGACGCCCTTGCCAAATCCGGCGCCCTGTCAAAGTCCTCCAGAGACCTCCTCGAGGCAAAACAGGATATCGTCCTCGAATACACGTACCCGCGCCTCGACGCAGAGGTCTCCAAGAAACTAAACCATTTGCTCAAAAGTCCGTTCGTCATACATCCTGGTACGGGCCGCGTCTGTGTGCCTATTGACACGCGGCGCGTCGAGGAGTTTGACCCGCTCGGCGTGCCGACTGTGACGCAGCTGCTGGCGGAGATTGACGAGTGGCAGGGTGAGGAGGGGGAGAAGAAGGTGCAGGATTGGGAGAAGACGAGCCTGAAGCCGTATGTTGAGACGTTTAGGCGGTTTGTTGCGGCGTTGCTCGAGGAGGAGAAGCCTATCAAGCGGGAGAGGGAGAGGGAGGAGGGGACTGATGCAATGGAGTTTTGAAATCGACTTGAGGATGATTGGTTGGATAGATGGGGTTGGGATGTTCGAGGCCACGATGAGTCTCAAAGTTCTTCATATATAAGACAAGAGTGGAAAGCTACGTACTGCACGCTTGCACCTCGCTTTGCTCAAACGTAATTATACACAGTCATGATTGTTACACCTAGTTCAGCTCGCACCATTTTCGCTGTTCAGCCTCCATCCTTTTCACGGTTCCATTTCCACGGCTCCATTTCCCACAGTAAAATCGTTGATCCATTTATTTACGTGACGCCCTCTGCTCCTTGTCCGATGTGGTTTGGGAGATGTTCAGACCCAGGCCGCTCGAGTCGAGGTAGACCTTGTTCGACGACGTTTGCAGGATCTGGGCAATGTTCCTCGCGTTTTCAAACTCCCTCAGGTCGACGTAGGACCTCGACTTCTTGATGGCGTCACCAATCAGCTCGGCGGATCGGGCCTCACCCTGGGCGCGGACGACGGTGGCCTGCTTCTCCTGGCGGGCCTTGTCGACGACGAAGGCGGCGCGCTGTGCTTCTTGCTGGGCGACCTGCTTGGCTTCGACGGCGGCGGTGAACTCGGGGGAGAAGGCGAGGTGCTAGGTGGCGTTAGTCTGGGCGATCAGTCTGGGGCGAGAGGGGTTACGTACTGTCAGCGACACGTCGTCCAGCATGATGTTGAATCTCGCCGCTCTCCTCACCAGGTTGTCCCGCACCAGCCGACTGACGTTCTCACGCTGCGTGATCAACTGGCTCGCGTTGAACTGGGCGACGACGCTTTTCAGGACCTCGTTCACGATGGAGGGCAGCACGCGCTCGTCGTAGTCCGTGCCCAGAGTGCGGTAGATCTGCGGCAGGGCCTCGACCCGCGGCCTCGACAGCACACGGCAGGTGATGTTGACCATCTGCAGGTCCTTTGTGCCCGTGAGCGAGGCGACGTTCCTCGGCTTGGCGCGCACGTCGTAGGTGATGGGCGTCTCGAGCCACGGGAGGCGGAAGTGGGTTCCCTCGCTGTAGATTTCCTTCTGAACGCCGCCGAGGCGGGTGTATTTGATTGCGCGGTGGCCACCGTCGACTGCGCGCATGTCAGCTCTGCATTGTAGCAGCGGGGGGCAGCTGTGTCGGCGCTGGGATGCACGCACCGTTGAACAGGGCATTGTTGGCCAGCCAGATGCCGCCTCCCAGCAGCACCAGGCCCGCAACGCCGCCTCCGAGGCCCTTGGGCGGGCCGCCGCCTGCGCCTCCGAATCGCGAGGACCTCTTTGCAAGCTCGTTCTGCAGGCGGCTCCAGGCTTCCTTGGGGTCCGGTGCAGACATGTTGGCGGTATGGCGTGGTGGATGGGCGCGGGGCGGGCGTGGTAGACGTGCGGGCGGCGATGAGGGCGGAGACGGGTGTGATGATATCGTCGAGAAAATGTCGGCGCCTGTCATTCGCCGGCGCATTACACCCACTCACCCGCCAAGACGGCGCAGGGCTGCTTCCCAACGCGTCGTGTCTGGCAGTGCCGCGCGATTCGGGGCCAGACAATGTTCAGGCCATTGGTTGTCTTGCTGCCGTCTGCCTGGCCTCGTCTGCACGCCTCCGACGTTGGGTGGCTAGAGTGCGTGCAGCAAGGCAGTGTGCACGGTGCACGCCTATGATGTCGCATATCGTGTTTGAGCACAGCTGGCCACACTGGCAAGCTCCGACAGTGCACTTGACAATCCACGCCCACGTCTGCCCAGCTGGTGGCATCTTTTCTTTCTGTTGCTATTCTTCCAAGATACCCAATCGCTCTCCTCCTTTTCACGCCACGGCACTCTTGCGACTGGCGCGTACTGTGCTGTCTTGGGCAAACGACGCGGGCGGCGCTGCTTTCTAGAAAAGTCCATGTATGCTCTTCGTGGACACGCAGACATGGCCGGCACCAATAGACTGACGGTGTCTCAGACCATTCTCCTTTCCACTCTCCTATACGCAGCCGTGCGAACCCACGACCACCCCCCGCCATCACCATGTATTTGACCGCGCAAACCCTCCGCACTGCAGCTTGGTCGTCCCTCGCCCTCTCGGTAGCGCGCGCGCAATACACAATAGACACGCTCAGCTTCGGGAACAAGGATGGCGTCTATATCTCCCCCGACATGCGCCACATTCCGCACTGGAACGTCCAGGGCAAGGACGAGTTCGCGCCCCAGGTCCTCTCGGATCGCGTCATCCTCACGCCCCCCTACCCAGGCGGCAAGCGCGGTTCGCTATGGGCTGAGGACGCGCTACACCACTCTGGCGACTGGACCGCCGAGCTGGACTTCCGCGCGACGGGCATGGAGCGCGGCGGGGGCAACCTGCAGCTCTGGTATGTCAAGGAGTCGCAAGCCCAGCAGACGCCCAACAGCCTGTACACGGCGCCCAAGTTCGACGGCCTGGTCTTGGTCATCGACCAGTATGAGGGGCATGGCGGCTCGGTGCGCGGGTTCCTTAATGACGGCACAATCGACCTCAAGTCGCACCAAGACCCAGACACGCTGGCTTTTGGCAAGTGCGACTATGCATACAGGAACCGCGGGGTTCTGAGCACAGTCAAGCTGCACCATGCGGAGGGCTTCCTCGAGGTTACGATTGACGGCGCATCTTGCTTCAAGACCGACAAGGTATGCTCCATCCCCCGCAAACTAAACCATGCCGAACTATGCTAACAACACCTACAGGTCAAGCTGCCCGACAACTACTTCTTCGGCATCAGCGCCTCTTCCGCCGAAAACCCAGACTCGTTCGAAGTCCACAAGTTCATCGTCTCCACCACGAACTCGCACACGCGCGAGGAGCCAAACCGCCAACGCTACCCACCCCCAGACAACAGGCCCAAGCAAAACATCCAAGAACAGCGCGACGCCCAAGCACAGCAGCAAACGCGCTCCTCGGGCTCCCAAGCCAACATCCCGCAGATGCTCCAAGACGTGCTCGCCAGCAACATCAAATCGCAAGAAGACCAGTTTGCCGACCTGCACAACCGCGTGCAGAGCATGAGCCACCGCGTCGACGCCCTCTTCGACCTCCTCGAGAAAAGCAACCAAGAAAACGCAAAGCGCTGGGACGAGATGCTGCGCCGCCAGGCGCCCATGGACGACCGCTCCGGGGCGGCGATCCGCAATATGGAGAAGATTGACCGCACGACTATGCAGATCCTGCGCGATCTCGAGAGCAAGGACTTTAAAGATGCGTTGAGCCAGGTGCATCGCTCGATTGAAAATTCGCATCAGGGATTGACTGCGAGTATGCCGCTGGCTATGGCGAGTAGTAAGTCCCCCTTCCTTTTCGGTGTCGTGGGTTGGAGAGATGATAGGTTGCTGACGTGAGGGTAGTTGCTGCGGGTCACAAACCGAGCATGACGGCGTTCCTCTTCATTGCTATTGCGGTGCAGATCATGGTTACAGGAGCGTATATCGTGTACAAGAAGAGGAGGAACGGCGCGCCGAAAAAGTACCTATGAAGTGTTTTCTCCTGGGGGTGATGGTGCCGTTTATTTAGTGAAGTCGCGGGCGAGCTGGGTCTCGCATTGTATTATTCCGTTTCGTTTCGTCTCATCTTATCCTCTGTCTGTTTATCAGCATTTGTGGCGTCCTGGAAGAATAGTTGGCAGATGGAGATGCGTTGGAGAGGCGCGACGCAATGCAACGAATAGAGCTTCCTTGGTTCGCAAAAGAACAGGGTCTTCTGCTGGATATAAAGACGGAAATACTATCTACCAATTAGTGATGAAACATAACTTGGCCACTCAATCGAAGTCTTGGAAGTCACTGAGAACCAGCACATGGTCATTCATTCATCCATTCGTTCGTTCGCTTGAGTAATCTCTCTACCGATGTACCATCACCGTCCCACGGTCGTTTTATAACCCCCACTGTCGAACGGCCAGCTTTGCGGTTGATGTTCTTCCGCTTGTAACTCGGCTTCCATGTTGCTTGTACCAGAATACACAGCATTTTGTGCTTGTAGCTGTTGTGCGTAGGTCATCCCTAACCGCTACCATTGCCATGGAACCGGAATCCCAGAAACGTGGGAGAAGGAACTGGTCTACGATTTCACATGCCACGAACCCAATAACACGGTAATATCCCGATCTCTCCTCATACCTCATACCATCAAGCCAGACCATGCTACTGATCTGAATCCCAACGCAGTCTACCCATCAAAGGAAAGACACGTCGTCACCCCTCACGTCGTCCCACCCATGACAACGTCGCCCGCCGCTGGCGTTGAGGTTGAGGTTTCGTCCCCAGTAGGTACTTCTGCGTCGGCGCTCGAGACGACTAAATGCAAGCTGCCATCGGAAGCTTGGGTGATAGCCAGAAGCGCCGTTTCGCCCCTCTTGATCTTCGCTTGGTTTAATCGCGCTAGGAAACTCGCTGGGGGAGGTTGTACGCTCTCGGGCACAACGTGTTGGTGTTCGTGTTCAGGTTCAGACTGGACGGGCGCAATTGAAACAGGAGCAGAAGTCGAAGGCGCCGTGCCTTCCATCTCCGCATCAACACCAGGCTCCGGACGCGAATCCGCAGCATCATCGAACAGCTCATCGCGAGGCTGCAGTCTCGCAACCTTCGCAACCAATTTCGCCGAGCCCAGCGCCAGCAAATCAACAGCGGGGAGCGACCGCAACGCCGGCTCCACACCCTCCGCATCCCCCTCGGGCTTCACAAAGAACATATCCGTCCCCACGGTAGCCGTCCACCGGCAGCTCAGCAACTGGCCATTATACATAACCAGCGGGTTCGCCGTGTGCAGGCCCACGACCTGCACTTCGCCCAGCGTTGTAGTCGCTGTGTCCGAGGCGTCGAGGGATTGGTTGATGGGCTGCCCGCGCGTGGCGTTGAGGGCGCGCAGTCTGCTCTTTAGGATTGTGGGGTGGCCTGGTCGGCGGTCGAGGTTGAATGGTACTTGGGCTTTGGGCACGTTGGAGAGGTCGATGGGGATGTAGAAGGTTTCTGTTTCGTCTGTCGAGTACTCGTATTCCCAGTCGTCCGAGTCGGTGGTGCTCATGGTGTGTGGGTGGGTATGTTGGTGAGTGGTACGGGAGGTGAGATGAAGATCAGTGAGCGTGGTATTTGGAGATTTGCACTGGGTGTCTTGTTACGTGCACGTGGGGATAGAGGAAGTGTCGGATTCCAGCTAGTTTTGCATTGTACGGTTGATAATTGCAAGATGTGTTGCGTTGCCCAGCGTATTCTGCCTTGATTGGTGGTGATCGTTGAAGTCCTATTCCACATCAAAACCACATTTTCAATTTAATGCCTTCCCTCACACTACAACCCAACCTTGCGTAACTCCTCTCGGCGTAGTTTGTACATTCGAGTGTAATCATGTTGTGCAAAAGTCAGTGAGATGGGAAAAACTAAGGATCAATATTGCCAACGCCACGACCCCGCTAGAGCCCCGCCCGCTGATATTACCACGGCACACACAAACCCAAGTAGCCAAATCTTCCAAAAAAGAAGGCGGTTCATCTCCCCTCCCGGAATCGAACCAGGGACCTTTCGATTACAAATATGCAATTACAGTCGAACGTGATGAACCAACTACACCAAGGGGAGCTGTTGTCTTGGACAACCTTGGATGGAAAAATTGCGGGTTTTGAGACTCATCAAGTAAGAAAGATCGCTGTAACCGAGTGGTTGAAGGGCGTTGTACTGACAACAGGCGACTAGTACGCTCGTGGCCCACTTGGGTTGTGATGGGGACGTTGAGCTGAGCCGGTGAGCTGATTTGGTGGAGCACAAGGATCAACTAGGGAGATTAGTATGCCACATAGAATTTCTGGTTTTGTGGTGCGAGAGGAATGGTAGCATTGCCTTTGTACCAGCTCATGACTTCTTTCATGTCAAATTACGGAAGAAAGATCGATCTGGAGGCAGGAATAGTTGTCTTTTTGCTCTAGTGGTAGATATTCCGAGAATGCAGATCGGAACAGGGTGGTTTCGGACAGAGTAGTGTCTTCGATTGGTATGATCGCTAACTTCCAAGTTGTTGGAGGTACTATGGTATCCCCTAGATGTTCTCTCAAGTGTACCAAGGCCAGGGAGCGACTGCGATTGGCTCTAGATACCAAAGCAGACCCCCTAATTCGTTGGTATCTGCCCGTGCGCGTGCGAATTCGAGAAAACGTCCAGGAGATACCACAGTGTGGTAGAAATCGTGCAAGACTGATCAGAACCTCAGCTGGTGACTGGCTGGAGTTGGTTGACGAAATCGGCTTTCGAGGATGTCATGATATCTTGGCAAGCCGACATTACGCATGGAAAAGAAGACGAAGGAAAAATGGAAATCTATTCAATTGTTAATTGATTTTGCTTGATAATCTTCGAGTTTATTACAGTTACCTCAATGTTGATGGGTTGGAAGATCCCTTGCATCGGCTAGGCGAAACGCCCCCGCCTGGAGCCGCATGCTTTGCGGGTTAGCGTCATACGACGTCAGCAAGCCTCGGACCGGATGTTGCTATCCCGCCTACGCGCTCTGGCTTCTGGCTCGATTCCTCACTTACGCTTCAACCTGTTCCGTCGCGATTCTTGAGTCGTTGAGTTCTGTCCCCAGTGCTACCATCTACCATTTATCGCGGAAAACTGCTGTCGGATTCTGCCTGTTGAGGCGTAACCAGTAAGTGAGGTTCCGTACTTGTTTGGCAACAACAACCCTGATCATGGCCATGTCAAATCGCTATAAGTTCTCTGTTATTTCTGCGTGCACCTTCGAGCTTGAGCTGAGCTTCGTTGGTAAAATTCAAACTCTGCGTGCAGTTTCTATGTTTATCAATGTTATCGTGGCGTTGGCCGTTCAAAGCCGCGCGTTCCTTCCTGTAGACGGTATTCTCTATGGATATTCAAAAGTTCAACAACGACCTTGATTGACTCCAGCAAACCGGTAGTGAGCTTGTCATCTTATGATTTTGGTTTCAATCCCAGCAATCGGACTTTCTGCTAACTCATCAGTGCCTCTCATTCCCTTCTTCCAGAATGGTGGCGTGCAGGCGCCACTCCTGGCATTCTTGCCGTCATCACATACACCGCCATCGCTCTCTTCACTCGATCTGCCTGAATACCCTACAGTAGCAACATATTCGTCTCAACCCGCCAGGGCACCAGACGTTGTGCTGGACGCCTCTCGGGAACATGCCATACCTACTATCGCCATCCCTACAGCCCATACTTCAAATGAGCGACCATTCAACCAAGAACATACCCCCAGTAAGAACAAGGAGGTGTTAGAACTTCTGTCAGAAACCAAATCGAAGAGTAAAACACCCGCCATCGTGGCAGCTGCAGGAACTCTCTTCAGTCTTCGCGCCTTTTCCGATCTATACCAAAAAGTAAACTCCGAACGAGTTACACCGCCTCCAGATCGTCCGGAAGAGTTGACGTGGGTCACCTCATCACAATCCTGGGTAGAACGTAAAGTCTGTACCTGGTTCGGACTCTGCGATGTACCCCGTCTGGACAGGGCACAGTGGATCACCAAGTCCAAGACACATAACTCTTCAGCGGAAACGGAGGATGCTAAGATAGACCTCCATGACTTCTGGGTCAGTGCTCAGAACCCGTTTGACGACTTGACGGGACAGGAGGAGAACGATATACCTAAATACGTCTTGAAACATGCGCCTCTCGTTCACCTTTATTCCGGCGAACAATACTGGCCATGCGACATGCAGGACCATCTGATCCACACCACGCCTCACCTGAATTATACTGCCCTCCAAGCTGTAGATGATCATCCGAACCTATCGAATCTCGCCGATCTCAATAGATGGGGACGTTTTGTGTACCTGCAGAGTGACGATAATGTCGAGGACTACCCAGAATGGCTAGGGGGAGAGGTCAACATACCAAATCCTCCGAACCGAAGAGACAAGGATGCTAATTGGAAGAGGGATGGTCATCGGGAGGGTCAGATTGAAGAGGAGGACGAAGAGATTTTGCAAACTCAGCGTCGCAGGTTGATGGGCAAGAAGGTTGTAGGCGGTAAGAGCGATGCGCCTGCAGTACTTATTGTTGTACCCAAAGACGATGGTGTTGTGGATGCATTCTGGTTCTTCTTTTACAGTTATAACCTTGGCCCCACCGTCTTCAACGTGCGCTTTGGCAATCATGTTGGCGATTGGGAGCACACTGCGGTTCGTTTCCAGAACGGCGTTCCAAAGGCTGTGTACTATAGTGAACACGCTGCTGGATCGGCGTACACCTGGGACGCCGTGGAAAAAATTGGCAAACGGGTGAGTGTTGTTTCTTTGTTGAAAGTGCTAGACGCTAACATTCGATAGCCTGTCAGTTATTCTGCCATTGGAACCCACGCCATGTACGCCACACCAGGCGTTCACCCATACGCCCTGCCAGGCGGCATACTGCACGACGTTACCGACCGCGGTCCACTATGGGATCCTGTCCAAAACATGTACTCCTTTACGTATGACTACAAAAGCGACCACATTGTGCCTTCAACACTCAGTCCGAATGTTCCTGTTAATTGGTTCTATTTTGGGGGCCACTGGGGTGACAAATTTTATCCACTGAGCGACCCACGACAATACCGATTCCTGGGCCAGTATCATTATGTGAACGGACCCCTAGGCCCGCGGTTCAAGAATTTGGGACGCCAAACGATTTGTATAGGGAGTGGGGAGTGTGTCATAAAGAGGTGGCTCGGTGAAAAGCGCGTGCCTCCTGTTAAGGAATACCCCATCATCGGCGAAGGCGAGGAGATGAGTGAGGAGGATGCCCGACGTGTGTTTGGTGTTGATTATGACTTTGCATCATGGAAAGGTAAGGATGAAAATGTTATCTAAGACGATTAATGCGAGCTCATTCTACTGGTACTCTGAGGCGTTGACATGGCAGATGCATGCAGGCTAGTTTTGTGAATATGATGTGATGTTGATAATACGTAAACCAACGACAAAGAGCAACTCGGTCGACGTGAAATTATGCCGACGACAAAGACTATCATCAAAGAACAAAGTAATGCAGCCTTGCGCGTCAGCAGGCTTGTTCAAATATGAGCCTACCAAGTTATCCATACAAATCCTAGCCTGCATATGTGGCAGATGAAACCTGTAAGTAAAAGTGATGTAGACAGTGAGTCTTGATTGGTCAGAATTAGGCACTGGTGGCTTGCACATCAAGCCATCAGGCTGGCGGCCCGTGTATGAGAAAATAGGTAGCAGGACATGCGCCCTGCAGGGAACAAGTTCCAGTAGATCAGCTCGACGTGGCGCGCCGCAGGTCCTGGAGACGTTGAGGTTGCTAAAGGCAGTGTCGTCGCATTGCTACTCGATGTGGTGACGTCTCGCGCGAGATTCCCCGGCAACGCACAGTAGCACAAGAGATGGTGCTTCTCGGGCTTGAGTCAGAGGAACACTTGAGATAGTCTTTGCCTAGTTCTGCTCGTCATCATGGTGTAGAAGCACGATGGCGCGGGGTTGGCACGGTCGCCGCTTCTGTCGACTAAGCTCCCCTATCTTATCGATATCGCAGCAATGGTCAACATCACTCCATGAACAGAGTCAAGGTCCACGACATCAACTCTAACCCTCAACACCTCGAACGATAATTCTTCCATTTTACATGCTGGGAATACCCTTTCGCCGACGTGTTAACTTCCCGTAACGTCTTCCCGCCACCGTTGCTGTTCCGCGATTTGCGCCGCCTGATCTTCACAAGCTTGATTCGCGTTAGCGTGTGATCTTCACGTCAACATCAGTCCCCGCCCAATACACCGCCAAAGCCCACACTGTCGCGTGGAGACATGAAGTCTTAGAGTCGATAAGAATCGCTGTGGTTGTTGCGACGTGTGCATCTCATCCCCAATCATCTGGGTCTCCTAAGCGGTTCTTGACCGTAGCCCAACCTCGCGTCTGGCCACCATCACCTGTGCCTGACGTACTGGACGACGTGTCTGCCCTGCCCCCTCCCATACCTCGATATCCAACCCAACCTCACCCGAAAATGGCTTTTCGACAGCAACAGCGCCCCCAAAGCTCGCGGCAGATCTCTCTTCCCGCGCCAGAGCCCGTTACCGAAGCCGCAACCAGCTCACAGCACCTAAAACGACCTCTCGACGCGTCCGAGGAGTGGGTTCTCTTCTCGCCAGCAGCACCTTCGACTACCGCTCGCACACAGACCACCACGACCGAGCGAACAGCCGGTCTGTCGCGGTTCAGTGAATTTGGGTCGCTTGACACTGCTGCTCGGTCAGACCAACACGGCAACGACGGAACATTTCTCGACACAGAGGAGGAGGAGCTGGATAGCTTAGACGATGGGCTACGCGCCTTCCACGAGCCTTCTGAATCTGGTGCACCAGCAAGCAGACTACAGGAAAGCAACCAGACAGTACTCCCAACCCATGACGGGCTGGGCACGTTCCAACCAGACGCGACTATGGAAGAGAACATTTGGCAGTTTGAGCGACATTTACCGCGGAGACGACTTGGCCGACGGAGGTCCAGCTTGCAGAGACACTTCACTACACTTGACGAGACGGAAGAGGTCAACCAAGAGCAAGAACGACGGCAGCGTATTGAAAGATGGCGGTTGGAGCAAAGTAAGGCGTTGCTAGAGGAGGTAGAGAAGCAGACTCGGCGCAGGAGAAGAATGAGCATCGTCGGTGCTGCACGGAGTCGCGCAAATATCACCCAGCCAGACACGAGGAATGCAGCATTACCGGCGGCTCAGGCTGTCTTGGACGCGCAAAGTGAATCCTTAGACGAGAGTACAGAGCACATGTCCATCTGGCAGCGGATAACAAGGCGGGTGATTCGTGACCTGATTGGGCTGGACGAAGACACTCTGTCCGTCATCTTTGGCGAAACACTGCCTGAAGAAGCACTAACACCAAAATCTGGGTTGCCTGCTGGATCATCCGTAGACTCGGGTCTGCCAAAACCACAACAGGATCTGGTAGTCTTTTCGGATAACATGTGGCAGACCAGACTACTGGAGCGAGTGGCTCAAGAGCTTGGTGTCCTGGTGCACCAGCTTTCTGAACACCCCGGAGCTTTTTCCACGTATCAGCGCACACAAACTATTCCGACATACGCAGCCTTCACAACGACTCCTACGCTCGCGACCGAAGTTGCATCCTCACGTCCGACAGATGCCCAAACACCTGCTCCATCTCCGCCCTCGGCTCAGTTTGCGCCAACCTTCCCGGCCCGCCAAACATCACATGTTTATAGTGATGCATCCCTATGGGGTATTGAGGAAGAACCCGAACCCAACACTGTGGAATCATTCCATGCTCCTCCTACGAGCAGCACCAATATTGCCGAAGACCTAGCACGTGAGCGAGAGTATTGGGAGCGTGATCTCGATATCAACATGATCTTCAGTTTCTTATTAAGCCGCTTCCGAGGATCCACCGGTTCTTCACCGCCCAGGAGAAGCTCGAGTGCCTCAGCTTCGGCGGTTGGTACAGACGTAGGCGAATCTTCTGCTCGGCGTGCGGCTTTTATTCGGCATAACCACCCTTTGGTTAATAGGACGACGGGTAGTGGACTCCCGACGTCGTCCTCATCATCGAATATCAGGGAGACGAGGCGGAAGGACGCGACATACCGTACATATTTCAACCCTCAGAGTAGTCTGCGGCACCAGAAGCTGAGGAGCAACTCGAGCTGTGCGAGTCAGAGTACCAAGAAGAGTAAGCGGAGCGCTGGGTCGAACCGCAATTTCTGGGATCTTGGCGGAAGCGTAGGCAGTGGCAGCATTTTTGCTGGAGAAGTGTAGAAGTAGGACCCTGGACATTATTACTGTTGGCTTAGACGGCTAGATTATGACGATACGTTGGAGTTGTGACAATTTTTTTCGCGGACATCTGGAGCATACAAGGCGTTTTAGCATGGAGCACAGAGCAGGTAGCATAGGCGAACGTAGGTCCCTTAATCCGGTTGATCACGAATGATTCGGATTTGGAACGTGTTCTATGGATGGGGATCTGGAATCTCATCTCCGACAGACTTTCTTCTGCACTCTCACGACTGTCAACCAATATTACATTTGACCCTTCATCCATTCCTATGATTCAGAGTACGAACCCCTGGACTTAGCGGTGGAAGTTGGGGAATAGAAGCAAGAAGCAAGGTGTTGAAGAGGTGGAAAAGCAAAGCGGGTGGCGGTGCTAAACCTCGTGTTCACAGACCGCTTCGACAAATTCATGTGTTGTTCAACACCACGCCTACAAATTTCACCCAAAAGCATCACGATCGTCAGGACACGCCGTAAAACGAAATATTAACGATGTGGATCTGCAACATTGCCTTTTCACAGGGTACCAGGGATGTAGCGAAGACCTGGAGTTCAGCAACGGACAGGTAGGAAGAGACGACGTATAAAAGGACCTCATCATCCCACAGAATAGAATCACAACCACACAACATTCACTCACTTTAGCACAATCATTCAGTCCTTTACATCGCTTAATACTTGTCTATTACCACAGTCGCTACCCTACTACTTCTAATACCCCTCGATCCAACATCTTCAACAATATGCGTACCTCCGCTATCGTCGTGAGCTCTGTGCTCGCCGCGCTCACCGCCGCCGCCCCGGTCGACTACTATGTCTACGACTGCTCTGATGACTACTCCGTAGAGCAGGGCAAGACTGTCGAGCACTTCGATGACGGCTCCAACAGCTACTCTGTCAGCTACTCTAGTGGCGGCAAGAGCGGCTACTCGTCTGGTAGCGGCTACTCCAGCCAGTCTGGCAGCGGCTACTCCAGCGATGGCAAGACCAGCTACTCCAGCGATGGAAACACTGGCAACTCTGGCAGCGGCTACTCCAGCGACGGCAAGACCAGCTACTCCGGTGACTCTGGCAGCGGTTACTCTGGTGACTCTAGCAGCGGTTACTCAGGTGACTCTGGCAGCGGCAACGTCGGCTACTCGAGTGATGGCACGACCAGCAACTCTGGCAGCGGCTACTCTGGCAACTCTGGCAGCGGCAACTCCGGCAACTCCGGCAGCGGCTACTCCGGTGATTCTGGCAGTGGCTACTCTGGTAACTCAGGCAGCGGTTACTCTGGCGACTCTGGCAACGGAAACAGTGGTTACTCTGGCGATGGAAACGATGGCAGCGTCGGATACTCTGGTGACGCAAACAACGGCTACTCTGGCAACGGCAACAACGGCGACGACGGCTACTCCGGCGATGGTAGCAACGACAACAACAACTACGACTACTCTGGCAACAACGGCTACGGCAACAACAACGGTATCTACCCGTCCTCAATCGTCACGGTCACCAACGGTGTTACCGTCACGATTCTGCCCACTGGCACTGGCATCATTCTTCCCACTGATCTGCCTGCCACTTTGACCCTCCCCACCTTGACCCTCCCAAGTGGTGTGGTACTGCCTACCCAGATCACCCTTCCCACGGACTCCATGACCACATCCTCTTCCACTGGAGGAGGCCCGGTCATCATCCTCCCTACCCAGGTCATTCCTACTGATTCGAGCATGACTACCACTACGTCCGGAGGCCCAGTGATCATTCTTCCTACCCAGGTCATTCCCTCGAGCCTCTTGCCCCCGGTTATTCTTCCCACTGGTATCATTCCTGACCCCATCCCCGGCCCGCTCGACCCCATCCTTACTCCCGTTGTCTCGATCATTGCGCCCATCATCACCCCTGTCATCTCAATCGTCGCACCCATCGTCACTCCTGTTGAATCGATCGTTGCGCCCATCGTCACCCCCATCGTTTCGATCATTGCCCCGGTTGCCAGCCCTGTCCTTTCGATTGTCGCCCCAGTCGTTTCGGTCATTGCCCCGATCGTCACACCCATCATCCCCATCGCGATTCCAGGTGTCCCAGGCACTGGCGCTGCTGCTCCTGCTGCCCCGGTTCCTGCTCCTGCTGCCCCGGTTCCTGCTCCTGCTGTCCCGGCTCCTGCCGCTCCTGTTGCTGCCGCTCCCGTTGCTGCCGCTCCTGTTGCTGCCGCTCCCGTTGCTGCCGCTCCTGTTGCTGCCGCTCCTGTTCCCGCGGCCCCCGCCCTTCCCCTCGTCGGCGCTGTCTAAGCGTGTCGTCCTCAACAGCATGAACGTTCTAGCAATTCAGGTCAGAAGCATTTTGATATTATGACAATGGTTGCAACGAACTCGTCTGGACAAGGATGTCGAGCATGGTTTTTCATTCACGATTCTCAGGTGGCATTTGGATAGTTGATGTTTGTATTCGATTCAGATCTTCTTTAGATCAGTACTTAGTTGTCATGTAATTTATCTCTTCTTATAACGTTCTTTCCCAAAACTTGGCCACCATCTCTCAACCTTCGTGATGTTCACACTAATTGATATAATCTAGACTAATTCGAGACGTTGTGACTGACACGCTCTCATCGAGTTTTTCACATCTGGCACTGCGTTCCGTTCATGGTGCAATATGGCATCTGGATAGGTTCCGCGCCGACGCCCATGGCTACGAGTCTCTCCCTCATTTCGCTCAGCCGTGGACTCGCTTCAATCTGGCTCCTGTTTTGCCCCTGCGCATCTTTCGCGCCGCTCCACAGAATCTCAGCAGCTGCCGAGCCCCGCGGCCAGATCATACGGTCGATATTAACAGGGTCTGTTTGCTCGGCCCATAAGTGTGCTTCGCCACCGATGACGAGGTGGTGGTGTTCGGGAGGGATACCTGATAATGGGTCGTATGAGTAGATGAGGCGCCAATTGTGGAAGGGAGCGCAGTAGTCATTGTACGGCCAATAGATAGCGGCATTTGAGGAGGAAAAGTCAACCCATTGACCTTTGCCGCAGTCGAGGTACTAATTTGTTCATATTAGTGTTAAAATTTAGTATCGTAGTTGCCAGGGGACTAGAATACCCAGTAGTTGTAGTTCCCCACCAGGACTTTGTGTCCCTTTTCAACAATTTGCGCAACTGCTTTGTCGCTCCGCCATGACTGCACAATCACATCGTCCCCAAGCGTTAAACTCCATACTAGCAGCATTTCCTCCCAGACCATAGGCGTGAGGCCTTTGGCTCGTATTTGGCCGTGGTTTCTGTCAATGAATTTCTGCATCAGTGGCTGTAGGATTGTGAAATTGTCGCTCCGCACTGTCTCGTCGAATGCATACGCATGCATGTTCACTTCGTCACCGCCCGTGTGGAAGTAGCTCGAGTATGGATGCACGCGCGGTAGCAGGTCATCGAACAAGTTCTCCAGGAACTTGAACACAGCAGTGGAGTTCAGTTTCAAAGTGCCTGAAGGTGGCTCCTTAGCGTATGTGCCCCAGTCGGGCTGCTCGTTGAATGCCACGATGAGCTCGGGGCGCGAAAACCAAATGCTGGATGTATGTCCTGGCATGTCTATCTCGGTGATCAATTCCACGCCCTGTATTGCAGCGTGTCTTTGCATGTCCGCAAAGTCCTGAGCGGTGTACACGAGGCTTGGGTGGTACGCCCCCTTTGCTGACAACTCAGGCATAGATGGGATTTCTAGTGGCCACGCTTGCGAGTCTGTGACGTGAAGATGGAAACGGTTCATTTTGTTGTACGCACAAGCGTCGATTTGCCGTTTTATGTCCGCAAGAGGGAAGTAGGCGCGGGAGACATCGAGATTTATGCCTCTGTGTTGGAAAGCCGGTACATCGTATATGGTGATAGGAGCGAGTGGGGTGTACACATCTTCAGCGTTAGAGTGTGCATAAAACAGTTGAGTGAAGGTTGTCAAGCCTCGTGCTATGCCGATGCTAGAGTTTGCTGCGATGGTGGCTTTTCCCTCCTTGGACAGAGTGAGCGTGTAGGATTCATCGACTGCACCTGCGAGTGGCTTTCCGACGGTTGAGGGATCGGCAGAGAGAAGGTGGATGTTGACCACGGAGATTTTCGTTGAGTCTTCGCACAAACTCGGCTCACTCCAGTCTCGAGGGTGGAATTTCCAGGGATAGAAGTTTTTCTTGAAGAGTTTTGTCCAAGTAGACCTGATAGCGTAGTCTATTATCTCCTTGCCAGACACTTCCTCTTCTGTCTCATAGTCGGCTTGATCATCCAATGAAGGGACAATGTAGCGTTTTTGGAACTTTAATTTACTATCAAACTCTTGAGGCTCAGGACCTCTGTTAGAGTTCGATGCAAGGACGAAAGCATTCTGATTCAGACGCTCGTCTACAATTGAGCCTACATCGCTTGTGTCAGCCTCGTACAAATCCCACCGAATGTCATCTGTAATCCACAATACAGTGTCTCCGTGTTCATAATTGACTGGAAGAGGCCATATCGCTGCGGCCAGACACACGAAGAAAGGAAGTGTGACGAGAGCCTTCATATTGGGCAATATGGAGACAACAAGCCTTCCGCAGAAGCAAACCCGAACAAAGGTGAAAACGACAGTAGACCTGATTGCAAATTGGTGAGTTAGTGATTTGTCTTCAAATTACTGCAACGAAACCGGACGTAAGGATCGTTTTCACTATTGATGTAGAGCTGGAGCATGTACCGATTGCCTGAATCTGGTGACGTGAAGTGGGGAGCCAAGAGTGATACGACTGGTGGGGCATTCTGGGCGGACGGTGAAACTCCAACGAGATGCAGCTTCGTCCAAGCCCATAAATTCGCACGATAGAGCTTTTTTACCTCCTATCGTGTACGTGATGATAAAATCTACTTGCTAGTTCGCGAGTTCGAAGCTCCCGCCTAACTTTGATCATAAGACACAACGGTAGTAAGCTGAGCTTTCGCCCCGTCCAACATTACGCCCTGAGACTCCATAAAATCTGACATGTAGCCGGGAAAGATCAGCATCGCGCTCGGCTGCCGAGAAACGTCTTTCCCGACGATTCGGAAACACAAGACATCCGCTGCTTGATGCAAACGATGTTTCCCCGCTTCCTCGGCAGCCATGCGACCCTTCTTTTACGCGAGCTTAGTCTGATGGCCTATGTCGCATACAGCGATTTTTGCGATGCTTATGCGCCCGGTGTCATGCTGAGGTGAGCGGATGCGCACATGAAGCAATGCAAGCGGGACGTTGACGGGGATTAAGCACGAAGGGATGAACATGGCATGGCTCGAGATGTGGGGCGGTTGGATATGATCCAATGCGGCACAAACGAATGTATGTCACCTTCCGCTCGAACTAGTAGTCTAGGTAGGTTAGTGTTTCTTCCCTCTCTCAATTCTACTCTCTTTCACTTCTACTATGTGAAACCCCGAATATAAATGGACTGCTGATCTCCGCACAGCTCAACCACGATCTGTAATCACTCGCCCGCCATGGCTATACTCACAACCACGTCGTTATCAACGCCGTACCTCCTCGGTGCCCTCGCCGTCCTATATGCCACTTACAGGATATTCCAGATACTCACCCTCGATGCCCAAATCCGCAAACTCGGTGCGCGAGCGCCCATCCGTAAGTCCTATGTGTTCATGGGCTTGGACATGGCGTACGACGTCGTCATGTGTTCAAGGAACGACACCATCTACGAGATGTGGACCAACCTATTCGCCGACTATTGCAGCCCTGGCCGATATACGGTCGAGGCAGGCGTCGGCCAGAGGGTCATTCTAACGGCCGAACCGGAGAATATCAAAGCTATTCTCGCCACGCAGTTCAAAGATTATGGCAAGGGAGAGCAGTTTCGGCAGGAGTGGCATGGGTTCTTGGGTGATGGTACGTTTGATGTCTTGCGTCACGGTCGGGATGGACTTGGGCCAGCAAAGGCATTTGCAAGGAAAGTGTGAAGGGATCCATGCTGATGGTTTTATCAGGAATCTTCACGACTGATGGCGAGCTGTGGCACAACTCACGCCAGCTACTTCGACCCCAATTCATCAAGGACCGCGTGAGCGATATTGACATCTTCGAGGAGCATACTCAGATTCTTTTGTCCAAGATTGGCCTCAACCAGGAAATCAACACTCTTAACTTGATGCTTAGGTATACTCTAGATGCAGCAACACACTTTCTACTAGGACAGAGCGTGGGCAGTTTGGACAATCCCCAGACGGAGTTCGCAGACGCTTTCGACAATGCGCAACGAGTAAACAGCATCATCGGTCGAATGGGGTATGTCTGCCGGGCGCTCTTACGGAAGTAAACTACTAACATTGCCCAGTCCGATGAACTGGCTCATTCCCCGGAAACGAATGGGTTTCTACGACTCTATGAAGATCATCGACGACTTTGTGAGCACGTTCATCGACAAAGCCCTCGCGCTCTCGCCCAAGGAGCTTGAGGAGAAGACCAACCACGACCAAGGCTATACGTTCCTCCACTCCATCGCAGGGTACACGCGCGACCGCAAGGTGCTGCGCGACCAAATCGTATCCGTGCTGCTCGCCGGCCGCGACACGACTGCTTGCACGCTGACCTGGGTCATCTACCACCTGTCCATGGACAAGAACGTGACCGCCAAATTTCGCCAGGAGATCATCGATACCGTCGGCCTCGAGCAAACACCAACATATGAGCATCTCAAGAACATGAAGTACCTCCAGCATATTATCAACGAGGCGCTGCGTCTTTACCCCGTCGTGCCTTACAACGTGCGCATCTCACTCAAGGACACCACTCTCCCCACCGGTGGCGGCGTCGACGGCACTGAGCCCATCGGCATACTCAAGGGCACGCCAATCGCATATTCGACACTCGTTATGCAGCGCCGCAAGGACATGTATCCTACTCCTGAGTCTGGTTTCCCTGATAGTGACAAGTTCGTACCCGAGAGGTGGGATAATTGGACGCCCAAGACTTGGACATATGTGCCATTCAACGGCGGCCCGCGTATCTGTATCGGCCAGCAGTTTGCTCTGACGGAGATGGGATATACACTTGTGAGGATATTCCAGCGTTTTGAGACGGTGGAGAACAGGATGGAGGGCGCGGAGCCGGGATTCCACTCTGATATCGTGTTGCAGCCGGCTAAGCAAATCAAGGTTGCTTTTCGTTGAGGACGGTCTGTAGGTATTGGGGGCGATATGATCATGACAGGTAATTATTTGGTTTGCCAGTAATGAGGTGAGCAGCTTCATGTCTGCAATGAGTCTCATTCATAAATGTAATCAAATGCCTTTTAAACTGAATATTTTGAAACTGGGTATCGTGTCTCGTCTCTATCTTCATCGCATATCGTGTCTACAACACTCTGCTTACCAACATCGACCGGGATCGACATGGATCAACGCCTTCAAATGCTAAACCAAACGCCAACCATGCAGATACAACTGAAATGCTTTCCTATTCCTCCGTCCCTGGATCCTCATCCTTTGGCTCCCTTGGCTCCTGCGCTTCGTGGAACTGGATAGCGTCGTCAATGTAGCTCAGCACTGCGCCAAGGCTGTGTTCGTCTTGCACATCGAGCTTGAGGAAGGAGACCATGCTGAAGCCATCGATGAGCTCAGCAATCGCCTTGTTCAGCTTGTGGAAGGAGGCGCCGTTCATGAGGCTCTCCTTGGACGCCGGGTCCCTGTATTGCCTGTTCTCCGTGTCTGTCGTCTGGCGCGAAGGGTCGTCGTCTATGAGGTCTGCGTCGACGTCGACAAAGCGCTTCAGATCGCGCTTCGCAACCTGGCCCTTGACCAAGTCCATTTTGCTCAGGATGTTGATGTGGGGCATTTCCAGCATCATCATAGCGCTCATGGCTGACAGCGTGCCTGAGAAGAACTTGGGGCGGTCGATGACGAAGGTGGCCTCGAGCAGGTACGCAGCGCACATGCGGATGTTCAGCGAGCCCGTCATGAGCACCTTGACCAGATCCGGGAGGATGGGGACGTGCGTGTACAACTCGATCTGGCCGGGCATGTCGAAGACGATGAGGTAGTCCTCGGTGACGTCTTCGAGCGGGTCGGTCAAAAAGTCGAGGTTCTCCATGAGGAACTCGAAGCAGTATATCAGGCCGCCGTTGGGCCCCAGGCTCATCTCGTCCATGACATCCTCGAGGCTGATCAGGTCCTTGATGTCGAGGTCGGGCTCGAAGGCGAAATCCTCGGCGGCCGGGTCGAGGTTCACGTAGAAGCATGGGCGCTTGTTGTTCTGGAGGTGCTGGATGAGGGCGGTGCAGAAGGTGGATTTGCCGGCGCCGGCTGGGCCCTTGATGTAGACGTTAGCATACTATCAACACAGCCATAGACAGAAGCGTATCCATACCATAACCAGGGTCCCGAATTTGCTCATGGTCGCGGTTGGGCGCTGCTGCGCGTCATCTGGGGGAAGAAATCTCGAGGAGCGCGGGACGGGGCTATTCTGCCGGCGGGCGGTCAAGACGTGTGTGGGGAGCGGCCGTGGTTGGCTGGGTAGCGGCGGTCGAAGTGCCGCGAGACACAAGATGGCGTGCTACAAAGACGATTAGCGCAGCTTCGGAGAACGGATTTGGGAGTGTCGTAGCGTCGTGCACGTTTTTTCCCGCGTTCCCAAACCTCTCCGCCATATTAAATCCCACCGCCTGCCCCTCCGTGTCTTCCTTCCTCCAGACACTCCTCCCTTCGCGTTCCCTTACTTCCACCCGGTCGCAAGTCCTAGACTAGATTCCCCTTCCCCAACACCATCACGACACGAAATACCGCCAAAATGACTGTCCCCAACAACACCGGCAAGGTACTATCCACCGCGCCCAATGCGACCCCGCCCTATTCTTACCACTGTTCAGACTTTCCTCTTCACATCCGAGTCCGTCGGTGAGGGCCACCCGGACAAGATCTGGTATGTAGCCACTTCTCCTCCGTTCCTCTCTGCTGCTCAATTGGCAATTCCCTCCAAGATAAGCATGTAGATGACGCGGACACATGTCCCGCGTTCGACCGGCCTCTTTTTTTCTCCAAGCACAACCGCCTAACTTTCCCCCAGCGACCAGGTCTCCGACGCCATCCTCGATGCCTGCCTCAAGGAGGACCCGCTCTCCAAGGTGGCCTGTGAAACTGCCGCCAAGACCGGCATGATCATGGTCTTCGGCGAGATTACCACAAAGGCCCACCTCGACTACCAGAAGGTCGTCCGCAATGCCATCAAGGAGATTGGCTACGACTCGTCCGACAAGGGCTTCGACTACAAGACGTGCAACGTCCTCGTTGCCATTGAGCAGCAGTCGCCCGACATCGCCCAGGGTCTGCACTACGACGAGGCCCTCGAGAAGCTCGGCGCCGGTGACCAGGGTATCATGTTCGGATATGCCACCGACGAGACCCCGGAGCTACTGCCCCTGACCCTGCTGCTGTCCCACAAGCTCAACTCGGCCATGAAGGATGCCCGTAACGACGGCTCCCTGCCATGGCTGCGGCCCGATACCAAGACCCAGGTCACCGTCGAGTATGCCCACGACAACGGCGCCGTCATCCCTCTCCGTGTCAACACAGTCGTCGTCTCTGCCCAGCACAGCGAGGACATCACCACCGAGGAGCTCCGAAAGGAGATCAAGGAGAAGATCATCAAGAAGGTCATCCCCGCCAAGTTCCTCGACGACAAGACCGTCTACCACGTATGTCCAGATCCATCCGCTGTCATGCCCAGCCGCTAACGATCACCAGATCCAACCTTCCGGTCTCTTCATCATTGGTGGACCCCAGGGTGACGCCGGTCTTACCGGCCGTAAGATCATCGTCGACACCTACGGAGGCTGGGGAGCCCACGGTGGTGGTGCTTTCTCCGGAAAGGACTACTCCAAGGTTGACCGCTCCGCTGCCTACCTTGCGCGCTGGATCGCCAAGTCGCTCGTTACCGCCAAGCTGGCCCGCCGTGCTCTCGTCCAGCTGTCGTACGCCATCGGCGTTGCTGAGCCCCTCTCCCTCTTCGTTGAGACCTACGGCACATCAGACAAGACCTCCGAGGAGCTTGTTGAGGTCATCCACAAGAACTTCGACCTCCGCCCCGGTGTCATCGTCAAGGAGCTCAACCTGACCAACCCCATCTACAACCAGACGGCCAAGAACGGCCACTTCACCAACCAGGACTTCACCTGGGAGAAGCCCAAGGAACTGAAGCTCTAAATAAGACACAACATAGTGTTCTGCATGAGTGGGTTTGAATCAACTTCACCCACAAGGTCAAGATTTACGACAAGACGATGAATGATATGATTTGCAACATATCTTTGGAACGAGGCGGGCATAAATTCATCTTTCAACAAGTTTTCGGCGTCGGGAAGGGCATATACCCCTGTGATACCAGCCCTCTTTTTCCAAAAGTTTTCTTGCAGCTGTCATATACTTTTCTAGATGGTTTGCGACAGTGACCCAGTGCGGGCTGTCTTTCTTTGCATGGCGTTTTAGAGTTGGGAGCTTTCAACATTGGGGCCTGAGTGCGTTGTCAACGCGCACATTGAGGCTTAGACGCTGGTTGCGTCTGTGGAGGATAGGATAATCAATCGAACCGAATCGAATCGAAATGAACGTTGAATATGTTCATCATTGTTCCACACTGTCGTTCACTCTGCGTTGCATTGATGTCTCAAGATCAAGTCACCTTCTCATGTGAAGCGTGCACACAGTCCACAAATTCGGAAACACATTTTACATTGCATTGCGAGGGGTATCCATCGTACACTCAAACAGTAATACTCGAAGAAAGACTATCCGATCAATCATGCGTAACTCATCAATGTGAAGAAAAACAGACAAAAACAGATACCACTACACTACCCAACCGACGCATCGTCTCAAATCGGCCAAACGGAAACACTTCATGACGGCGCCCACTGCCATTCTCCCATACACCGTCTCAACGTCTAGATCCTCTGCTTAGGCGGCCCCCTCTTCGCCTTGGGCGCAGCTGCAACCGGAGTCGCAGTCACAGCGGCACTCGTCGACGCCGTGCCCCTGATTTTCTTGGTTCCGGCAGCCTGTACATGATCGTCAGCGCACTACAAGACACACAAAAAACGGAGCGCAGGATGGCAAGTAAATAGCTCAACATACCTTCTTCCCCGGCCGTCCCGTCACCTCACCGACCACCTTCTCCGCCGAGCCGACAACCGCATCCTTGGCCTTCTCCACGGGCGAGCGTTTCTTAACAACCTTAGTCTTGGGTGCCGTGGCTGGGCTGGTCTTCGTAGTAGTCGTCGTCGTAGTCGTAGTGGTGCTGGGTTTCGCGATACGACCTGAGGCTACTTTGTTGCTGCGCGGCTTGGACGTGTTGGCCTTTGTGGTGGGGGTTAGGAGCGCGGCTGCTTGCGAGACGATGCGCGGGCGCGAGTGGCCGGTTGTTGCGCGGGTTGTTGCGGGCATGTTGGCGGTTGGAGGGTTGCTGAGGAGGGTTAGTGGAGCGTTTGAGAGATGGCGAAATGCGTGTGTATGTGGAGGATGTACTGGTGAAGAGAGAGATGGGACGAAAGAACGCGGGTTCGGTATGTACTGAGAAAACAGGGAAAGTGCGTGTTGTGATGTGGGTAGAAGCGTCGTCCGCGCGTTACGATGCGATGCGATGCGAGATGAGTGAGGACTTGCGAAAAGCTCAAAAACAACATGTAAACGTAACACACGTGAACAGTAGGAAAGAAAAAAGGTGACAGTAACGCGACACACCAAATAGCCAGCAAAACACGCAGTTCTTCCCAGACGCGCAGCAAGAGCGGGAGACAAGGCCCGCGCAAAGCGCAAAACAACAGCCCAACGCGCCCGATTCAGACGAGAAGAAACGACCGAACCGCCGAGAACATACACGCGACTTACAAACAGGTACAGACGAGAGCAACAAAGTGGTGGGTTGAGAATGCGACGAGCCCCAAAAGACGGTAGGTTTTGGTTGTGAGGGAAAGTGGGACGGAATCCGACGCGCAAAGGAAGGAGGGGAAACCAACTCACTCACTCCGAAGCGAGGACGAGACGTGTCTCACAACAACACTTCCAGATATTGTCTGGCCAATAATACCGATTGTCGAATAGGGCAGGAGCCGAGTGAGTAGTCTGGATCCTGTTTATTTGGGACGAGCCCAAGGTCATCAGGCGCGCCTTTGTTGTTCCTGGTCCTTCGTCTGCTGACCCGAGTGACGACTTGCGCCATCTTCGGCGCGACGATATTATAGATAGGCAAAACTGAATCCCAAACGCAATATCGCTCATGAAACACTTTTAATATGAGAATTGTGATATTTCCTTCTAAGAGTATCGAAGATCAGCTGTCATAAGCCTCTAGGGTACCTAAGCGCTGTCTGCTCCCATGATCGTTACCCGCAACGAAAGAATCCCCCTTCCTGTAATGCGAACCACCTGTACATTTGGACTTTTGGCCTCTCCACTTAAACGCCAACCCAGCAACCGAGACACCGTTGGAAGCATTGAAAAACAAATCAGTTTGGACAAGCCTACTGCGATGAAGCCTTGTGGTTCTTCGCCATTCGCTTGCTCATGAAGTCAAAGAACGCGAATTGGCTGACCGAGACACCGTACTCGTATACGAATCGGCTGGCAAGATAGCTTCCGAAGATAGCACGAAGATAGTTCTCCGGTACCTGAAATTGTTAGCTTACAAGTCAAGTAGAATTGGAAAGGCATCTAGACTTACCCTCGCCATCAGTTTATCCAGACCAATTTGCTCAAGGAGCAAGTTGGGCAATGCTTCGCTAAGGACCGACTTCCTAAACTCGACATTGTTCCATAGATCCGTGCTCTGCAACTCCTCGTCCAGCTTGGTAATTGCATTGCTGAGAACGTCACTCAGAATGCTTCGGGGCTGACCAGTGGCCTGGTGTTCTCTCCAAATAGCTTCGAACTCAAGACGAGCGTTGTTTTGGATTGTCTTCTGGACTTGCTGGACGTACTTATTGTAGAACTCGGGAACAGTTCCATCCTCACGGACGCACATGTGCTCAATGAAGCTCTCGTCGTCGAAGGACAGAGATGCCAACACTTCGAGCGACGAAGACGTCACACCACCCTTGTTGGCTGAGGCATCCTTGTACAGGATGCAGCCAGCCTTCTCAAGACGAAGCTTAGCATCCTGGGTAATGAACAAGTTCGCTCCTTCGATAATATACGGAATGACAGACTTGCCGTCCACAATGAGTTTGTTAGCGGTACCCAGATCGATGGACTCAGGTCGACCACCACAAGGCACAAAAGTATCGTACTTGATGTCTGAGCGGAGATGGAAGAGGTTGCGGAAGGTGGTACCGTTGAAGACAGTTTCTCCACTAGGTAACTTGACATTGACATCATCGACCAGCACACGATAGCCTTGGGACGAAAGCTTGGAAGCGTCGAAGCTGTTGATCATCAAGCGGTTCTTTGCCAATCGCAGAAGCTCCTCATGATCGATTCCGTTTGTATCAACAAGTACGCCAGAGCCATCGACAATGGAAACGTACTTCTCGTTGCTGAGTAGAATCTCGTTCGATCCAAGATCGCCATCGGGACCTCCGGTTTGCAGTTTACGGACCTTGCTCGGGTCGAGGTTGAGCTTGCGGTAAATACCCAGGACATATTCTCGGACAGACAAGGTTGTCATTCCATAGCGATCATGCGGAATACCTCCCAGCTTGGGGCTCTTACCAGTGAAGAATGACTTCCACCATGGTGCACCTCGGACTCGAGCGTGCTCAGTGGCCCAATCAACGAGGTCAGCGGTGTTCTCGTCTGGGCCCATGAAAAGAATTTCTTCCTTTCCATGCAGATCGACGATAGGATCCTTGATTCCCGGGCTGCTAGGAGGCAAAAGAAGATCGAGGATGGAATCTATGTACTTCTCAAAAGCACCACGGGCCTTCTCTTGGTGGTGAAAATCCAGAAGTACAACACCCTTTGAGCCTCCTTCGGGAATGTCCTTGTTCTTGCGCTGCTGCGTGTTGGCAAGATTGTAATTCTCGTCGAACAACGATCGGGCGTTGATTGAGTAGGCTTCCTGGGTCCTAGACTTGACAATACGAATACCACCACGAGCGATGTCGCGGAAGCGCAGATGAAAGCCACGGAACTCCGAGCCAATAACAAGGAACATTCCGTACAGCGGCTGTTGGTATTCCGAGGGAGGGAGGAAAGTGGGGTTCAAGCGGAAGCTGATTGCGACCTTTGTCGGTGTGTAGAAGTTGGTCTTGAGAACGCAGCTATTGAATATACGGAAAGAGTTCATGACCGTCTCGTGATGCTCGTTAACAACAGCCTTGTTAATGCTGTCGGTAAGTTCATCGGAAGTTTGGACCTTGTCAATCTTGAGACGAAGGAAACTCAGAGTCGGAAGAAAATCGTCGTTATCGCCCCTGCGTTGCACATAGTGGGTGTTCGCAAACGACAAGTACAACTGGTGAACTAGATCCGGATATTGGTTGATAATCTCCCAGATGTAGTCGGCGGTGAAAGTCTCGGCACGTAGCCTTCGCTTCAACTTCGCAAGTAGCTCTGCATGTGCGCTGTTCTCGACATCGAGAATCGACGCCAGAGCAGTGTACTCGCTACCAAGACGGTTGAGGAAGTGAGTGACAAATACCCACACGCAGTGCGCGTAGATGGTCTCTTGCAAACTTAGCCTACCTGTAGCGAACAGAGCCTGAAACTTGTTTTGAGGAATGCAGTAGAGCAACGAGACCTCCTTCATGATTTGATGGATGGACGACTCGATTATGGGGTATTTTGCCCCCGCAGCTCCAGGCAAGCTGCTCAGATACAGAGACATGACAGTGTATCCGTTGGAGAATTGTTCAACGTATTTTCGTGATGTCGTTAGGCCGTAGTAGTGGTAGAGATGGCTCAGCGCACTGAATAGCCCCAAGGCAGACCCTTGCTTGTATGCAATGACCAAGCGTTTATCTCTCGAGCCTTCTATGCTGAAGTATTCGATCACTGGACCAGTACGCTCAACAGCAACCTCCAGGGCTTGTTGGTAGATGCTCTTGGTGTTTGGGGTGGCCTTTTGCAAGAATCGCTTGTCGCCAATCTTCTCGATGTTTGTCTCAGTCTCACCAGGGTTGGGGTCCACGAACTCGCATTTGTAGACGAAGTAGCATCGTACCTGCTGCTCATCGCTGCCCGGCAATGGACTGGCCGAGCGGAAACTCTCGACGCGGTACCTTGCAGCGCTGCTTGAGCCATGTAGGTATTTCTCGCCAATGCGTTGTTCGTACTTTGGTCCGTCAAGAACTGATATTCCCGGCTTGCTGGTGTCGATATATACGGCGTGATCTTCAGCTTCCTTATCTAGCCGGATCTCGAGGCGCTTGTCGTCCCTGGCGTAAGCCGCTACCTTCGCGCCATACAGCGAGTGGATATGCTTCGCGACCCTGTTATAGATGTTAGATATGTTGAAACACAGACTTGAGAATTTACTCACACTTCCACCGTCTCAGTAGCAAAGTACATGTCATCTATGCCCAACTCGTAGTAGAACCAGTTTACTTCTTGCTCAACAAGTTCTGGTGGAATGAAGCCCTGTTCCTCAACGCGGTCCATAACAGATTCCATCTGCTGCTCCTTACCCTCGAATACGGGCGCCACATATCCAGAGCCACCTGAGCCTTCTTGAGGGATGACTCGCGGTGTGCCGGTCCCTGAGCCAGAGACGCTCAAATGTGTGGGCAGAGGGGACGGGCGTCGATCTGGTGTTCGAACTACCTCATCTAGCAGTCTGTGCTGAAGCTGGGCGCCGTGCACTCCAGCTGCTCCGTTGACTGGTGTGGAAGCCATTATATGGTGTGTGTGTAGTGGTTGTTTGGGTGGACGTAGGTGAGACTTTGTAGCTTTGCTGAGGTTCGAAAGAAGTAAATCTGGCGAACGAAGCTGTATGAAACGTCTCGGCTAAGAATGAGGAGCTTGGCCGAGTGACAAGAGCTCGGCGGTTTAGCTGTCTCGTGAGACGTGCGAGGTTTGGAGGAGGCTTAATGGTCGCGGGGTGGAGGGGCAGCAAGGCTGATCAAAGAAGGAACAAACGTGTCTGTCTGGATCAGCGGGATTTCCAACGGTGAGGCGCTCAGTCAGCCATTTAAGTAAACGTTGGTCTGACGAGAAGACGCGGCTATTTTAAGTCACGACCATGACGCGAGCTCACCTTTGCGATGTGATCCACAAGCCGATCGAAGCCCGGGAACATTCGATGCAACCTGGGACAGCAGGATAAGTAAAGCAGGCGCAATTGGTCCAGGATCCACCGCTCTTTGAAGTTCCTGCTGATTGTGTGCTGTTCAGCTCTGGGACCTGCAGCAGCGCCGTTGCGAGAACCGACAATGAGCGAGATGTTGAAGCGGGTACGACTCCACAATCTGAGAAGAATATTCAGGTGGAACAGTAACACCGGGAATCACAGATAAGGCAGGTGGAAGGCTGTAGCATAGCAAACAAGCTGCTAGCGAGCCATCTTTATAAGAATTCATCTTTGAGGACTGCATGGCGACGTCCCCTGCTGAGATGACCCGTTGAAAGCCGCGCTGCTACCCCAGAGTTTGCGGCACGCTAACTAGCTCATGCACCAGCATCGTGAACTTCAATGTTCACGTAATAAGTAGACAGACGACGCCAACATCGTGACCTGCAAAGCCCTAAAATACACGCACCCGGGTGCAGAGTTTTCGCAGTACTGCCGACTTGCGCTGTGCCTGCCAATCGCCCTGCGGTATGACTACAACGACGGAATATCGCGCAATTCCCTGGGAGCTTTGACGAGCTAGGTGCAGCTGCCCCTGTATCACGCGTCTTTGGAGTTCACGATCCTTGGCAGCGTCTCAAGAAACCCTCTCCCGATTTTACGTGTCCAATTTGCACTGGGCGTGCGCTGCTGCACGTGGATCCAGTCAACTAGGGTAATTCACCATAGCTTAGTTTGGGCTGAGTTATTCCCGCCGCCAGAGGTCACGATGCTACGGCGCGGTGGTGGCAACATACCGCCTCGAAGTCACGATGCCTTCGTAAAGCAGCAACCGACACGTTTCACGACCTCGGCGAGATTCTGGATTTCACGATCTTCACCACTAATGCAGCGAAGCAGTATGTCATGATCCTGACTGAACCGTTGTGAGAACAATGCTTTGGTCATGAGACAGTAACACTACTTGGATATCAATATTAAGAGTCACCGCCTTTGTTTAGGTCACTTCCCCTACCTAATTCTCGCCAGCACTGTATTCTTTGCCGTTCACTGTTAGCAACACCTTGTACCCCTTCCCTCCAACCCAATTCTTCTTCTTGCCCGCCTTTTCGACCTTCCTCAAAGCAGCGTCTAGTCCCTCATCCAACTCATCTAGCTCTTGCTTGAACCCGAAATCAATGCAGAGCTTCTCGTTGCCTTTCTTCGTCACAGTCCACTCCGCGTTGATATCCACCCTTTTCTCTCTAACGATACCGGCGGGATAAACGCTAGCAAGGACAGCAACAACACGCCCGAGATACATGCACCACCATTCCACGTCTTCGGGAAGTAACTGTATCATTCGGCGGTAGAAGTCCTGCTCTGTCGGGCTGATGGAGTTGTAACCTCCGTATCGCTCGCAAAGAACAATTGACAGCAGAGCTCGCTGTTCGTGGCTCAAGCCGTGGGCAGCTGAAAAGATGCCTGTCGTAGTGCTCCTGAGAGCTGATCCTCCTCGAAGATCTTTCACTTGAGCTGTGTGCGCGAACATTCCTTGTACCACAGCTGTAACAAGAGTGCTCTTGAATATCTCTTGAGACGGGAGGGCCCCAAATAATTCCTCCACGAGCTTTTGTGTTGACGCTGGAGCATACAACTTTGTTGCCGTGACTAGAGGACTCTCTTCTCGAGTGCTTGCATTCATTTCCGCAAAGTGAATACCTTCTCGAACCCCTCCCTGGCAGAAATAGACGTCCGTAATTATGGGTAGCGCTTGTGATAGACAATTTACTAGAAATGCCACGGCCGGTACCTGACTCGCACGCCGCGCTGAGACTCGAAATATCTCAGGCGTATCTTCATTCCCCACAGCTGCCTGTATAGCTTGCGTGTCCTGGAACGATTCTCTGGTGGTCCGGAAGCCGTTGACGATTGGAATCGGATAGGGTTTTATAACGTGTTCCGACATTAGGACGAAGCCCCAGCCTCGAAAACCTCCTCCGCTCAGGTAGAGGTGGAGACCTTCGGCAGACGTTGCTTTTTCGAGAAGTTCTTGAGGTATTTCAATTTGTTGCACGGCAGCTTTCAGCTCCTGGACCACGTCTCTTTCAAAATTTTGGTATCCGCTGCTACCAATTGATCCCGCTGCCTCAAGTCTCTTGATGAGTGCTGCAGCTCCGTAGGGCAAGCTCGCACTCCCTTTTTCACTCATTTTCACTTTGCCATGCTCGGTCATGATCCAGGTTAGCTGTGTGCTACCGCCTCCAAGATCTAGCATTAATCCAACAACGTTTTCGTATGAGCTCGCCACGCCTAGCGCTCCGGTTCTTCCCTCCATCTCTTTGGGCAGAAGCTCGACAGTCCACTTTGTAGTCTCCTGAATCCTGTTTCGAAACTCCTCCGAGTTGATCGCTTTACGAGTGGCTTCGGTGGCTACGATTCGGATCTGCCTTTCGGGAACATTGAAGTCTTGACAAGTCGATTTGAAGCGCAGGAGGGACTTAATGACCAGCTTGATTGTAGACTCTGGAATAGGCCCAAGGTTACCGGTCTCATATTGGGCGTCATAGAGAGATATTGCTGCACGGTCAAGATACACTGTCGGAAGAATACGTTGTGTTGCTGGCGACAGATCCGTTATCGAAAACCGAATGCCATTACTTCCCATGTCCACCAACCCATGATAGTATTTGAATGTTTCCATCTTGAATACCTCGGGTTTTCTGAATTTGCAATATAACCGTTTCGAAAGTGAGTCAAGCCTTGGGTAGCCGTTCCAGAAGTTCCGAGTGAGCCGTAGTTTGACTGTGGCGTGAGCTTGCGCGCTTTGTTTGCGTCCGGTCGTTTCTGTTACCCCCAGATAACTCGATCTTGGTTTCTATTACCCCTAGGAAATTGCGGTTCGATTTCTGTTACCCTCAGGTATCGCACAGTGGTTTGTTTTACCCCTCGATTACCTAAATAGTCGAGTCAGTCTTATCTTGTGATGTGAAAATAATCGTTGGTGGAGAAGCGTGTGTCTGCGATGACGTCGGTTTAGTTTTCTGTGAGAAAACTCTCGCGCTAGTAGATAAGACCAATCACGCGACATTGCGTGTTGTATAGTTACGGAAGGTTATCTCATGAATTAGACGCCTGGTCTAGCTGAAATTTTAGCCCTTACCTAGAGTCTTAACTAGCCTAGCACAAGGCTAGCGCCTTACTAAATCTCCTTCTAACTCCTTTAAACTTTTATAAACTCTTAGGCTAATAAAATAATAGTAAGGCTATTTTAGCTAAAGTATCTAAGGAAAAATAGTTTATAGTTTAGTAGTACTCTATTTTATTACTAAGAGTAATTCTATTTATCTTTAACCTAGTACTTTATTATTATAATATTACTATTTTAACCTAAAAATATAACTATTTAAAAGCCTAAGTTTTAATATATTATTTAAGTCTAGCGCTAATAATTATAGTACTTTATAACTACTGCTAGAGGCACTAGTAGAACCCTTAAGTCTAATATTTAACCTACCCTCTATTATACTTTCTTTATTCTTAACTAATAATAATAATAACTTACTAAGTTTCTTACTCTATAGTTAAAACTCTTACTATACTAATTATAATAATAAAGATAATATTAGTAACACTAGTAACGCTAATAATAATAGCAAAATAGATAGTAATAAATAAGAAATAAATACTTATAACTACGTACTATACTCTTTATAATAAAAGAAGCTAGAATATATAATAGGCGCTTTATAATATATTAGATAGACGTTAGTAGACTTTATATAAGTATAGGTTAGGCTTTATAGTAAAAAGAATATTATAGTTAATTATTAATAATACTATAGGCGTAAGAATAAGTATAAGGTACTTACTAAAGCTATACTTAGGCTAGAGTTAGAAAAAATATATAAAAAAGAAAACTTAAAGAAATACTATATATTAAAGCTTAATTAACTAGTTACTTAACTACTTTTCTTTTAGTTTAACCTTATAATAAATCTAGAAGTAATAAACTATATATAGGTAGTAGAGGTTATTTAAGTAATAGCTTCTATATAGTATAGTGTCCTTTAATAAGTTCTTAAAAATTAGTATATAAAATAAGCTACCTATAGTACTTATAACTTATAGGACCTTATTTATTAGTAGATATTTATAGTTACTAGCGTTATATACTTCTTATACGTAAAGAAAATATTTAATATACTATTATTATATCTTAATTTATATTTATTAAAGTTTAGGGTATACTAGCGTATTATTAAAACTCTTACTAGCCTTAGGTTATATTATAGTTATTATTATACAAATTTCTTAATAAATAAGCTTAGTAAATATACTTTTATAAGTCCTATATAGTCTTTTAAACTTCTATAAAGTTCTTTAAACTCCTATAAAGTTCTAAGTTAATAGAAAATCTCTCTAGTATCTTTTAGTTTTATAAAGTTACTTAAATTTTTATAAATTACTTTAACTATTATAATACCTTTTAATTCTTTTATAGTAACAGCTTTAATATTAGGCGTATAATAAACAGACTCTTATTATATATAATAATATTAATTTTATAGACTAGAAGTATAATAAGGAGGCTAGCTATACTATTATATACTGCGTATTTATAAATACTATATATATTATTTATAAGGATATACCTCTTAGTAGTCTTATATAAGATATATATAATTCTATAGTACTATTAAAGCTAAATAATATTACTTTAAGCCTAGCTATTATAGGTTTAAGTAATAATATTAGCTTTTAGATTTTTATAAGTCTAATTACTAATACTATTAAATAATTATACTTAGTTATAGTTACTAATATCTTTAGGAGGAATAATATAAACTAGTATTCTAAGTTCTCTATAATAGAGCTTTTAGTTCTATATAAGACTTAGTTTTAGTAGTTTACTAGTATTACTACTAATAAGGGTACTATTAAGGAAATATATACTATATATAATAATATATTCCTTAACTAGCTTAAACTTTGTATATTTAATACTTTAGAAGTATTTAATAACTTTACTAATTAGCTATTTCTTATATATAGTAACTAGCTTATAGCCTATTAGATTTATGCTGTTAAGTAAGAGTAATAATATACTAGTTAAAGCTATAATTAATATAGGTAGATTTATATAGTACCTACCTAGTTTTATATATAGATAAATCTTTTAAATACTATTATCTAGATATACTAAGCCCCCTTTAAAGCAAGTTAGATAAGTATATACTATATATCTAGTAATATTATATAATAGAGTTATTTATAAGGTAGTTATAATAATATTAAGTATTATTTAATAAAACTAATTATTACTTAGGGCTTTACTGTATAGGTTACTACTTTATTCTATACTACTATACAGTAAAGAGGGTTATTTAACTATAAAGGTAATAATATTAGGTAAATAGAGGTTATATATAATACTATTTATTATTTATTAATAAACTAGTTTTTAGAGCTTACTAAAGATATTTACTCTTCTACGTTTAT
Organism: Dothidotthia symphoricarpi CBS 119687; assembly: GCF_010015815.1. NCBI lineage: Eukaryota > Fungi > Ascomycota > Dothideomycetes > Pleosporales > Dothidotthiaceae > Dothidotthia > Dothidotthia symphoricarpi. The sequence goes on from NW_022985008.1 coordinate 1,347,597, forward strand.
ATATACTATATAAAAGAACCTAGTACTTAATATAGATTTTTATACTATATATTAACTACTCTAGAAAGTTAAGATATTCCTTACTATACGTTATATAGTAAAGTATAGAGATATTAGTATACTTTAGTATATAGTTAATCTATTAATTATTATTTTCTTTAGTACTAGGCAGTATAACTATAGGTATAAGATACTTTACTATTAATAAAACCTATTAGCAGTAAATATACTAATATTATAATAAGTAATACTTATGTCTAGTCTTATAAATTAGCCTAGGTAACTATTAAGCTTTAAGCCTATTAATTTAGTACTTAAGTACTTTAACTATAGCTATAAGATTAATCTCTATAACTAGAAGAACTTAACTTATAATATTAATATTATTTTTTAGTATACTATACTATATAACGTTTAGATCTAAAGCCTATATAATAAACTTAAGAGTTTCTTTAGTAAATATATACTATTAGCTTATACTTTAGCTATAGCTATATTAGATATATTCCTACTTACCTAGATGCTATATATTAGAAACTTTATAGTAAAAAGAAAGTACTACTATATTATAAAGTTACGCAGGTTTAACTCTTATAATATATTATAGACTAGTATAGATATATTAGAAGAGAAAGTTAATTAGTTTAATAGTTAATATATTTACTAATTTTCTAGTATTAGTTTACTAGTACTAACTTAAGAGGAACCTACTAATAGATTTACTAATATTAGTAAATATACAGACTTAGTATATAGTAGATATAATATAGTTAATAATATAATAATAGATCTTGCTTTAATACTTATACTTAACCTAATGTAAACTACCTAAGCTACTTTATTATTTAGTATAGTAATCTCTATACTTAATTAGTCTTTTATATTATACTTAGTAAGCTAGAAATACCTTATAGTCTAGTTTACTTTATATAGATCTTTAACTTATTTAGCTATACTGTAACATAATTAGATAAGACAGCGTAGTTATATTCTTAGTTACTCTTACTTTTTAGCTATAGGTATAAACTCTTTTACTTAGAACTTTATAAAAGTTTAAAGGACTTTAGCCTACTTTTAAAGCCTTTTAAACTCTAAGATCTTACTTACTTTTAGTTATTAATTACGTCCTAGTAGCTAGCGCTATACTCTTCTTAGAACTTTACAGAAGTTTAAAGAACTTTAGCCTACTTCTAATTACTCTTAGTTATTAATTATATTCTAGTAGCTAGCTCTTCTTCTCTTAAGACTTTATAGGAGTTTAAAGAACTTTAGCTCTAAGATTCTAATTACTCTTTAATAAAACCTTTATAGTAATTAAACTAAATACTAAAATAGATAATCTTAGGCCTAGTAATAGGTATAGTTAGGTAGTTAGAAGCTATTTAGGTTATATAGTATTAAATAATTAGTTATTATTAACTTTACTTTTAAAAGAATTACCTATTATTACTATAATAGTATCTCTTATTTATACCTAGCTTATTAAGAGCCTTACTAAGCTATACTTTAGTATCTTAATATAATACTCCTTTAGCTCTTAACTTAAAGCCCTCTAAAATACTATTAATAATAGTATTACTACTGCCTATATTAGTATAGATAGTAATATAACTGTAGTAGGCCTTAGCTAGATTAAATACTATCTAGAGCTATAACTTAATATAATTAATATAGACTTTAACTAGGCCTTTAACTCTAACCTAATATATATAAGAATAATAATTATAAGTTTTTTTAGAGTCTTATATACAACCTATAGGAGTTTAAAGGCATTTAAATAAGTTTAATAGAGATAGATATATTTCTACTAAAGTCCTTTACTACTAACTCTATTACTAACTTTATTACTAACTCTATTACTAACTCTATTACTAACTTTATTACTAACTTTATTACTAACTCTATTACTAATTTTATTATAAAGCTCTTTAGTTAAACGCGTAAGGTACTTAAACTAATAGACTACTACCTAGTTTAATTTAGCTAAAGCTGTTATATTATTCTAGACTTAGTCTTTTAAAATAAGCCTACCTTTAAGGTTTTATTCTTCTTTACTTACCTTTTAGACTAGGTCTAGATACTAGAATTAGAAGCTCTCTTTTAGTAGTAATAAATAGCTAGGTTTACTAGTTCCTCCTAGTAGTAATTAATATAATACTACTTAGTAGGCTAGGCCTAGAAACTAGAAAGTTAATACTAAAGGAAGTTTACCTTTAATAAGAAAAATACTTATTTCTAGCTAGGCTAAAGCCTACTAGCTTTCCTATTCTCTTAAAGTTATAGTATAGCCCTTAGTACTCTTAATTAGCCTTATTAAGAAAGGCTTCTAGCCTTATTAAGAAGGGCTTTTATACCTAAAAAGAGCTTACTAAGGCCTTATTAAGAAGGGCTTCTAGCCTTATTAAAAAGGGCTTTTATACCTAAAAAGGGCTTACTAAGACCTTATTAAAAAGGGCTTTAGCCTTATTAAGAAGGGCTTTAGTACTTAAAAAGAACTTACTAAAGTACCTACCTAGCTATAAGTTAATAAGTTTAATTATATATTATATATTACTAGAAATAGTATACTTAAGCGTTCTTAAGAGGCTTAAGTATTCTTAAGGTATTCTAATAATTAAATTAGAAATAAAGAAGGCTCTATTTATATATATATAGAAGTTTAATAGTAAATGTAAAAGTAAGAGTATATTTCTTTAAGGCCTATATAATATTTACTAATATTCTGCTAGGCTAATAGAAATACTTAAAGTAATATAGAAGCCTATAAATAAGTAGGTAAGCTATTATAAATACTTATAAATAGGCTAATTTTATAATATATAATATTAGATATTACTAGTATTAGTTATTCTATAAAGACTTATAGAAGAAGGTATTTACTAAAAAGGCACTACTATATATCTCTAAAAGAATTTCCTTACTAGGTAGTATTAAGTTTAACTATATCTATAATTATAGACTAGTAAGAAAGGTAGAATTATATTAAAGACTAAAAGTTAGTAGTTAGATATAACTTCTTAGTAGGTATCTAGTATACTTTATATATAATAACTTATTAAAAGTTTAAAGAAGTTTAAAGTAGTTTAGTAAACTTCCTTACTAAGTAGTATTAAGTTTAACTATATCTATAATTATAAACTAATAAGAGAGGTAAGATTATAAAGAAGACTAAAAGTTAGTAGTTAAATATAACTTCTTAGTAGAATATCTAGTGCACTCTATATATAATAATTTCTTAGACTTCTTAATAGTAGGAATAATCTCTAGGTTACTATTACTACTACTCTTAGAGGTTACTACTAAGCTAGTAGCTACCTTAATTTTAATAGAAGCTAAGTAATAAACTAGGCTAGAACTAGTAAATTAGTTAGTAATAGTATTAGAGTAAGGCTTCTCTTTTAACTTACTATTATCTAATATATTATAAAGAGTTATTACTATAAATATTTAGCTAGACTTAGATAATAGCTATTTATAAATAGAAGACTTTACTATATTCTTATTATAATAAGTCTTAGTCTAAGTAGTAAGCTAGTAAGTTTTACTAGCTTAATAAGTAGTATAAATTATAAGGGGCTAACCCTAAGAGTAGTTACTAGTATAAATTAGATAAATTTACTAAGAATTTATAGTACTAGTTTTCCTCTACTTATAGTCCTTTTAGTAGCGTACTAAGAGTTTCTAAAGTATAGGTAGTAGTGTAGGTATTAGTAGTTAGGCCTACTAAGCTCTAAGGCTTTACTTACTAAGGTTTTACTAGGCCTAGCCTGTTATATAAGCCCTCCCCCTAGTAAAAATTCTTGTATTTTAACCCTACTATAATATAACGCGTTAACCTATTACTAACGCCTCTGCCTATATTTATATATATATTTTTAATTTTAACTTATATATACTTTTGCCTCTCTTACTTTTCTTTATTAATATAGTTAATACTTACGCTAGTGCTGTTTCTAGTAGTAAGTAGTCTACCTCTACTACCCTTACGCCTACCTAGCGTAAGAGGAAGGAGGCTAAGATAGATACTTAGAAGGCTAATCTTACTAAAGCTAAGGCTAAGCTTTTTACTACTACTTTTATATCTACGTTTAACTTATTTAGTAAGGAACCTAGTATAAGTTTCTTATCTAAGTTTTACCTATTTTTTTACCTATTTTTTAATATTATCTAAATAGACGCCTATCTTATAGCCTACTAACTGCTCTGCTTCTATAGTTAATATTCTCTTTATTAGTAAGCTTAACCCTTCTTACTATATTAACTACGTAATATATCTAGCTACCTAAAGTAAAATTTATAAGTTTAATAAGAGTAAAGCTACTTACTATTACTACTTTACTAAGGTAAATTCTACTTATTATACTATAAGTTTATTAGAATTACTTCCTTCTCTTTATTTATAGCTAATATTTCTACAGATCTCTAATAAACTTAAGCCTACTATTATTTATATCTATAAGCTTTTACTACTTATTAAAATAAACCTATAGTTCTCTAAGTTACTTAAGGATATTAATAAGGACTTTATTTAGAATTTAAAAGAGGCCTAAAATAAGGCTTAAGAGCTTACTTCTAGCTAGAAGAGGTACTAGAATAATTATACTTTTAACTTAGTTACTAAGGGTTTACTCTATAGGATTACTAATAAGTTAGGCTTAATACGTACTAGTATTTAGAAGTAGAACTAAGGCCTTATAAATTTAGTAAGTCTTTCCCTTAGTATTTAAAACCTTATTTTCTACCTATTTTCCTAGCTAATCTATAGGTTTTTTAGGCTTTTACTATTAATAATTAGACCTACTCTATTGCTTAGGCCCTTAAGAAGGTTATTAAATTTTAGAAATTAAGCTATTTACCTACTAAGTTTAATTCTCTACTGCTTTATAGCTACAGCACTAGTGTTCTAGCTTCTAATTCTTTTAGTAGTAGCCTTTAGGCTTCTACTATTAGCTCTTCTAATTATCTTTTCTAGTCTAGATAAAAGAGTTTAGTCTCTATTATTTTTAAGTATACTATCTCCTAGAAACTTAGGGCTACTAGTAATAGTAAGCCTAATAGGTATATTAATAAGTAGAAGAATAGTTTCTAGGCTATAAATACTAATTAGAAATAGGTCCTACTAGTGTTTTCCTAGGTTCTTTAGCGTTTATAGGATAGATACCTTAGATATTTACTAGCTCTAGGCTAGTTAGTTTCTTACTATTTTTCTCTTCTCTCTACTATATATAGGTAGTTAATTTTATCTTTATTAACCTATTTCCTTATAGCCTCTATATTTTTTTGTTTTTCCTTAGCTGCCTATATTCTTAGCCCTAGTAAGGGTACTTATTAGTATACTACCTATAGTTTCTAGTAGTACTATTACTAAAATTACTACTTCCTCTACTACGCCCTACTATTACTAGGGCCCCTAGTATTATTATAGTTTATTAGGAAAACTCTTATAGAACTCCTTTAGTAGTTTACCTATTTTATTTTATTTATCTTTTAAAAAGGCTAACTAGCTATCTAGTACTTTAGCTTCTTTAAGGTTTTCTATAGGTTCCTATAAAGTTATAGCATAATTCTTTTACTTAACTAGGTATTATTTTTTATATCTCCTACTACAGTATTTCTATCTTTTGCCTATAATTTCTTTAATTTTCTAGTAGTTTTCTAGTTCTTTATTAATATTTTCTAATACGCTCTTAGGTTAGTAATTATTAGTATCTTATTCTACTAGGGGGTTTCTAGAGTACAGCTATAGCCTATCTATGTAAAATACTAGGTAGATACTAAGAGGAGTATTTAATCTTATAGTATAAAGGGAAATTACTTTCTTTACCTAGAACTTTATATTTTTCTAGTTTAGTTTCTTGCTTAGCCTACTATTAGAGAAGTATTTACTATACTATAGCTATATTTAGTCCTTTTCTTATAGTTATAGTACTTCTTATTAATAGTAGTTAGCCTAGATTTCTTAGAGTTATTAGGCTTCTGCTATTCTTACTTATATATAATTTAGTATTTTTATAAATTTTATAGTAAGTACTTTAGCTAACTTCTTTAGATTATTAGGCCTTTAATATTATTACTAGATTACCTATTCTGCGTCTTTCTATACTATATCTATATTATATCTATATTATAGAAAGAATAGGCTAATACTAGTAGATACTATATTTCTTTCTTTAATAGTAATTTAAGTAGTAAGATATATTAGTACCTAGTTATCTTATTTCTAATTAATATAGGCCTGTAAGTAGGATTCTACAGTGCTGTTTATTCTTTTAGTAGTACTATTAGTTTCTAGATAGTAGCTAGTAGATACCTAATAAGTAATACCTAATTTTCTGTAGAAGGTTTTCTAAAAATCTCTAATAAACTAGCTACTACAGTTAGATATAATAGCGTTTAGAAACTAATAGTAGGCTATAACTCTTTCTATAAAAGCTCTTATTACTATTTAGGTGTTTAGGTCTTTTAATAAAATAAGTATTATATCTTTACTTAACCTATTTATAACTACTATAAAGTGCTAGTACCTATTACTTATAGGTAAATTAATAATAAAGTTTATTAAGATTTTCTTCTATACTTTATCTAGGAGGAAGAGTAGTTTTAGTAGTTCCCTTTTTAGTTCCTTCTAAGGCTTAGTTCTTCTATATACATTATAGTTTTAGATAAATTACCTTATTATAAATAATATTCCTAGAAAGAAGTAGTTATAAGCTAGGATTATATAGGTATTTTTACAGCCTAGATAGTTTATAGCTAAGGATTTATAGGTTTCTAAAATAATTTTAGTATATAGTTCTTTAGAATCTAGTACCTATTTTTACCTTTAGTAGTATAGAAACCTTCTTTTATTAATAGTATACTCTACTAATAAGACTTTTAAGTTTAGGTCTAGGGAGAACTTTCTCTAACCTATTTCTATAGCCTCCTTTACTCTTCTATATATTAGGTTATTTTTAGCTATAACTTTCTATATTCTCTTAAGCTCCTCTAAGCTATTATAGGCTAAAGTAGGGTTAGTAGTAATTCTTACAGGCGTACTATTAGGTTCTAGTAGAGGGTTATTATCTACTAAAGGCGTATTATTAGGTTTCTAAGGCTATAGACTTTGTATTTAGTAGTAGAATAAAATACCTACCTCTTTCTTTTCTTTAAGTTAAGGTTAGCTCCTTATATATAGCTGTAAGAGCTAGAATTCTTTTATCTTTATATACTTATTATTTTAGCTTATTAGTAGATCCTTTTCTTTCTAGAAGAGTATATTAGCCCTTCTATTAACCTTCCCTAGGCAGTATATAAAGGTTAAATTAAATTAGCTAAGTATATTTAACTAGTGTATATACCTCTTAGATAGCAGCCTTATAGTATAGAAATACTCTAGGTTCTTATAATCTATAATAATAGTAAACTTTAAAACTTATTAGAGTTTAGTACCCTATTAATTAATATACTTTATAATAGCTAACAGCTTCTTATTATATATAGTATAGTTTACCTTAGCTACTATATTCTTTACTAAGTAGTATGCTATTATATAGAGTAGCCTATCTTTTTTAAACTGTAAGAGAACCCTACTAGTTACCTACCTAGAAGTATTATATTCTATTACTATTTCTAGTTTTAGGTTAAAGTTAGCTAATACTAGCTTAGAAATAAAGGTACTTTTAAGCTTAAAAAACGCTGCTTCCTAGGGTTTCCCTTATTAGAATACTGCTCCTTTCCTAGTAAGTTTAGTTAGTAGGGTAATAATTTCTAAGAATCCTTTAATAAACTATTAATAGAAATTAGTAAATCCTATAAAACTTTAAATACCCTTAATACTCTTTAGCTATTCCTAAGTATAGATTACTACTATCTTTTCTAGGTCTATCTAAATACTACTACCTACCTCTATTATAAACTCTAGGTACTTAGTCCTCTTAATACTAAAGTTATATTTATCTATATCTAGTTATAGGCCTACTACTCTAAGTTTCTAAATAATTACTTTAACCTAGTGTTTATAATCCTTCTGTAATTTATCTAAGTAAATAAGTATATTATCTATATAGGCTAAGTAGTATATATCTAAGTCTTCCTAAAGTACCTAATTAATATATTATTAGAATATACTAGGGGTATTAGTAAGGCTAAATAGAGTAACTAGCTATTTATATAGCCTAAATTAGGTATAGAATACTGTTTTCTATTTATCCCTCTCTGCTACGCGTATCTAGTAGAAGGCTTAGATAATATCTACCTTTATAAACTATTTTACTTTAGCAATTTAGAAGAGTGTCTTATAGATAAGTAGAAGAGGATATTTATTCTTATGTATAATAGTATTTAAAGCTTAGTAGTCTATACAAAATTATAGCCCTTCTCTAGGTTTCTTTATAAATAGAATAGAAGTAGCAGCACTAGATTTACTTACCTAAATAAACCTATAGTCTAGGTATAACGTAAGTTTCTTTTATAGTACTAGTAGTTCTTCTTTTAATATATTATATAGCAGCTTCTACAGAATTTCTACTAGCTTACTATCCTTTTCTATAATCTTAATAAAGTAGTTAATAGTAGCCCCTTTTAGTAGTATAAGCTTATTAGCCTTCTTTCTTAAAAAGGTTCTAAACTTACTTTATAGATAGCTTAGTAGCTTCTTTTAAGGGTTAACTATTTTCTTTTTCTTTAGCACTTTCTTAATATCTACTATAGAAGTAGAGTATAGTTAGATTTATTTATCTTTCTAAAATTATTTAGCCTAGGCTAAATATACCTGTATACTAATAGCCCTAGGAATTTCTACTAGTATTCTACCTTTCTAGCTCTATATCCTAGTCTAGCTACTATAGATAAATATAAATTTCTTTACTAGTACTAGTGTTACCTAGTATCTATCTATCTAGGGTCTTTCTAGGATAAGGTTATACTCTTTATCTCCTCCTAGCTTATAGGCCTATATTTCTTCCTTATAGCTGTCTATATCTATCTGTATTTAGATAGCTACTTCTATCTAGAAGGACTTTCCTCCTATTCTAATAATAGGTCTCTATATAATTACAGTATACTCTAGATTATTATTTCTTATAAACTTAGAAGAGATAACTAAATAAGTTAAGTAGCTAGTATTAATTAAGGTAGATACTATAGCTACGTTATTTATAATTATATAAACAGTTAATAGTTTTCTATTTAGCTAGTTCTGCTAAAATAATAAGAACTACTCTTCTTCTTAATCTAGTTTTTTATACCTCTGCTTATATCTATATATAGGGGTTTCTAGTTTTCTAAACTTACTATTTCCTTATTTAAGGACTCTTCTAGGTTATAGGTTACTACTAAGGCAGCTTAAGCTAGATAATTAGCTAGCGCTAAAAAGCACTTATTAGCGTAGTACCTAGGTTTTCTATAATATAGATATAGGTTCTTTTTTCTATAGAGGGAGTGCTCTTCTTTAGAGGCCTATTTAGCCCTATTCTAGGTTCTACCTATTACCTTAGTTACCTAGCTAAAGTAAGCTTTTAAGAGTTCTTAATTTATAAAGTTATTCTAAAGAGACCTTATATATAAGAAGGTAGACCTAATCTTAGCCCTAAAAAGATTTTCCTTAATAGTAACTACCTAAGTTATTAGTAACTAAATAGTCTAGTTACTTAGTACTTCTATAGATATTATTTAGTCTTATAGGTTAGGCTGTAGGGTACTAAAATACCTTATTTTTAGGTTATTAGTATTACCCTCTTTTCCTACTTTAAAGGCTAGCCTTATAAATTCTATATTAAAGTGTTGTAAGGAAAGCTTTCTCTACTAAAAGGTTTAAAGTTTCTACCTAGCCCTCTCTACGTATAAGTTATCTATAAATTATTTATCTAGGAATATCTATAGGCCTTCTATAGTACCTATTTTATTATAATCTATCTATAATAGGGTAATACTAGCTGTAGGCCTCTTTAATTAGTTAAAAATATACTTAAGGCCTAATTCTAGTCCTCTAATATTACGTTCTAGCTTATAGTTTATCTAGGTTTAGAATCTCTAATAGTTCTTCTAGTTACTATTATAGTAGTTAGGATCTAGTATCTTAAAGTTTTTTATATAGGTCCTAGTAGTTATTATAAAAAAAGTTAGTCTTAGAACTACCCTTAGTCTATATACCTCTTCTTCTAATTATTAAACTCTCTATTTAGAAGAAGTAGGTAGTAGTAGTATATTATTTTTAAGGAGGTTAATCTTCTAAGTTAGTATCTATAGTATATTACGTAGTTCTTCTAAGGAGGACCCTTTATTAAATTCTTTAATTAGTTATTTTCTAGCTGCTACTAATAATAGACTAGCTATTAAGATTAGTATATTTATAAACCTTATTATCTATTATTTATCCTCTTAGAAACTCTAGGAAACTAGCTAAAGTTTTAGTAGAACTTCCTATTTATCTAAGTTCTATCCTGCTATAGTTTATAGGCGTATTTTAATTACTTTCTGTATAAAGCCTATCTCTACTAGCTATAAAGCTTTTGCTTTTAGCTTAGTAACTATAGTATCTCTCTTAATAAATATACTGCTAGTAGTTCCTAAGGTACTTCTAATACCTAAGGGTGTTTTTATAAGCAAATTTAAATATAAAGGGCTAACCCTAAGGGTAATTACTAGTATAAATTAAATAAATTTACTAAGGATCTATAGTACTAGTTTTCCTCTACTTATAGTTCTTCTAGTAGCGTACTAAGAGTTTCTAAAGTATAGGCAGTAGTATAGGTGTTAGCAGTTAGGCCTGCTAAGCTTTAAGGCTTTACTTACCAAGGTTCTACTAGGCCTAGCCCGTTATATAAATAGGTATTAGTAAGACTTCCTATTTATAAATAGCTATCTATCTTAAAGTTTTAAAACTAGTCTAGAGATCTATAATAGGCTTAAAGTTAAGAGCAGGTAGAGTTATAAATAGGTTACCTAGAATACCCTTAACTACTTCTTAAATAATAAAAGGTATTATCTTAATATATTAAAAGCCCTTAATAGGTTTTAGGATATATATACTAGTACTAAAGAGCTTAGCCTAGAGGGTCTTAGCATAGTTAAGTATTAGTAGAGAAGTCTTAAATTAAACTATATCTAAATTAAAGAATAAATCTAGTAGTAGAGATAATTTAACCTCTTTATTTATATATTTACTAAATAGGTTAAACTTAGGGTTAGAGCTAAATATTATAATTATTAAGGTATAAGATATTAATAGATTATAAAGATAAATACCTTAACAGTATAACTTATAATAATACTATATAAAGTAGAGACTTTAAGTATAATATAGCCTTTAGTAGCTTTCTTCTTAAGAACTTTAGCCTATAGTTTATAGAGGTAGCTAAGCTTTTATATTAGCTTCTACTTTAATATATATATATTAGCTCTCTTATCCTATAATATAGTTTAGAAGAAGAGATATACATCCTAAAGAGGCTTAATATTACTATCTTTTAAGGCCTAGTTAGTATATTTATCTATAAATTATTTAAGTATATAAGAGGTAGAAGAAATAAGTAAAGAATAACCTAAGCCTTTAAAAAAAGAAGATATAGAGAGGTAGTTATTAGTACTTAAAGTAGTTAGTAGTTACTACCTATTAAAGTTTAAAAGTAAGATTTATACTAAAGCCTTAAGTACTAACTAATATATTAAAGTAAAAATATTACTAAGTTATTACTATAAGTCTAATTAGCTTAGGAGTTTAAAGAAGTTTAAAGGGCTTTAAAGAACTTTAAAGAACTTTAAAGGAGTATATTTATTTAGCTTACTAGTGCTAGAGCTTATAAGTTAGAACCTAGTAAAGGCTTTTAGTATACTAAAATATTACCTATTACTATCTATAAGATTATATCTATTAAGGGCTTTTAATATAATAAGATAATACCTTCTATATTCTACTATTTAAGAGATTACTAAGGGCATTCTTAAAGAACTATTTATAACTCTACTTACTTCTAACTTTAAGCCTATTATAGGCTAACTCTAGGTAGGTATTTCTCTACCCTTAAACCTTCTACGTTTACGCACTATAGGCGCCTTTTACTAGCTTAGGAGTATAAAGAAGTTTAAAGAACTTCTAGTAAGCTTTAAAACTAACTAGTCTTATAGCTATAGTAAGCTAGCTAAAAGTCTATTTTATAATCTATAGTATTCTATTATAAATCTTAATAGAGGCTATTATTATACTTCTTTTTATTTTTTTTCTTCTACCTATAACTACCTAGCTGCTAGTTTTAGCTATCTTTTATATATTATAATCTATAGCGTACTATTATAAATTCTAATAGAGGCTATTATTATACTTTTTTTCTTTATTCTTCTTTTACTTATAACTACCTAGCTACTAGTCCTAGCTATTTCTTATATATTATAATCCTCTTATACTACTTACTTCTATGTAATATAAGAAGTATATACTACAATATAATAACTAGAAAAGCGCCTTATATATAAAAGTATAAATATAATAGGCCTTTAATTAAGAAACTTATACCTATACTATTATTATTATTAGCTTATAGCTACTTTCTTATAAGAAAGAAGTAGTTACGCCTTTATATCTAAGAGAAATATACCTAGTACTAAAGGCGTAAGCTAAGATACTAAGATAGTAGTTATACCTTTATATTTAAAAAAAATATGCCTAGTACTAGAGGCGTAAGCTAAGATACTAAAATAGTATATATAGAATTAGTATAACTTTGTCTATAGTAATAGAACTTTATAGAAGTTTAGTCTAAGTTATTAATTATTACTATAGGTAGATATCTTATATATAGTATTTAGGTAGAAGTATTACTTAGTATTATAGAAATAGTAGTTACAGATTAAAGTTACTAATAAGATAAGCTTAATAATAGAAAAGTTATATTAAAGTTTCTAACCTAAGCTCTTATTTATATAGAATATTTATATATCTATAAATAGTCCTATAGTAGTATACTTCTTTATAAACTTATACTATTAGCTCTTCTCTAATACCTAACTTCTTTACTTATATAGGTATATTAAGCTAACTAAGGTAAATTAGAAGTTAATAGTATAAAGAATAATAGTTCTATAGTACTATACCCTTAGTAAACAGCTATACTATAACCTTTAAAACTAGATAATAGAGGTAGCTTATAAGCTAACCCCTTTAAGCCTAAAGGTAAGTTATCTTAAAGAGAATACTTAACCTACTACTTTATAATAGTATATCTACTATACTTAATAGTAAAGCAGCAGCGTGCATAGGCCTAACCTATATATTTAATATAGGCTTTAGCTTTTCCTAAGTATACCTAGTACTCTAGGTTATTAGTTTAATAATTATAATACTAGTTATTACTAAACTACTCTTTACTAAGTTCTAACTTTATAATATAACTAATATAGTTTATAATTACCTACTATAGTACAGCTAATACCTAATATATAAAGTTACTAGTATAATACTAGTAACCTTCTTTATAGTATACCTACTACTTAAAGGTTTAAACTAGAACTGTATACAGCTATAAAAGCTATATATTAGGTACTATTTAAGCCTAGTTACTATAGCCTATATTACTAGAATAAGGAGGTTTAGTAACTAGACTAGTAGTAGGTTAAGCTAAAGCTAAGAAGGTATAAAGCCTATATTACATTAGTTATACTATTAATATATTCTTTATTATAGTTACTTATAAAGAAGAAGTAGAAAAGTAAATAAAAAAAAGTATAGTACCTAGTTTATTATTATTATTATTATTAAAGGTAGAGAGTAGGGGCTAGTCCTCTATTTTATTATTATTATTATTATTATTAGGGCTAATAAAAAGCTAAGAAAGTAAGGTAGGTAGTAGTAGAAGTAAGGTAAATAGTAGTAAGAGTAAGGTAGGCAGTAGTAGTAATAAAGGTAAAGGTAAGATAGGTAGTAGTAATAGTAAGAGTAAAAGTAAGGTAGTAAGTAGTAGAGGTAAGAGTAAGTAGTAGTAATATAAAGCTATATAAAAGTAGTAAAGATAAAGTAAAAGCCTATTACTTAGTTAATATATCTATATTTTATAAAGAAATAAAGCTTTATAAGTATAGCTTTTATAATTTAACTTATAAAGAAGCGTAGATAGTACCTAAGTAAAGTACTTATAGTATAATAGTAGTAGTAGTAGTAAGAATACTACTCTCTTTAAGTATAATATAAAGGTAGTAGGTATATATAATATAGGTAGTAGAATAAGTAGATATTATAGTAGTAATAGTAGTAGTAGTAGTATTATTATTATTAGAGAAAGAGAAAGCAGTTTAAGTTTAAGTTTTAGAAGTAGTAATAAGGTATAAAGTCTTTAAGTATACTAGCTAGTATTAGTATAATAAAGGTAAAAGTAATAGTAAAGGTATACCTTCTACTATATTACTACATTACTATAATTTAACTAATAGCTAACTATATAATAGGTAAAAGTTCTTTAAACTCCTAGGCTAATTATATAATAAGTAAAAGTCTTATAGACTTCTAGGCTAATTACTAAATAAGTATAAGTAGGTAAATTAAGTTATAAACGCCCTAAGCTTTTATTTAGGCTATAAGTAAAAGAACTAGAAACTTATCTAAAGTTTTAAGAACTTTACTAAAGTCCTTTAAACTTCTATAAAGTCCTATACCTATTAAGAATAAAGAATAATATATTATTTATATATATATATATTAGTTCTATTAATCTTAAGAGTAAGTAAAGGATTTTTACTACTTTATACTCCTTCTTTAAGCTTCTAGTACCTTTACTAATATCCTAAAACTAATACTTAAAGAATAATAACCTATCTTTAGTTAGTCCTTTATAGACCTATTAATATTTTAACTTTAAAATAAACCTACTCCTAATACAGCTAAAACTATTTACTTTAGTAAATAGAAAAATCTTTTACTATCCTAACCCTCTCTTTATTCTTACCCTCCTACTAATATACCTTACTAATATTCTAACTTTAATAATAAACCTACTCTCTACTTAGTTAAGCCTAAAGCTAAACTCTTACTACCTATTCTAATACCTCTTCTACTCTATAAAAGGCTGCCCTTAATCTAAGAAATAATAACCTATTTACTTATTCTAACTCTACTATTTATAGACTTATATCTAACTACTATCTTTTTTTTTAATTATATACTTACTTATACGTACCTTATTACTATAGTACTACCTAGTAAGCTCTATACGCTAAACTACTTCTATATTACTAACTACTACCTTCTCTTTTAATTATATACTTACTTATATATACCTTATTATTATAGTACTACTTAATAAGTATTATATACTAAACTACTTCTACGTTACTAACTATAGTAGTTCTATAAAAATAAAGAAGCTTATAAGTAGTAAACTCTTCTACTATAATACCTATATTAAGATAGTATATATATTAAATTCCTTTAAACTTCTATAAAGTTCTTTAAAGTTATATAAAGTCTTTTAAAGTTATATAAAGTTATTTAAAGCCCTTTAAGCTCCTTTTCTAACTAACTTATATAAAATAAATATTTCTTTACTTTAGAGTATTAGTATTCTTACCTACCTACTAGAAGATATAGCTAGCACTATAAGTATCTAATTAGACTTAGGCGTTATAAACGTATTATTTATTTAATAAGTTAGCCTTCTATTTAATTTAGTTACGTAACACTTATAAAGTAGTATTACGTATAGTATTATAGTTTTTTTTCTTTATAGTATAGTATAATCTCTACTAACTATATTAGTTAGGGATACGTTAGATTAAATAAGTAAAGATACTGTAGTAGAGCAATATAGGAAGTATATCTAAAGAAGTATTAGAGTAAGATTATGTAACGCAGGTTATATAATCTAGGATTAGTATATAGCAGTTAAGCCTCTAATAGGAGCTTAAGAGAGTATTAACTAATAATACACTTATCCTATCCAGTATTAAGCTACACGTGCCTAAAGAGGCGTTAAAGACCTCTCCTCTATAATACTAGCTTAAATATATATTATATCTTTTAAAGATACTTAATACTAGCCTAAATATCTAGAAAAAGAGTATTTAGAATATCTAAGTTAACCTAATTAGAAGTAATATATACCTATATAAGATTATAACTATCCTAAAGTATACTACATTAATAGAGAGTAACTAAGGTAGCTAGGTTATTATTTTACTATTAATTTATATCTACTAAATTTATTAACGCGCTAATAGGTAGAAACCTAGCTTAAGATACTTTTAACTTTTAACTATACTATTTCTCTATATAGTATTAGTTATAGTCTTTATATACTTTTTCTATAATAGTACGTAATGCTGTAATAAGTATACTATACTTACTAGTATAATTACACTTATTCTATACTAATAATACTAGGGCTTAGAAGTATAAGTATTTAAAAGTATTATTTTTAGCTCTTACTAAATTACTTAACTATATATTAAATACTAGTAAACTACTAGCAGCGTAGGCTATAAACAGCTCTAATATATAAGTTTTATTTAAGTAGAATCTAGCTAGTAATAGAAAATGCCTATTATTACTACTAAATAGCTAAGCTACTTTCTCTACTATAAATATAATAAGACCTTTTTATATATAGCTTTAAAGTAAGCTACTATAAATATAGATTAGTTTTAGTTATTTAGGTAAAGATATTAATACTAGTAGTAGATCTAAGTTATAAGTAAAATAGTATTAATCTCTCTCTATAAGTAGCCTACCTAGTACCCTAAGCTACTTATATTTACTTAGATTAAGTAAGAAGCTATACTAATAATAAAAGCTATTTACTATATCTAACTAAGGCTTTAGTAAGCCTATCTAGCGTATTATATCTACCTTAGTTTACCTTTTCTTCTTATTTATACTACTCTATAATCCTATTTCTTATATAGATAGAGGCTATAATTTATTCTAGGTTAGTTTATACTATAAGTTATTCTCTATATTATAAATATCTTTAGGAGTTATAAACTATAACAGCTAACTTTATAACTTTATTCTATTAACTAATAACTAGTTATAAGCCTACTTCTACTTTATAAGCAGTTTCTACTATGTATTTCTATTAACTATAGTAGATAATAATATATCTTTTAAGCCTTCTAAATTAAAGAGCTAATATAGTAGTAAAATATAACCTATACTAGTATAGTAGAGTAACATAGGAAGTATATCTAAAGGAGTATTAGAGTAAGATTATATAACGCAGGTTATATAATCTAGGATTAGTACATAGTAGTTAAGCCTCTAATAGGAGCTTAACAGAGTATTAACTAACAATATACTTATCCTATCCAGCATTAAGCTACACGTGCCTAAAGAGGTGTTAAAGACCTCTTCTCTACACTAGTATACTTTAGGCTATAGCTACTATACCTAAGCTATTACTATAGATCTATAAAACTTCTAGTAATTAGAATTTTCTAAGTAATAACGTATAATATATTAGGTATATTAATACTTATACTAAGGCTTATTATTATAAATATAATATAGACTATAGATAATAGCTTTAGGAACTCTTTATATATAATATTATAATTATACTAAGATATATTTATAGTAAATACCTAAACTATATTAAAAACACTATACTTAGCTACTAATAGAAATATACTATACTAGAAGTTAGTTTTAAAACTAGCTAATATCTAAAGAAGTATCTTTATTACTTATATAGCTACTTCCTATACTAACGTATAGCTATTAATAAATATAATTATCTTTAGTATTATACCTAGTGTTACGTCTTTACTATAAACTATATTACTAAGTAGAAAGTATAGTATATTCTATAATTCTAGCTTCTTTTAAAGTATTAGTATAATATATAAACTAATATTAGGCTAGTTAATAGATATCTAGATTACCTTAGTTTAGTATATATAGTTACTAACTTTATAAAACTTAGCTATACTTAAGACCTTATTTTTAGTTACTATATTAAGTATTATAGAGTATCTAAACTAGGTAATATCTTAGTAAAGTATTATCTATAGTTTTTCTAGAAGTATAAAGGCTAAGTAGAACTTCTTCTATTATAGAATAAAATAATACTTATTTATTATAACTAAACTAATCTTAGCCTAAAGGTCTATATACTTAAGTATATTTTAAAATAACTAGCTTAACACTTACTCTAAACCTAGTAGAATATAGGTAAACTTACTATTTATAACTTAAACTAGTAATAACTTTTCTATACCTTATATCTTTATATTAATTAGATATAAATATAAGCTATTAAGTTATTTAATATTCTTTAACTACTTATTTTTTAGCTTTATTAATAGTATTAACTAAAAGGTTATTAAACTTATTAAGATAGAATATATATAGAATATAAGACTCTTCTTAAAACTAGTTTAGGTAATAAGAAGTATATTACTTAAACTAAAGATAAGCTATTATAGTATATAAACTTACTTATTCTATAAAACTAGAATAGTAGTATATCTATAGAAAAGTATATATTATAAATATACTTATACTACCTTCTCTTATAGTTAGTAATTATTATACTTTTAGGCCTTATTAATTACTATAAGTAATTTAGTAAGACTTATATCTAGGATATAAGTAATATAAGCTAATAATAGTATAGCGTTATAAGCTTCTATAGCAGTATAAGTAGTTATAGCTATATAAGTATAACTCTACTTTATTTACTTATTAGTACCTTTACTTTTAGCCTTTCTTTTTTTTATACTTAGTATATTCTCTTACTTAAGGTCTATAGGAGTTTAAAGAAGTTTAAAGGTATTTAAAGAAGTTTAAAGAAGTTTAGCTATATACTATATATAGGCTTAACTATTACTAAGGTAAGTATCTATTATATTATAATAATATTAGTCTATAACTTTAAAAGAGTTTAAAAGTATTTAAGAAATATCTTTAGAGTTTTTAGGACTTTATAAGACTTTATAAAATATTATATTACTTATTTTCTAAGTAGGTAGGTATATTTAAACTTAAAAATATATAGTTTTTAATAGTATATATATCCCCTCTAAGTATAGTATTATTTTAATATATATAAATAAGGTAAATAAGATTTACCTTTATATTAATCTAATTATATACTAAAAGTAAAGGGTTATAGTAGTTATATAATAGTTATAGTAATCTAAATAAAAAATAGTATTTAAATTAAAGATATACTAAGCTAGAAACTATTTTTCCTTAGATACTTTATAAATACGTTTACTATATATTATATAAGTATACTTTTATTAGTGTAGGAGTTTAACTTTATGCTACTGCTGTAATTAGCTTAGGAGTTTACAGGAGTTTTGTTAGCGTGCAATTTAGGGAGCGCCTAATTTATGAGATAAACGGAAGGTGTATCTTGTACAAGCTCCAAAAAACTTCAGCAAAGTCTAGCAACAGCTTAATAACTACACATGAAGTTAACGTAAAATTTCCATAGCCTTCTGGCTGCTGGTATACGTCTGACTTACTTTGTTCGTCGCATTTGTTTCTGTAATTTCGTTGCGTCTTTTACTAGGAATAACGTAGCTTTTTTCCAGCTTTTCCACATGGCCGAGAAAGAAGGTGCATGAGGATAACGCTAACGGAGGAAACTTCTTATGAAAAGCGAATCTTGATTCTATCATCGAAATCACGGCGAAGATCGTGAAGGACGCAGCATCCGGTAGCAGTCTAAGAAGAAAAGTCGCTCGAAGAAAAGAACATGCAGAACATAAAGACCTCCAACTAAACCCATACTAAACAGCTCCCCAAGCACACCGAACTGTGCGACATACTGCAAACCTGGTTTTGTCTGCATCAACGTAGGAATGATGACAGCTGGCGCAAGAGCCGTAACTGATGGTAGCGTGTCTGAAATCTTGAATTGCAACCCTCTCTGTCCGAAAAACCTCTTCATGAACCACGTATTCCAGACGATGCGTAAGCCCATGTTGACCGTGTTTGCGAGTACCACCCCACTTCCTCCGAGCTGGAGTTGTCCGACAAAAAACCACGCGCTGCCAGCAAAGAAAGCGAAGAAGATCCCCATGGAGATGGATTGTGTGTACAGCTCCTTGTTCGTAGCAACGGCTGCCACAAAGGCCTCTGTCACACCGTTGATTGCTAGAAATGGTATGTAGTAACAATATGTGGTCAGAACCTTCGAGGCCGAGGTCGCGGACCATTTCTTACCTGCCACGATGGAAAGAAGAATTGGAGCGAGTGATGGTCCCAAAGTTATCGCGAACAAGGAGATGATTGTATACAGGTGTATGATTGTGGTCAAGATCTTATTGGCTTGTAAAAGGCTCTGTTGCTGATCCTTATCCTTCTCCAAAGTCTTCGCTTTCATGTCGTTGGCGTCCTCCGTGGGCTCTGCATTCGCGCAAAGTTTTGCGAAAAGATTGCGACTGCTTTCCTCAATAGGCTGAAACAGCATTCGTGCAACCAGCCCTCCATAGTTGGATGCCAGAGCATATGCTCCTTGATCCGCAAGGGATGCCATTGTCGTAATGAGCAGCGAATCTCCTTGGGTAAGGATATACTTCAAGGCGGACTGTAAAGTAAGTGATGCCGTGAGTCGTAGGAGAGGAGCTGAGAAATAGTTGAGTATGCTTGAGTCGTCTTTTGTTGCCGGTATTTGCTTTGGGAGCAGCGAGAAACGGTGCTCATCCGACACAGGCCATGTCTTGTACAGGTAGACCACAAACAGTGATAAGGCGTAGCTCAGCTGTCCTATCGCAAACGGCAGGACTCCAATGTCAAGACCAGCTCGGCTTGCCAAGATAGCAGACCCACATGTCCCAACGCAGCGGAGCACAGTACCAGTACTTTCCGCTGAGGCTCGAATCTTGTATAAAAGCTTATGTTGCACGGCTGAGAATGCCGGCTCAGTAACAAGTTCGACGATCGTAGCAAATCCATAGACGCTTAGAGCTTCCACGAAGTAGGGGACATTTGGCGTATCAGACCGAAGCCACAGATGAGCGAGGCCAAACGTCAACGGAACTCCAGAAATGACTGCAAGATATGAGAGATTGACAACAGCTTGG
The DNA here is from genome assembly GCF_010015815.1 of Dothidotthia symphoricarpi CBS 119687. Classification (NCBI taxonomy): domain Eukaryota; kingdom Fungi; phylum Ascomycota; class Dothideomycetes; order Pleosporales; family Dothidotthiaceae; genus Dothidotthia; species Dothidotthia symphoricarpi. Next base: position 1,368,594 of record NW_022985008.1, read on the forward strand.
ACCCCCTGAGCTTGGCGCTGAAGAGCTACTCGTAGACTCTCCCGTGCGAAGTAGAGCACAGAAATAGAGAACAGTTCGAGCTGAGCTGAGACGCCGAGAAGTTCAGGCGACAAGAATCTCAACAGGATCTGATTGACAGCGAATGTGAGTGCCCGAGAAGCAACTTGCAGGATAATGAGAAAAGTGGCGCCTTTGGCGGAGGCGGAAAGGATAGAGTTCGACATAGCTAGTGGTTCGTGATGTTGACAGGAGCCTTGAAGTTAATGAAGAGTCATGATGATTGGATAGCAGGCTGGTGATGTAGTGATGCTGTCAGGGGTGCAGTGACGCGGAGAGTTGTGGTTGGAGGTAGGTAAAGTCGGTGTTCAGAAGCAGCTAGCCGAATGGCTTCATCAGCACCAGCTCACAGATCCTGACTCTGAACCTCATTATAGCACACCGCATCATGGCTTCTCCCTCAATTTTTGCTGCCAGAGCTGGTGAAGATGGTAGTAGTCGACCCCAAAATAGTGGCTAAAACTGAAAGGTTGCTCATCCGGCCTCTTGTTATAGAAGATGCGGAGGACATTGTGTTGATGCGGGCGCATCCAGACGTGATGAAGCACACGTGAGTATGCTGCTTAACCTATATACACCGCTCTGACTTGATACAGATCTATTCTGCCCAACGACGACCTCGAGAGATCGAAAGAGTGGATTGCTGGGTGTCACGCCAGAGAAGACTGCTGGAACTTCGTGATCGAGCTCCTGCCCTCCGCAACCGGAAAGTCTCGCGACGACGTACGCGTAATCGGCCTCATAGGCGCAGTGCGAGCTCCTGAGGTCGGATACATGCTGAATGCGAACTATTGGGACAAAGGCTACGCGACTGAGGCTCTTCGAGCATTCTTACCCTTGTTCTTCGACTACTATTCCGGGGCAAAAGCCAAACGATACGAGTACGCGGAAGCGCTCACCGATCCCGAGCTTGTCAGTAGTCAAAATGTGTTATTGAAGGCAGGCTTCAAGTTTCATGAGCGGAGGGAGAAAGACTTTGAGAACCCGGTACTGGGATGGAGAGATACTATGGTGTACCACATGGCTCGCCCGGATGCTAAGAGCGAGGCACAGCATAAAGCGACTCAAGGCTGTGCGGAGGCTGTAGCAAGGGACGACATCGTGTCATGTCTCCTACATAATAAAGGAGTAACGTAATAGACGGAGGAGTCACATCATCACGTACATGCCACACGTTGTACTGTGGCAAGCCCAAAAATCGGCGGAATTTTGTACAATCACACAATCCTGTAACACTGTATGAGCTTTTTCAGTACAGGCTGCGCACGTTTTGTGTTCGCCTACAGTGATAAGCAAGGAAAGCCATTGTGGAGTCTTGCTGCCCAAGGATACCAGTATGTCGGTGATATAACCGATTTTGCGCTTTTACAAGACATGAATTAGACCACCATGTCAACTCGAAGGACTTTCGAGAGCCGTGAATATCTGTCCAACGCTTTGAGATGATAATATCATATATGCTAACTTTTGATGGGGTATCGAGATTAAAACTACAAGCTTCCAAAAGTTGAGCGAAATCATTCAGAGTCGTCTGCAGCATCGCTCTCGCTCTGACCATCGTCGTCTTGCGACTCGCCTTGAACGTCATCATCCTCATCACCATCGTCGTTGGAGTCATTCTCTTCCTCTCCATCGCCCTCGTCTTCTTCATCTTCCTCGTCGTCACCCTCAAGTACGACCTTTTGCACTGTTCGACTTGCCGCCGCAGCCGCCGCTCTACGTCGAGGTCGCCCACTGCTCTCTTCGCCTACTTTCCCCCACGCAGCTTCGCCTTCCTGGATGGCTGCTAAGTCTTTGGCAAACTCTCGCTCCTCCTTGATTTTGGCTGCCTTTTCAACGGAGTACTTGCCATCCATCCCAGCGTCTTTTAGCATTGCTTTCAGATGCTTGACCTTCTCCTTAGACGTGTCGCAAGTAGCCAGCTCCTTGAACCAGACCTTCCTTATGCCACATTTGACTAACCAGCCTTGTAGTCGCTTGATCTCGGCTGTGTCCGGATCCTCCTCACCTTTGGGCTTTGCCACGGCCTTTGCAGGCTTAGCCTCCTTCTTTGTCCTTGCTGCTGGTTCCTTCTTCTGTCGCTTGTTCTTCGGTGGCGAGTCGTCGAGTAGAACCGACATCTCACTATCTGACTTGTTGCCACTCGTGTCCGGAGGTGGAGTGCTTGGCTCCTTTACTGACGCTGCTTCCTCTTCACTCTCATCGTCCTTGACGACCTTCTTTGTCTTCTTTGTCGCTTGTTGGGGTGTCACATCTTCCTCCTCGTCCGAGTCTTCTGCCACAACCTTCTTCAAGCGTCGCACTAGCTTCTTTGGCGGTGGTTCGCTTTCTGCGTCGGACAGTTTGGCTTCAGATTCCTCATCGGAAGACACAGTCTTTTGTCGCTTCTGAGTCTTCTTTGCCGGTACTACAGCTTTTCGCTTTACACCTTGCGTACTTTCCGTCTTTGGTTTGGCGGTCTTCTTCTTTGCTGGCTTGACTTTAGGCTTATCGGCAGCCTTCTTCGTGGTAGCAGGCTTTGGCGAAATCGCTGGCTCTGGGTTCTCGGTACGATACTTGTCCTAGTGAGAGTGTTAGAGGAGTACTGATAACCATGCTACTAATGAGCACTCACCACAGCCTCATGAATAGTCTCTTGACTCTTTTGCTTCCACTCCGAGCTCTTGAGGAGGCCAGTGGCCAGGCCCAGCTCTTCCTCCGCACGCGCGCGCACGCGTTTTATAGTCAGGTCGTCCAAGTTGCCGGCCTGGTAGATTGCACTGACAACATCGCGAAGTTTGTGCGATATAGCTCCCTCGGAAGGTGACTTGGAACCCAAATCAGACATGTTACGCGTTGTTTGGGAAGTTTTCGATGTTGCTCGTCGACTACGCGACGCGATCGACTAGCTTTCCGACCTAGGCAGGAACTACCAAGCTTTGTTTTAGCCTACACGTGACAGTGTACCCCGCCAATTACGTCAAATGATTCTCGAACGAATGGTCGCTAGAAAGCAGGGCGAACTGTTGAATTCAGCCTCAGCGTCCTGGGTAGCCCAAAACTTGAAAGCACATGTTTGGCGAATTAAGCGCTCCCAAACTTTTACACGGTGCAGCTCACCGCTTGGCCTGTGAGCCCCGCGGTCCAATCAATATACGTCACATCTGAGTCCGCCCGTTTGCACAGCGCGCCTTCACCCCTTCAACAAAACCCGTCAGCGCAGCACAGCACCCAACTTGCATGCCACCACGCCCAACAATCTCTAGTATTAGCCTACCCTAAGCTCATTCCTTCTCTCCCCGCAGTGGCCTAAGGCCTGTTTTATCGCTTTCCGATCGACGAATCGACGAATCGACGAAGTCCTGAGAACCCACTCGCTATCTTGAGCGGGTCTGCCTCCAAAATCATCCTTTCGTCACCCACAGAGAAATTAGCCCTCTCACCGTGGACCCTTCTCGTCGAAAGCTTCGACCACTCCTGCTGGCCTCTCACAAACGCCCACGCAGTGGTCCGCTGACCCCTCGACCTCACCCTCTCGACAAACTTTGCGCCCCCATAATCAATCACACCACTCCTACCTCAAATACCCCGCCCTTCTACATTCAACTCTCCATATATATACACGGCAAAAATGGCGGACGAGCCCACGACGCTTGTAAGGAGGCAGACGAACGAGGGACGTCTGCTGCTCGTGTCGAACCGCCTGCCCATCACGATCAAGCGCTCAGATGAGGGCAAGTTCGAGATGTCCATGTCCTCTGGTGGACTGGTCAGCGGTCTGAGTGGACTGTCAAAGACGACGACCTTCCAGTGGTACGGGTGGCCTGGTCTTGAGGTTCCAGATGACGAGGTGTCCACGCTCAAGGACCAGCTTAAGAAGGAGTACAATGCGGTACCAGTCATGCTCGACGATGAGCTCGCAGACCGCCACTATAACGGTTTCTCAAGTGAGCGCACCCCAGTATAACATTTGCGTCCCCATATACCAAATGCTAATTGGCAGACGCTATCATGTGGCCGCTTTTCCACTATCACCCTGGAGAGATCACCTTTGACGAGTCGGCTTGGGACGGGTATACCGAGGCCAACCGCCTATTCGCGAAAGCTGTCGCAAAGGAAGTCCAGGATAACGACATGGTGTGGGTACACGACTACCACCTCATGCTCATGCCTGCTATGCTGCGCGAGGAGATCGGCGACACGAAGAAGAACGTGAAGATCGGCTTCTTCTTGCATACTCCCTTCCCCAGCTCAGAGATCTACCGAATTCTTCCCGTCCGCAACGAGATTCTACTTGGTGTACTCCATTGCGACCTGATCGGCTTCCACACATATGACTACGCTCGCCATTTCCTGAGCAGTTGTTCTCGAATTTTGTAAATATCACTACAGCGACTCAGTTTACACATACTGACTTTGTTAGGGGTCTCGCGACCACACCAAACGGCGTCGAATTCCAAGGCAAGGTCATTACGGTCGGCGCGTTTCCAATCGGTATCGACCCGGAGAAATTCGACGAGGGCCTCCAGAAGCCCAAGGTGCAAGAACGCATTGCGGCGCTCGAGAAGAAGTTCCAGGGCGTCAAGCTGATCGTTGGTGTCGATCGGCTGGATTACATCAAGGGTGTTCCCCAGAAGTTGCATGCGCTCGAAGTGTTCCTTACCGAGCACCCTGAATGGATTGGAAAGGTTGTGCTCGTCCAGGTCGCTGTTCCTTCCCGACAGGACGTGGAAGAGTACCAGAATCTCCGAGCGGTTGTCAATGAGCTCGTCGGACGAATCAACGGCAAATTCGGCACCATTGAATTTATGCCGATTCACTTTATGCACAAGTCGGTCTCTTTCGACGAGCTGATCGCCCTTTACTCCGTCTCCGACGTCTGCCTCGTATCTTCGACTCGCGATGGCATGAACCTAGTATCCTATGAGTACATCGCCACGCAGGAGAAGCGACATGGCGTCATGATTCTATCCGAGTTCACTGGCGCGGCGCAGAGCTTGAACGGTAGTTTGATCGTAAATCCTTGGAACACAGAGGAACTCGCGGACGCCATCCACGACGCAGTCACTATGGGAGACGAGCAGCGAACTCTCAACTACCAGAAGCTGTCCAAATACGTCAGAAAGTACACCAGGTAAAGTGCTCAGGTCGAAACTCAATCTATACATAACTAACACGTTTAGTGCATGGTGGGGCGAGTCTTTTGTCAATGAGCTGAGAAGAATGTCCGAATCTTCGGATAGGAAAGTCAAGTTCGACAAGATTAGCAAGTCAACGACCGAGGGCGGCGCCAATTCTTCCGCAGTAGAAGACCAAGCTGACGGCCAGCCTGCCAAAGAGCAAGATTCTGTCCCGAGCAAAGACACGGAGTCCGGCCCTGCGGCTGCGCTCGAGTCGCAGCAGGAGAGTACTAATGCTACCGAGCAGAGTCTACCTATCCAGACCAAAGAGTCTACCTCATAGTAGCTATGAGGTGCAATCAAGGCCACTTCCTTTCTCCTGAGATTGACTCCAACCCCAATTCCTATTTTCTCTTTCTCCATACTAGTGGCATAGCATGCAATGGACGTTTGGCGTGACAGGTATAGCCTGGGTATAAAGTGACGAGGATTATTTTCCCTTCCAAGGTAGACAGCATGCAGTGCATCTGGATCTCCTACAATGGCTTAGTGTAGCAATGATAAATACCCTGTTTGACTTCGATGATATTTTCCACCATCTTTTGTGCGTTTAATCTGTTCATTGAGCGTCGTTGGTTAGTTATCCGACGTTTGTGCATCAAAATAATTAATTAGTCATGTAGATGCTACACTAGACATTCTCCTTCCTCAGCTTGTCCAAATCAGTGGATATAGTACGCCTATTAGAGGAGAATCATCACTCCAATATTTCCACGTCTTCTATCAGGTTCATTTCGACAGTGAGCAGCGTCTTCGTCTGCTGTTCTCGCCACGAACCCTATTAGCAGTCGACACTCGACAAGACCAGCTCCGCTCCTTTTTGCCGATGTACATAACCTCGCACGCTCATGTCGCTCACCAAGCCTCACCAAACCTAACGTCGCTCCTCTGCCTCCCCCCCTTCAACACAGAATACGACTTAACCTCGAACCCATCCTCCATTAACTCCTCCTCCACATCCGCCCCAAAGTCCACCATCTGCATCATCAGCGTGACAAAGAAGCTCAAGCGCATCAAACGACTCAGATAGTGCTTTATCAGGCGCAACGTAGCGCAACGCATCGCGTCATCACGGTCTGGCGTATTCTTCCACAGCAGAACAAGGCTGTCGAGGAAACGGTCGAGTTCTGCGGCTGGCGAGCGGTCGTGCGGGTGGGGAGGCGCATTTAATACCGTAGACGTGCAAGCGAGAGCGTGGTCTAGATCATTGGCGTCGGTGATGAAGGCCGATCGCAGTGTCATATCAGCTGTGATGATGTACATTTTGATGGCGTGTTCGCACAGCGCGGCGACCTCGTATTTTGCGCCCACGAGGTACGCGTGGATGTGGTAGTCGAGCTTGGATATGTAGGGGAAACGCGCGCGCGACTCGGGTTGGAACGAGTAGAAGCCTTTGTCGATGAACTCGAGCATGGCGTGGACGGCGTAGGGGAAGTCGTCACGGAGGCGGATGGTGCGGGTTTGTGATTCCTGAGTGGTGTTGGGATGAGTAATGTGTGGATGGGGTGTGGCAGTAGGAAGCTTACCAGGAAGGGCCCGTCGAGAAGGTGGGTGAATACGCGAGAGGCGCTGCATAATGGGTACTTGTCGACTTTCTCGAACTTCTTGCCTTTGTCGAAGATGACGATGATCTCATTTGGCTGGATGGGTGTTGAGAAGATGCTATGTCTATGTTAGCAAATCCCTCTATACAAGACTTCGGATGCACATACTCATAGAATGTACTTGAAGGTACCACATGGACAATAGTACGATCTCTACGAGCCAAGCCTCTGAGAGGGGTTGATAGTAGCGATTGTTTTGGAGTGTCCAACAGAGACAATGTGCTGAACCCAAGTGCGCTTGGAGTCAGAGGGCCTACCGGAGTCAGATGGTCGCTCATCTGTACATCCAAATCCATGTAGACCGCCGGACCAGATCCGGGGTCTATGTAAGCGCCCAGGACTTGATCTAGAGAAGACGGAGAACTTGACGGCGGGCTGGGCGGATAGAGATCAAATAACGAGTGCTTCTGTACTGTCGGAGGCGTAGGTACTGTGGGTTGACTCATGTTGGGAAAGTTGGAAGAGAATCCGCCAGTGGGGAGTGACATCGTCTGGTTCGAAGCATACTGTTCGGCGTATAACTGTCCGGGAAGTGACTGAAGAGCATACGTGTAATTTGGATTCGGTGGCGGGGCGAGACCTGGTTGGAAGTGAGGGACCCGATGAGCAGTACCTAGAGTCCACATGCTCTTGTTTCCATCCTGTTCAAGCAAGGTCTCATTCTCTTTGTCTATACCGTAGAAGACAGAAGGTGTGGATAAGACGCAGGATGCATCCGTGTATCTAGTAGTCTGAATGGGGCGAGGGAAGCTAGTGTTACCTGCGACGGGCTGGAAAGCCTGGCTATAGGCACGTTTGCGTTCCTGCATTGCTGTGTTTGATGGTTCCCACACTGAGGTGGCGTCAGATCCTGTTGAGTTTCCGTAAGTTGAGGCTGATGCAGGAATCATGAGGAGAGGATTGCGTCTAAAGAAATCGAGGCGAATAAAGATAGAAGTGGGTATTGTCGAGGTGACTACAAGACGCGAAATATACACGTAGACAACGTTGTGACGCGCCGGCTAACGCGTTGTTTGACGGAAAAGCGGGAAGCGGATGGCCACATTTGGCCATCGTTGATGGTGAAAGTCGACGTAAACTGCGCTGTCGGAGACCTACTGATCCCTCAAGAAGATCAGTGTTTTGAGTGTATAGTCTCTCGTGTGAGTGCGCATTCACATATACACAGAAGAAATCGAGCACACAAGAAGATTCTCTGTGCTCAACACATAGTCAGGCTTGGGTGCGAACAGACATATCATTTCCACCTCTCTGCTACTTTCTCGAAAATATCTGATCTGAACTCCGGCAGCTCACCCATCAGGGTAAACAGTCTTGCCGCTGTCCGCCTGTTCCCACATGCGAACTTCTCAATATGTTCTGCGCACAGTTTGATAATTACAGGCCGGAGCTGGTCATCTCTTACTCTTGATGTTTTCGCATACATCCCGCAGATCACTTTGGAAAGATCTTCTCCATCGCTATCCGTGGTCAGCGTCGTAGTAGCAAGAGCCTCAAACTTTCGCAACGCAAGTTTCATCATGCCCGGAATAATGTACCGCTGCGCTAGCATGTACACATCGACGTGTAACTGCAAAGCGCAGCTATGAGCATCCGACTTTGGAGAAGAAAGCCCGTCCACGTAATCGAGTCGGTAACAATATTGCATCATTGCAGCAACAGCATCCGAGTTATCGGCACTGAGATCGATTACACATTTGGATGCCTTTCGGTACATGTCAGCGTGATTGAGCGGAGTATGGACAATTTTCTATAGAAGTAAATACTTACAGTCGTGGCCACTCTAGCGCATACGTTTGTAAACCACTGTGAATGGCCGCACACAACCGCGCGGTTAACATTGTATAATTCGCTCTTGCAACGGACCAACAAATCTGTACAGGATCTATCGGGGTAGGTTGGCGTGGCTGATGGCTGATTCTCATATGGCGGGTGTGCCTCAAATGCCAACGACGTACTTTGAGATTCTGCACTTTTTGAAGAGAAAGTCCTGAAATGTCGTTGTCGTTTTTGCGTGCTGGCAGTCGAAAAAGTTGATACAGAAGTTGAAGCAGTTGAAGCATTGGAAGACGTGCGCGAGAGTTGACTCGAAGTACTGCTCGAAGAGCGTCTGTGGCTGGAGTACAACTCTGAAGAGCTGAGTCTAGACGGTTGATAAGCACATCAACAATATTTGGGATGTTCAACCTGCTCACACGTTCCTGGTAGCTATCAGGGGTGTAGCAAACATCTTGATGGTGGTAGAATACTGAATGCAAGAGAGCCCAACACAATGGCAGCTTTCAGCAGTCTAATATGCAGCTAATCGTGCACTGAGTTATCCTTGATGTAAGAAGACGGAAAGTGAGCAACGTTCCGATTGCGCTTCTAACATTATGCTGGATATATGGACATAAACCAGCGGAAGAATTGCAAGAGCTAGGAGATCGACTGTAGAAGAGATATGAAGGAAAGACAGGAATAGATGAAGTATACTGCTTGTCTTCACATAAAGCTGAAGTGTATATGAAGTTTATCAACTTGACCAATCATCGCACCGCACATAAACGACTTTTGTGAACATGTGGCCTATTTTATATGACCAGAGCAATATATGAATAGAGCGAGTGGGGTAGCTTCCGTGCTTGTTCCACCGAAACACGTTTCGAACAGTTGGAAACTATGCAAATCCGAGGCTATGAGCTGCAATATACCTATTTGGCCTTCCAGTTATATTGCTAGATTGTTTCACGTCTTAGTATGAACCGGGTGCATCGATCCGACCGGTACATCGCATCCATTTGTAAACGTCGAAAAAAAGAATGTTTTGGCTGGACCGCTGCATCTAAACATCTAGACCCAGATGGTGGCGACAAGTCAGTCAGATACGATAGCCAAGGCTGCTGATGGATTTCTCGACTCCCCATACATCATGCAGTGACTTGAAGCAGCGCGCAGGCAGTGGTTCCAATAACAGCGCGTCAGTGGAGGGAACACACTGAGCAAGACGCACAACGTCAGAGTGATGTAGCCGCGATTGGACAAGCCATGAAGATGATAGATTTGGTAGTCTTCAAGAATGAACGGTGTAAATCCAATGTAGCTCGTATGATCTCACCGTCTATGTGACTGTGACATGGGCGCTAGGCATCTGCTCGAGTGAATGATGCTGCCGGAAGCCCACGCACAAGCGAAATGGCTTGGCCGCCCCTGCTTTGCAGCGGGTGGATCGCAACTTGCCTTGTCACCAGCGCCAACTGCCAGCACTTTGTGCCCCTCACCCTGTGTCCTCTGTATTCTCGACAGACTTTACAACAGAAGATGGGCCGTTCACGCCACTCTTTTTGCAATTTTCCAAACCCTCGCCTTCCCATGGATCGAATCCCGCGGTGCTGGGGGCCCCTGCGCTCCGAGACGATGCACGTCACGTGCCGGCCACTACGGATGGCTGTTTGTGCGCGGCGCGAAGACGGTTGCGCCCGCGCTCGGGACTCGATTTCTCCTCACGCCTCCAGCTCGTCTACCCACACAGCATTGTTCCCGTACACAAGTCCAGACACCGGCTCGCGCGTCTAGTATGCCGTCTTCACACTTCGGCCTCTTCCATCTCTCGTCAATTCATCTCGTCGTCGCCCTTTGAAGCTCGAGGAGCTTTTGTCCCGCCCTCTCCGCATCTGCAGCGTCATCTGCTCGCTCCAACGCTCACCACCTACGTCAGCCAGAGGGCAGCCATCGCGCGCTCGCAGGGGCCCTGCCATTGAACTGCGTTGGGTAGCTGTCCACTGGCCTCCTGCCAGCTCCCGTCTCTCGCTCCCCTGCCCGTCACCTCACACGACCAGACACCCTTGCGCGACCCGCACACGAAGCTGTCCGGCGCCCGAATCGCGTCTATCGCCGACGCGCTCCCTACGCACCGTTCCCAGGAACAGCGACAGCGATACCGACCATGTCGCCGCGTCGATCGTCGCGGGCTCGCACCACACAGCCCCCGCCCAGCGTCGCGACAGCACACAGCAGCACCTCATCCTCAGTCTCCTCAGCCCGCACAGACCGAGCAGCGAAAAACAATCAAAAGCAGTCGTCGCCGCACAAGTCGTCGACCCCGCACTCGCTCTCGTCAGAGGAGCTCGAAGACCCACCTCGCGGCGCGCAGGTGCCGCTAACCCGGCGTCGCACGCGCGAACAAGACAACGACGAAGACGAGTCGACAAAGCTCGATGACGATCTCGATGATGACAATGCCGAGGAAGGCGAGGTTACGCGGTGCGTGTGTGGTTTCCAGGACTACCCGGGCCTACCACCAGAATACGCCCAGTCCAGCCCTGCTCTGGCAGACTCTGACGCTCAGGGCGACGATGTCGGCGGACTGTTCATCCAGTGCGACTGGTGCAAGGTCTGGCAGCACGGTGGCTGTGTGGGCATCTTGGACGAAGCCTCCAGCCCTGAAGACTACTTCTGCGAGTTCTGCAGGACCGAGCTTCACAAGATCCTGCCAACTGGCAAAGGTCACGACTACTCCCGCTACTACCCTGTGTATAACGAAATGCACAATGAGAACGCAGACGAGTCTTCTGTTTCAAAAGAGCCTGAGAGGCACTCGAGCAGGGAGAACGACCGCAACGCCCGAGCCAGCGTCGATTCGTTTGGCAAACGCCGGTCGACAATGAACAGTCGGGCTGCATACGACGAAGACGAGGTTCTGAGGAAGGTATTGGAGGAGAGCAAGCATGAGGGCACTGCTCCTTCAAGTACCGGCAATCGCAAGAAACGAAGTCGTGACGACAGCGAAGAGTGAGTAGCACTCGCTGCGATGCCTACTCAACGAGACAAAAGCTGACAAGCTTTGCGACAGGGTCAAGCTAGAAGTCAAACGACAGCGCACAAGCTCACGTTCACCTAGCGGCTCGCCCGTCATCGAATCTGAAGACGAAAGCCTCAATGCCTCTGCCCCAAAACAGAAGCCACGCGGTGCTGCAGCAAGGAGTCAGCGCGACAAGGAACAACGCGAGAAGGATCGCGAGAAGGAACGCGTCGAAGCCGCAAATCGGCGGAAGGGACGCGCAGAGCGAAGAAAAGTAGACGGTATGTGACTGGCCCAATGACATCAAGCTCAGAGCTGACATCTACAAGGACCAGAAGCTCCAGAGCCTACGCCTACACCCACCGAAGAACCTATCACACTCCCCATAGTCTCCGAATCTGCGCCGCCAGAGATACCCATGACAGACCCCAAGCCCGTACCAGCTCCACGACGAGGCGGTCGGCCACCGCAGAAGTCTCGCGGCCGTCTTGGTCGGAACCAGTACTCACGCGACGCTATGCCCGCAACAAATGGTGTTTCCCCCGCACACGACATACCAAACTCGCCTCAGCCAAGCGCCACAAATGGCATTAGCAACGGACACGATAGCAGTGATGGGGCTGCAGGACAAAAATCTGCCAAGTCGAAGAACTGGCGGCTGCAGAAGGTTTCATGGAACGATATCAGACGTCCGGCAGGCGCTATGCAAAACTACATCGCGCAGCGGCAAGTCGAGATGGCAGGCGAGAAGCATATACCAGCTCCAGCTGTACGATCTTTTATCGCTGCTACAAACGGCGATCATAGCCAAGAAGGGACCAAAGACGACGACGTGGATGTCTCCAAGTTCAAGGAACTCAGCACCACACAGATGATGGACTTTCTGAGTCGCGACCTCGTGCACTGGCAACAGATGATAACCGAGCCAAATGGCAAATGATTGAGAGAGTTCTTTCATCGTTTCTTTACACTGTACGGTGCTTTTCTTTCGAATCCGAAAATACGCGACGGCATTTTTTACGGATTTCAATATATGGTGTCTCAACATCTAGAACGGCGTTTTATGGCTTTGTAACCGGAATGTGGGTTTGCGTACTGGTCTGGATACCCTCCGCTTCACTTTCACTCCTCATGTGTCGCTACGCCGCCTCGTTGTCGACGTATGCATTTCTTTTCTATTCACAATACCATCGTCTCATGTCCATTTCTAGTCTATACCGCAGGGTCTACACAGCAATGCATGGGGATCATAGCTGACGGCGTTTTCGAACGCGGGAGTTTGGGTTGCAATGCAGCATCGTTATTCGATATAGGACGTATCTCAAAACCTACTTCATCGTCTCTCACATTGAATCCCTACTCCACCTTTCCCACCTTAATCGACAGTACATCCTTCCCCGGCGCTCCCTTGAGCACCTCCAGCACAGCCGCGAAATTCCCCTCGTTCAAAATCGTGCTCTCGGGCCAGATGTTCGCGTCGCGACTGCTCATGTCCCACAGCACTTTGATCTCCTCGATCTGCTCCTTCGTCTCGGCTGACTTGTACTTGCCCATGAACTCGGCGCAGTTGGGGGACGAGGCGAGCGTAGAGGTTATTTGCGCGTTGAGCGCTTTGAGTGTGGGTTTCGACGTGTCGACCAGGATCAGCTCGTGGCGCTTTCCTGGGGGCAGCGTGAAGAGGAGGGGCAGAGACATGTTGGGTGGCTGCGTGGGGTTAGCATGAGGAGAGGAAAGAGGGGAAGAGGGGTGAGCTTACGAGGTTTGGGTTTGGGTTAGGGGTTAGGTGGGTTGCTGGTGTGGTTTGGTTTGGTGGGTAGCTTTAGAGGTTTAGTGAAGTTAGTAGGCTGGTCGTATCGCAGATGAGCGACCTGCGATGCGCGCGTGAGTTGCGCTTTTCAAGCTTTCGGCCAGCTACTACCTCGGATACGTCATCTGGCAGGGGTTGCACGACTTGTGGGTCGACGGTTGGATGTTTTCGCGAAGGGAACAGGGGTTCGTGAACGGTTCTCCGCAGTGGTGAGGGGAACATGACTGTACATCACATGTTTGAATTCAAGTGGTGGAAACGTTCGAAAGAAATCAACGTGCTTTGATGCTATATGCCTAGGATAGATCTTGTTCTCATGCATATGCTAGAGCTCCCGCACAAATATGCATCATGAGATGGGAAAAGGAGGTCTACCGTAACAAGGTCACTGAGACTGAGAGTGTCTACTACAATCACAATCCTTTAAGCTTCTCCTCAAGCGCGCGTTTGATAGCTATTCGCATGTCAGTATTCGGTCATCTTGCATCAAGGCTCAAAGACTTACCGTTACAACTATCATTGGCATCTCCAAATAACATCTTGGTATTGTCCATGTAGAACATGGGATTCGGCACGTCTGCATAACCGCTCGCCATACCTCTCTTCATAATCACAACTTGCTTACTCTTCCACGCATGCAGTACCGGCATACCAGCAATCGCAGACCCAGGCTCCAACGCAATCGGGTTCACCGTGTCATTAGCACCGATAACAAGAGTGACGTCTGTACCTGGGAAGTCGTCGTTGATCTCGTCCATTTCGAGAACGATATCATATGGAACGGAAGCTTCGGCGAGGAGAACATTGCATTGGCCTGGCATACGGCCGGCGACGGGGTGGATGGCGAAACGGACGTTGATGCCTTTTGCGCGAAGTGCGTTGACAAAGTCGGAGATGGCGTACTGGGCTTTTGCGACGGCCATGCCGTAGCCAACAACCTAGATGTGATTAGCTTTACGATGGTATGGCTTGTGATGGTGTGGATGCTTACGATGATGACATTCTCAGAGCTGACCAGAGCTTCAGCCGTTTCGTCGGCCGTCGTCTTTGTAATTTCTCCTTCGATCTTGGTTTGGGTCTGGGGTGTTTGCGCTATACCACCGAACAAGACGTTTGTGATTGATCTGTTCATGGCCACGCACATGATGTACGAAAGGATGGAGCCTGACACTCCAATCAAAGCTCCAATTGTAGTGAGCAGCGAGTTGTCCAACATGAAACCTTCAGCTACCAGCGCGAATCCAGAGTAGGCATTCAGGACTGTGATGACGACCGGCATGTCGGCACCTCCGATGGCTGCAGTGGTAGTATATCCTTTGATGAAGCTCAAAACGGCGTTACCCATAAGGCACGCAGCACCTATGAGGGGTGCTCCAGGTGCCCATGCAAGGAAAGCACCCATTGTTGCCACATTCGCGCCGAGCAATGTACCGTTGATAAGATGGCGCCCTGGAAGTGCTAACGGTTTCGAAGACATCTTCGCGGCTAATTTCAAGAAAGCGACGATACTTCCTGTGAAGGTTACCCCACCGATCAAAACTCCAAGGTATGCGCTGACCATGTGAAGAGTCGAGATATCACCATCATGGGCGAGAACACTGCCGATGCTGGTGAGCACAGCTGCAAGACCCACTACAGAGTGCAGTGCAGCTACGGTTTGCGGAAGTGATGTGGGCGTAATCCTCCGTCCGATGGCTAGACCAGCAATGGTTCCAATCGTAGCCAGACCAGCAAACTGTGAGAGAACTTCCGGTGTGAAGCCCACAACAGCCAACGAAGCGAGGATGCCCGTAAAGACGCCCAGAATACCCAGATAATTTCCGCGTCGAGCAGTAGCCTGCGAAGCAAGACCAGAGAGTGAGGTCATGCAAAGGATGCTGCTGACAAGATAGCCAGCCTGCACCAAGCCAGCCATCCCTGTCGAGGCTGCTGCAATGAACCCGCCGCCAAACAATACGGCGGGAACGGCATATAGCAACGGATATTCTGGAGGGTCTGTCGGACGTCGAAACATATCCAGCATACGCTTGCTGATAACGAAGCCTCCGGAAACGTTGACGAAAGCGAGCAAGACAGATAGAGCACCAAGAGTCTGGGGAATAGTTTCTGGATGATAGCCACCCCCCATCACATAAAGACCTCCAATGCCAACCATTCCAGAAATGGCATTAGTGACACTCATGAGTGGCGAATGTAGAGCAGGCGCAACGCCCCAGACGACTCGGTACCCGATCAGACTGGCGAGAGCAAACGTGAAAGCATTAGACATGAACAAGGGTCTATAGGCTGTTAGAGTTTGTCTTTAAGACTAGGATCAGATATCGTACCCTGTGAACTTTCCAAGTGCCAAAGCTGTCGTCATCCCGGCAGTGACGCTCGCAACCTGGCGCGATTGACTTTGCCAAGGCGTAAGCGCAACGATGTTTGCAACTTGATCCGCTGGTGAAAGCGCTGGTTTAGCCTGAGCAGGTGGAGGAGCAGGACGAGGAGCTGGGGGGATGATCTTTCCATTATGGGTGACAATGGCACCGCGAGTGACCTCGTCAGTTAAATCGACATCGTACGTCTGATCCGTCTTGTCTTTTGGTACCAATGAAAGCAGAAATTTGGTGATGTTGTTGGAGTATAGAGTCGACGACTGAGTTGGCAAGCGAGATGGAAGATCAGTGTAGCCTATATCATCATGAGCACAAACGTAGTTCGTCAAGGGGATCGTACCTACCAATTATGGTTACGCCATCATATTTCGACAACTTGCCGGGAACAGTAGCTTCGCAGTTGCCACCAGCCTCAGCTGCGAGGTCTACAACAACGGAACCGGGTTTCATGGCGCCAAGCATAGATTTTGTAATTAGCTTAGGGGCAGATTTTCCGGGGATCAAAGCTGTGGTGATGACGATATCGACTTCTCGACACTGTTCATAGAACAATTTCATCTCGGCCTCGATGAACTCCTTAGACATTTCTTTGGCGTAGCCACCAATTCCTGACCCGTCTTCTTTCATGTCGACTTCGATGAACTCAGCACCAAGCGACTGGACTTGTTCACGAGCTGCGGGGCGAGTATCAAAACCACGTACTATGGCACCCATACGACGAGCCTATATCGTATGTTAAGAAATTCTTTCCGAAGGGTGGAGGTCATTCATACTGTTGCAATAGCACTCAAACCCGCTACACCAGCTCCAATGACGAGTACTTTGCAAGGGGGAATCTGGGTTTCCATTAGTGTAGCTGTTGACAGGGGTGTATAACACTTACCTTTCCAGCGGCAGTGACCTGGCCAGTAAGAAATCGACCGAATTGATTCGAAGCTTCCAGGACAGCTTTGTATCCTGCGATATTGGCCATAGAACTTGCCCTGTATTAGCGACTTTCATGTAAAAGATTTTGTGGACATACCTCAAAGCATCGAAAACCTGGGCGCGTGAGATACGAGGAACCATATCCATGGCAAATGCGGTCGCTTTACGGGACGCAAGTGCATCGACCACTGGTCGATTTTGAACCGGGTAGATAAAAGATATCACAGTCGCTCCATCACGAATAGAATTGATCTCACTTTCGGCTCCGTCAATGCTGAGTGCTCGAACCTTGAGCAAAATATCGCTTTCTGAGAATACGCTTTGGCGGTCAACAGTCTCAGCACCTGCATGCTCGTATGCCTCGTCCGTAAACTGGGCTTCGATACCTGCTCCGCTTTCGATCAAGATGCGTGAGAACCCTTTCTTGAGTAGCAGCTTCACGTTTTGAGGCGTAATTGCAACACGGCGTTCTCCGGGATAGCTTTCTTTCGGGATGCCGATGGTAAGACTAGAATACTTTCCCGTAGTAGAGAGCGGTGACGTAGACGTCTCTTCACCTTGGGAAGCTTGAGATGCATATCGCGCGATACCTGTAGCCGAGACCTTGCGAACATGGTGCTGCAGGTACAGTGGACGCGGGCGAGTCAGACTTTTGACATCTGCAGTTGATCGCTGTGGCTTGACGCTTGAATGGAACTCTTGCGGAAAAGCAGGCGTTGGTCGAACAAAAAAGGCTGAGGGGAATAGCTTCAGACTGGACGGGCCGCCGTGATTGCCCCGCGTTCGACAGGCAAATGTTCTGTAGCCGGCGAGACAGTTCGTCGAGGAATTCATGGCGACGACTCGAACAAGGGCGGGCAAAGGAAGAACTCGGGAACCCGCATCTGCAAGTGATAACTGTGGGGGAAGGGGCTAGCGGAAGAGCAGGTACGCTGTAAAGGCACCAAAGGTGCCACGGTTAGCGAGAGCAAAGTGGTACAAGAGGTTGTACCTTTCAATCGTGCTCTCCTTCCCTTGCTCGGTGGTTTTATTGCCGGTGTAGCCAGCTTCCCCGCTCCCCGCACTCCCATGCTGCAGGGCGTCAACGTCGACCCCACAATATCCCCAGACGATGGTCACGCCATCTATCGTGTGCTTTAGGAACTTTCGATGAAGACAAGGTAGCCTCCCTCTGTTCTGCACTCTGTCACGAGAATATCCCACACATCGCTCGCTTTCAATTATTCTAAAAAGAACGCGTCGTCTGTTGCTCTTGTTGTCCCATCCATTCCCGGCTCTTCAGACTTTCACATGCGGGGTACCACTCGTAAACTGATCACTTGGCTACCCAGGAGCTCATGCAACAGCCCCGTCGTTGATTGACATGTTTAGCACAGCACGACGTATAGGGTTTTACATATCTATCTTTTGCCATCGATGGTAGCTAAAAGGCATGCAAACATAGTTCGAAGTCAGCTGCGCCAAATGCATGACTGGAGAACCTAAAGGAGAGCAAGCTTAATGCGAGTCAGTTCTTCCTCCAATCGTTCAAATCTAACGTCAGAGTCGATGCATGAGAAGAATTACACAAGCTAATGTAGTTGAATTTCATGGATATGGACTTTGGAGATATGGTTGATAAGGAATAAGATATTATTATTACGACTAAGAGCTCCGGAAATAAATGAAAGTCTGGCTTTTAACATAAAAGAAAAAAAAGAAAGGATGACAAAGCTTGGTCTTCATCAAAAACAACCCGCGCACCCGTACATGCCATATCATCGTAGGAGGTAATCCGTCGTCTAGTAACTCTTGCTACCCCAGTTGAAGCTGGCCTGGGAGTTTACGTCCCAGATGAAGGACTTGGAAACGCTCCACCCCGCGGCTGCGCCAGCATTTGCCCGTGTGTAGACACCAGCCTTTGCACCTCCAGAGAGACCTGCCTTTGCTCCTCCGGAAAGGCCTGCGTTAGCTCCTCCAGAAAGACCTGCTTTTGCGCCTCCAGAGAGGCCGGCACCCCCCGATAGGCCAGCGCCTCCAGAGAGACCAGCTTTTCCAGAAAGACCAGTACCTACACCGGCTCCTCCAGAGAGACCAGCGTTTGCTCCTCCGGAAAGGCCAGCGCCTCCAGAGAGGCCTGCTTTCCCGGAATGACCAGCACCCACACCGGCGCCTCCAGATAGGCCAGCACCTACACCAGCGTTTCCAGACAGGCCAGCGTTTCCTGAAAGACCAGCACCGCCAGAGAGACCAGCACCTAGACCAGCACCGCCAGAGAGACCGGCACCTAGACCAGCACCGCCAGAGAGACCGGCACCTAGACCAGCACCGGCACCTAGACCAGCACCGCCAGAGAGACCGGCGTCTCCAGAGAGACCGGCGCCTCCAGCAAGACCGGCGCCTCCAGAAAGACCAGCACCACCAGAGAGACCAGCACCACCAGAGAGACCAGCACCTAGGCCGGCACCTCCAGAGAGACCAGCATCTCCAGAAAGACCAGCGCCTCCAGATGCGCCTCCAGAAAGACCGCCAGATGCACCACCGGATGCACCTCCAGAGGCTCCTCCAGACAGGCCACCAGAAGCTCCACCGGAAAGACCGCCAGAGGCTCCGCCAGATGCACCACCGGAGAGACCACCGGAGAGACCACCGGATGCACCACCTGATGCGCCTCCAGAGGCTCCGCCAGATACGCCTCCAGAAGTTCCGCCAGACAGGCCACCGGATGCTCCACCGGAGAGACCGCCAGATGCACCACCTGATGCTCCTCCAGAGGCTCCGCCAGACAAGCCCCCAGAAGCTCCGCCAGAAAGACCGCCAGATGCTCCACCAGAAAGACCGCCAGAGGCTCCACCGGAAAGACCGCCAGAGGCTCCTCCGTGCGCTCCGCCAGATGCGCCACCTGATGCTCCGCCAGATGCACCACCAGAGAGACCTCCAGATGCGCCACCGGAGAGACCGCCAGATGCACCTCCAGATGCGCCGCCTGATGCGCCGCCAGAAAGACCTGCACCTCCAGATGCTCCGCCAGAGGCGCCACCGGAGAGACCGCCAGAGGCTCCTCCAGAGGCTCCTCCAGATGCGCCGCCAGAAAGACCAGCACCTCCAGATGCTCCGCCAGAGGCTCCTCCGTATGCTCCGCCAGAGGCTCCTCCGTATGCTCCGCCAGATGCGCCGCCGGATGCTCCACTAGATGCGTTTCCAGATGCGCCGCCAGAAAGACCTGCACCTCCGGATGCACCTCCGGAGGCTCCGCCAGACGCTCCTCCATACGCTCCACCAGATGCGCCGCCAGATGCACTCCCATATGACCCTGAGCTAATGTCATAGGTGGCCTGTGCGGGGGTGAACTTCTGGGTGAAGAGACGGCAGTGGGTACCGAAGCCCATGCCGTCCTTCATAAGGTAAGCGGCCTGGAATTGAACGCAGGCAGCTTTGTTCATGCCGAGCAGAGATAGAGCCCATGAGAGAACATCCGCCTTCCTGTTCACGTCGTTCTGCTTCTGAGCGTAAGCCGCGCAGAGCGAGGGATCGAAAGGACCAGGGAACGTGGACTGGCCCATGTTGGCCTGCGGCTGATTGATGAGCTTCGTGCCGCAGTCCTTGGGATTGCTGGTGTTGGGAGGATTGGCAGGAGTGTAAGTCTTCTTGTTGTAACCGTTGGAGCTGGTAATGACAACCTCGAAGTCGCCGCTGCCCGCACCAGTGTTGGTCGCGGAAGATGAATCAACAGGCTGGCCCCAAAGACTGCACTTGTAGTTGGCAACGGATGGAGGGTTGGTGCAGGAGCACTGAGTAGGGTTCCAAGCAGGATCCCGCTCGATGTAGACGTTGAAGCCAGTGCAGGTTGTCGTTAGATCGCACCAAGAAGAGCAGGCAAGAACGTCGTAGCTTTCTAGGCTCTTGTAGGCGATGTATCCGTTGCCATGGGTGGCAGCATCCAAGTTCACAAACGACTGTTCGTAACCAGCGGGCGCCGAAGCAGACTTGGCCATGTTGTGGTAGACTTTGTTGTTCTTGAAGTTCTGGGCAGTGTCAGGCACGGTAGGGGGACCGTAAGCGCTTGGCTGGGGGGCGCAAGCATCAGAAGGGTTGGTGGAGGGCGTGTAGTCCCCATTGTTGGACCCGCCAATGGGGGTACAGGTTGCAGACTGAGAGCTGGTGGGGGTAGCATCGTATGCTGCCTGGGAGCTAGATTGGCCGTATGGCGTGCCGTAAGTGGGCGTGGCGTATGCTGCGTTGGATGTGGTGTTGTATGATGCCCCGTAAGCAGGTCCGGCCTTCAGCTTGTTGGTGCGAGCCTCGACAACATCGGCATCTCTCTTCGCTTTTGGCGCAGTCTTAGGGCCAACCGCTGCGGCGGCGGCTTTAGTTTGTGCCTGGCCTTGGTTGTAGGCAGTCTGCGAGGCCGCACCAATACCAACGGGAGGGCCTTGAGCGATGGATGGAAGAGCTCCAATTGCGGCGGGATCGAAAGCCTGTGGTGCAGGAGCAGGAGCAGCGGCGACGAGGGCAGCAGCCCCAATAAGAACGTATGAACGCATTGTGTAAAAGAATGATACTTTGACTAGAAAGAGTGTGGAAGGTAGAAAGATTGAGAAATTAGTGAACGAATGGAAGTGTGAAGACTGATGAATGAGATGAGTTTTTGATTCTGCCTCGAGGATGTTTATATACTTGATCGTGCTGGCTGCTAGGCCTCGCTGCTGAACGAACAAAGTCAATGTTGGTGCCGTAAATAGCAAAGTGACCGACTTCGCTGGTCTGTTTGGCTTGCACCGGTGTTTCCGAAGTTGCCGAACATAGTTTCTACTGCTATACCGGACTGAGTTCTGACAGATACGCGATTTTAGGTAGGATGCTATGCAAAGTTTATGCGGGTGCGATTGCTGATCAAACCATTGTTCACTGCTCGCCCCCGAGCAAACACTGTTAGCCTGGCGTCATGTCAGCTCGCATTTGATACAAGGCTAGTCCGAGTATCGTAAAATCCTCATATCTATGTTACCCATTCATTGTTTCCAGACTCTGAAAGTCTTATTATTGAGGAATAGACGGATGAGCTAATCTTTGAATGACTGCTCATGGGTTGTCACGCGGGAATTTGCATCCAGGGTTAAACCAGAGAAAAAAGACTTGACCGGCTGTACGAACGCATGCTTGTGCTAGTCAGTTAGAGGAGTTGTTGTTGCCGATAACCATAGGTCGAGTAGACTGCGCCTGATTCAAACCTTCTCCACACACACAGTCGAGGTCTTCACAAAGTGTAGAGTTTAGTGGTCATAGCCCTGCAATCCATAAACCCACTTCTAGACAAACTTTTGAGTCTTCTCGGTCGTGCGTTTTGCTTTGTCAGGGCCATTTCTTCTCTGAGCACCCACTACTCTCGATTTGGTTCTCTTTCCTCATTCAATACTGGCCAATTCCTGCTTTCGGTTAGTGGCCGTTCAATGTTTCACGGTATGTATGTGTTGGGCGTAGTGGCTGAGGGGCTCGCATATGTGAAGCAATAGTCGAAAGTTAAAATATATGATAGCGCAGCCTTGCCCAGAAGGGTTCGACTCGTTCGCCAACTTCTATCGGCCTTGAGCTCCATTGAAAGTTGCCAGAACATACTTGCGCTAGGAAGACGATGAAACTCGAGACGGCTTGTTAGGACTGGCAGAGCAGCATCGGAAAACTTGTGAGAGTCAGAGTCAAGGGTTCGACGGATATTCACTAGCGTGGACCTTGTTGAAATTTCTTTCCTCTATTTTCAGCCTCATCTGAAACGAGTACCTACTTGACTACTGCGAGGGTGACAACCTCAGTACTTGTGAATTCGTTATGATCATACGTTATGGCCACTTGACTCTCAATTTTCATTTTCTACTGCACATCTGACTCCAGATTCTCCTTTCTGTCAACGCGCCTCAGCAGACATATGCCCTGCACTTTCTACTCTGTAATGGTCCATCGACGCCTCATCGATAAGGTAGAACTTGGAAAAGTCTGCGCTTCACCTTTGAGCAGGTACACAATCTAACTAGCCACCGAGGAGTTCAGCTTAATAGATTTGCAGCGAATTAGCATCAAGCTAATCAAAGCTACCAATGTTGGAGCTGAACATCAAGCCACTACAGCTTAGTCACTACGCTACGCCGTACTCCTACTCAGCTGCAAGCTATCAAGCAGAACTCTACGGAAAGACCGCGCGACCACAAGCACAAAGTTTACACTGGTCGGAGGGTTAGACGTCTAAAATTCGGACTGTTGTCAACATGTGTGATACTATTCATGACACTCATCGGTAATTTGTGATAGCGAAAGAAAAAAGGTTTATTGCGTTTTGCAAATACCATGATGTTTGCTATAGTGATAAATGACATGCTAATGTCTTTTGATGTGTACCAACACCGAAACAAACAATACCCTGCGCTCCAGAGCCATGCATTCGAACGTGCAAACCGTGACTCAACATGAATGCACTCGCTTCATGTAAGACTTGTTTGCTCCAGCAATATGACCGGCCACAAACCTGGCCAAGCCTCAGAATCCAGCTGATACATGCTTCCCAGAGATACAAAAAACTCCTCTAAGTATTAAACAATGATTTAACTCGCTACCACCCAAACATGAATCCGAAATTATAGCAGCATTGAGTGAAATGATATCTCTCTTTCGAAGTTCGTTTGATCTCGTGATTGCCGACGTCTTGATACTCTAGGAACTCACACATTTCGATCAGACCGTCACGTTAACGGGTGGCTACCATGTATTTACCGTTGCATGCAGCCAAGTTCGATGAAGGTCCGCTCCCATAAACGACAATAGGGTTGCTGTCTACGATCTGAACGGCAGACCCGCTTCCTGCGGATCCTGTGCGGAGTAGGGTGATTCTCAGTCGAAAAGTGCCAGCTTGACGGATCACTAGGTCTGGAAAGCGCATATATCCGACACCACGTGGGTCTGCCATGTCCATGGAGGTAATGGACCCATCGGCTTCGTCGTCAGCGAAGGGGTGGATGGAGTCAAACCGTCGACCGGCTAGAAGCTGGTTCAGCACGCTCGGGTCTGTCGAAGCTGTAGAGTTGGGACCGGGAATCAACGTGGCAACTGCAACAAAGTTTGGTGAATCTGCAACAGCATCATCGGGATCGGCGTTGGTAGTCCGTAATTGTACGATCAAGGAACCTGGTATAACTTGGCCAACACGTGCGGTTCGTGGCGGTTGGACCACGACATCCATGCCATATCTGATATCCTCCGGTGATATTGAATGGCGGCCAGATCTTGGTCGTCCTGTGTGTGTATTTCCAGTGTGATGTATTGATCGAACAGACCTGTTCTCCAGAGTCCTCGGTCTCGCGACGTCAGCCATTGATGATGTGGATGTAGAGGATTGCTGATCTGTTTCGCCGTTGAGTAGTTCTGCAATTCGAGCAGATCGTCTTGGTAACGTGTGGCTGCTGCGTGTACGAGAGGTGGTGTTGCGAGATATGGACCTATTCTCCCTGTTTGATGTGCTTCGATATAAATTTCTACCTCTTTCCCGTCGTTGACCCCTTGGCATATGATGTAGGGTGGCCCTGGGGGACATTAGTAAGGCTGCGTTCCTTGATATCTCCAGCTCTACAAACGTTCATGTCGTGGACAGGGGCATCAAGAAAAATGAAAGAAAGACAACAACGGTAAGAACAAACACAGGAAATGCATCTCGTGATGTACAGGTGCTCTTAGACTGCGTGATACACAGGGTCGCAAAGATATGGGAAATGAAGCTCTTCTGCTTCTAATGATTGGCGAGCATCGAAGATTGTTTTTTTGTAGCCATTGATTTTGAGACAGTAACTTCCGATCTCTCACATGAGCAACATAGTGCAAAGTGAGTACATGGTTAGGAATGTAACGTATCTTCGAATTCAGTCCGTTTTCGGAGAGCTCAGACTTTTGACGCGACAATAATGCGCAAGCTTAATTTCTGGCATTATTGAAGTTCAAAAAAAGACAGCGAAAGAAACGAGAAGATTGGACAGTCGTTTGGAAGGATTGGAGCAGGTGGAGTACCGTGCCGCACTGAGGGTACGAGTGGAGCAGGATCCAACAAGAACCAAGATGAGAAGGAATGCTGCGAAGCGAGATTGAAGACTGCTTACCTCTAAACTTATCGCATGAGCTAATGCTGCTGAATGTGACAATCGTATGTGACTCCTCTCGTTTGTTGGTCCGTAGATAATATTGGACACTTTTGGAGGTTGCAAGACGACGTTTGGAGCCGTTGATAATACTCGAAAGGATCAATCAACGTGTGACGCGATGGGCTACCCAGCGATGCGTGAGCCAAACGGTGCTTCGTTTCAGTGACAATGTGATTTGAAAAGGCGCTTCTTCGAGCCTTCTATCCTCGCGTTGATGTTAGCTAAGCTAAAACTTCATTCCAACCATTTCATTCTTGCTCCTACACAACTCTCTAGAACCGAGATCTTCCAGCGTACCTTTTAATGCTATGATGAATGGTATTTTGTACAAACAGATTGTCACGGATTTGATGTTTACACCGTGAAATGTCGTGAACAGCGAATAGGAAGATGGAGGGGTCTGGAACCAATACCTTCGCAATGGGATGGTCAATGTGAGGACGGCGGACAACACGTCTTATACACTTCGTGCTGGTTGCAGGCATCGAGAGTGCTCTTGCCTATCTTAGAGAGGGTTGCAGCTACCTTCCAGGGCGTGCCGCCTTCCGTGGTTGGCCTGGGCATCGTTTTCCTCTTTTTGGCAGCGCTTTGGCGTGCTTCCCCCCCATTCAGTGCTCCAGGTGAACCAAAATGTGGGGCTCTGCCCAGCTGCCCCTGTTTCCCATGGGCACGGCTCGATTGCGGCCGCAAAAAGAACACCGCGGCGTGGAGGATAGTGGACTTGGCCATGACAATCCCAACCATGGGCGTATCTGATCGCTCCGCATTCGTACAGTCACGATTACCGATCCGGGCTTTGAGTACAGATCTGGCGCCGGCCATCCATCGCCGTGGACCTGCCATGCGGCTAGATGTGTACAGAAAGAGCCACCAATACCGGGAACCTGGCTTCGCCATTTCACAGGCGATCATGTACTACACATGAGGCTGCCATCGGATCGCCGTCTCATTGGTCCCTAGAAGCAACGTCACTTACATCAGACATACATCGAGAACCATTGCCATGTACGTCTCGTGGCACGCCTCGCTAGTAGCCGCATCCCTGATAAAATCCTGCATATCTGCCGGAGCCAATGGATTAGATCTTAATATCTCCATATTCTGCCTTGAGCTAGACATCATCGCCGAACTTTTCCGCGATCTAATCTTCCAAGCTCGCGGTATCTGGCGATCCGATCCTAGCTCGACGGACGGCTACGTGCAGACGTGCATGCGCCGATGAGATTAGGGTCTGATCTCCAAGGAAAGGAAGAACTTCTTGTCAAACGACGTTATCGGTCCGCAAGACGTTAGGGGGTACTGGGCTGTGCACCAGTCGGCTTCACAATCCGAGCGTTGTTACGTCTACTGGTCGGGGGACGGTGAGAACTATACCTGGATCACGAACTGTCACGACCTATCAAACCCCACGTACTCTCCTGCTCTTGTCAAGATCACCGTCAGCCTGAAGGGGACAATGCAGAGTCTTCTTGTGCTATTTGTGTTTTCGGTTTACTCAACAGTGCGTCGCATGGGGGTAGGCATGGGTCTTCCTAGCGTCGGCACGCAGTCGATCTGTTTAGGCGACGCAGGATCTGGTTCGAATCTTTGAACACACAACCATGCTTTTGCGGAAGCGGGACCTACAGCCGGTTACCGAATCGCCGGGTCACACTACCCCTACCACTCACGAGTCCTCCAGAGATCTGGGTCTGGTTTGTTATTATCATCTCCTTTGCGTTACTGTCGGCGAAGGTCGACCTAAGTGCCAACTACCTCGCCGAAGTTCAGCTAAAGTCTCACTCCCGAGCATTTGTTTGAGTTGCCTGCAGGTTTTGCGCTTCCTTTCGCCCACCCCACGGTCCAAATCTGTAGTATCCACTCATGATCCTTTTTGCGATGGATGTCCCCGAGATCCAATGCGAGATGATGCGCATGACGAAGGACGATGTTGACTAGCCTTTCCCGTCCCACGTCTTTTATAATTGTGACGACTCACGCTGACCTAATTCCCACCCAGATGGCCTTCCACACCCACCAAGCCACCTGGACTCTCCTATTTGGTAACGAGGGCAATTTAGCCCTAAAAATTATCAAGTGTCAACAGGTTTCAGCCGGTGCAAGCCATATTCGCCTCAGTGCGATGATGGACTTAACTCTAGGTGGTTCTCCAAGATGCTGTCCGAGAACTGAGTACAGGACTTCCTGCTTTTCGCCTGTGTCACTTCCGCATTGAGAGTTCCGGCTCTTTTTCCTTCCACGATGCTGTTAACGCCTTTTTGTCCCACAGTATGCAACGCTGGTTTCTCCATGTGAAGCTGTCTTGGAAAGTTGAGTGCCTTGGAATTCCAGGGGTGGTGCAACGTCATTTACACCGCTGTTCATTGACGCACACTGCACTTGCTTCAGAATACCACCATGCCACACCTACAGTTCGGAGCCTGGCGCATGAAGTGTACGGAAATAGAGCAGGGCTTGGTATATTAACCCGCTATTTAACTCTCATGCGCCGGTCGGATCCCATGCGGTTCCTTGGGACACACCCGTCACCTGCAGAAGATCAGAAACGGTCACGGATCGACAACGATGGCCCCGGGATCGAATGTGACAGCGCATGACCGCTGGAATGTCCTTAGCTGCGTTCTCCGAGCCTCATTCTTTCTGCGCCGACCATTTCCCGAAAAGTTGGGTGCCTTCAGACAATTGCCACAGATGCACCAATGAAGGCGCCTGCCTCACTCTCCATCCCTGGCTTTGTGTCTCTAACTATTTTGTCGGCTCCAGTGAGCAGCCACTCGCGTTCTACTTCTGTGAGCGGGAGCAAAACCATCCCTGTTGTCTCATATCCT
Organism: Dothidotthia symphoricarpi CBS 119687; assembly: GCF_010015815.1. NCBI lineage: Eukaryota > Fungi > Ascomycota > Dothideomycetes > Pleosporales > Dothidotthiaceae > Dothidotthia > Dothidotthia symphoricarpi. Next base: position 1,396,290 of record NW_022985008.1, read on the forward strand.
TAGATGTGTTCCTCTAGACGCGTGTCCGGTTAATTACACATACCCATCAAAGGAACGTGACTATTCTTCATACATCCCCCTAGGATTTTGGGACCGACATGTCCGCAGGATATCGAATGGCCTGATGATGGCCAGACCAGCCCTGTGAAATTTCAGAGAGAATACGGTCGGTACTTTTGAAAACTCTATGCATTCAGAACAATTTGTCAAGTACTTTACAAGGTATCATAGACTCCACTTGCGCCATTGGAACAGAGTTTGTATCAGTCAGCAACGGAGCAGCATTTCTCCAGAAGACCGCCTTGATAATCTCTGTTCACAGGTGGAACACTTGATGACTAGTTGTACTACCACCTTGTAAGTACGTCAGCGTATTGGCACGAACAGTGCAAAACTTGGATTCCTCACGGAGTAGTGGAACGTCTTTGTATCGGGAACTGTGTTCGCTATGTTCAGGCCGATGGTACATGCTCACATTAACAATCAGCTCGCTTGGTTGAGGATAATTGCACATACTCTTCTTCTTCAATAACAATTTGCTTCCAAAATCTTCTATAACAGTCATCCTTCTTTTCTATTCCTTGTCTCATATGAACTTGGGTATTCAGAACTTAACAACCAGCGTCTTCACAGAATTTCTGAAATCACGCAGTGAGTGTGAGGATTGCCATGCTCAGTTTGAAGTTTTGCGACCTTAGAAACATACGTACTGGTTAGCTCGCGCTGGCCAGGGAGAGTTTGCTCCCTTTTCTGACCATCTGAGCAACGCGATGGAATGGTAGGGAGAACCACCTTATGTCTTGCAACAAATGTAGTTATAGTGAAAGTCGGTCGCACATCTTCGCGCTCGCTTCCTGGGGACGCGATTGTGAACGAGCACGAGCTTGCACACTTTCACAAGAGCAAAAACGTCATGAGGCACCTTCACCTTGCGCGTGCTACCTTCTTCCCGTTCAACAAGCACATAGCAGGCAACACCGACCGTGACGGGGCTCAGCTTTGCTCAGCCTGCTTCAACTCAGTAGCTGCTCACTATTCAACATGTTCTACCGCCACAGTAGATTATCTGTCAAGCGGAATATGATTTATGCTCTCTGTCTTACCAGCATAACCATTACCTTCGGCATCACTGTATGGCTCTGGTCTCGGAGTTCTGGGAGACATATACCTATTCTAGGGCTCCTACGCTATGCACCAGAAGCGCGCGGATATCATCCCATTGATCGATTAATTAGGAGAGCTGAGACAACCTTCTCAGTACTACTGGCGAAGCAAACGATTGATCTACAATCAGCGGCGGATGAGTATCGCAAGCGACGAGGCCGCCACCCACCACCAGGTTTCGATATATGGCTTGATTTTGCGCGCGAGAAGAATGCGACAATCATCGAGGATCTCTTCGACCAGATATACCGCGACTTGCGACCCTTTTGGGGCGTTCCGGCGATGGATATACGGTCTTTTGCGAGGAACTTTGAGCATCGTGTCTCTGTGCGAAATGGAACGGCAGAGATGACTACGAATCACGCTGGCGGGACGGCCAATGATCGGATGGAGGCCTGGTTGGAGCTGACAAGGAGTATCGCGGATTATTTACCTGATGTGGACATGGCGATCAATGTCATGGATGAGAGCCGTGTCGTTGTGCCTTGGGAGGACATTGACGGGTTTGTCCGGAAAGAGAGCGAGTCAAGAAGAGTGATGGATGAGTATCGGGTCCAACATCGATTGCCTACTCTCAACATCTCCGCTGAGCAATCAGAACAACCGACTAAAGTGGAATGGATTGGTCCAGGCGAGCGTTTCTGGGACATAGCTCGTGTGGGTTGCTCACCCCAATCGCCAGCCCGACAAGTCATTGCTGTTACGAACTTCACTGGCCCTCCCCCCATGCCGTCGGGCTTTCCCGAGGGCTCCTTCGAGGGTTATGTGCAGAATTGGACTATGGTGAGGGACCCGTGTCAGCAACCAACTCTTCAGGAATCCCACGGGACTTTCGTCGAGCCTGTCTCTATCTCTACGACTCGCTCACTAGTTCCTATCTTCGGCGAGTCAAAGCTCTCTATGAATAACGACATCCTTATCCCACCTGCTGCATACGTGTCTGATGGCTTCTCTGGGGGTTTATATGCTGACACTCGTGGACATGGCGGAGAGTGGATAGATAAGATCGCAGGTGCAGTGTGGCGAGGTGTTGCAAGCGGTGGGCGAAACAGAGAAGAGAACTGGACGCGCTTCCACCGTCACCGCTTCGTTTCCATGATGAACGGCACTTCTGTAGAAACCGCCGAAACAAACAGCGACACGGATGACAGGGCTCCAAATTTCAATCTACCAAATCACCGAGCATACCATCTCATTGCCACAAAGGCCCAAAACCTTGGAACGTGGCTTAATCGCCTCACAAATGTCGGCTTCACGAACCTTCTCTGTTTTCCCCTGACTAAGGCACCGACATGCAACTACACGGACCCCTACTTCACCCTCGCGCCCAATATCGACATGGCAAGTCTATACGACTACAAGCTCCTCCCCGATATTGACGGAAACTCGTTCTCGGGTCGCTACCTTGCGTTCCTGCGTTCCACGTCCGTCCCTGTCAAGGCGACCATCTACTCCGAATGGCATGACGATCGGCTGATACCATGGCTGCATTTCATACCCATGGATAACTCCTTCGTGGATGTGTACGGGATTATGGACTACTTTCTCGGGACTGCCATGGGCTCCAAGACTCTAGATAGTGGGGCTCTGGGCGCAGGAGCGCGTGACGGGGAAGCAAGGCGTATCGCGGTCCAGGGGAAGGAGTGGGCCGAGAAGGTGCTCAGGAGGGAGGATATGCAGATTTACATGCTGAGGTTACTACTGGAGTATGCGAGGTTGTGTGCCGATGAGAGGGAACAGTCGGGGTTCGTTGGGGATCGAGTGGAGAGACCTGTTTTGCAGGGGCTGGCGGGGGAAAAGGGAGTGAATTGGAGGATTTAGTGGGGAAGTCTGTTGGAGTGGGGGTAGTTGGTGACAAGATTGGAGAGTAGTGCATATGCAAGGGAAAGACGTTTTGGGAAGATGGGGCGACGAGAGGAGAGATCTCTCCGTCTGACACGCGGTGTTACGGCGTTGGTGGCGAGGTGCAGATGGTATTACCGAGCACGAGCATATTGTCAACGGTTGACGCTGACTCTTGGATGCCATGTACGTGGCAGGATCAGGATGCCATATCCCTGCGATGCACGATCACAGGTTCTCTTGTGCCACGATCGATGGGGTATTCTAGGGATCAGGATTCGTAGTTTTCGTCGAAGGATCGGTCGTTTCATGCTGCCTTCCGATCATTCCGCATCAACTAAAAACGAGATGGTGGTCCGAGGAGCAGAATGTTGAGCAATCAAGTCAAAACTGAAAAATTCTTGACGAGCCAACAGGTGCAGGTGTGACCAGATGATTTTGGAACAGCCTGGTACTCAAGATGTTTCCCCTCCCGACCACTGATCAACTCGCCACCACGTCCTTGCTTTTCAGTCAGACTGACAAAATTTGTGATGTTACAAGCCAAAATACAGTTTGTCTCTATTGCGATTTGCAGCACGACCCTGTGAAATGTGCAGTTTGTGTTCGAAAGACGATCCTGATCATCATCGCAGGATAATTGGTGCTAAGTCATCGTCATTGAATCGTCAAAGTTCTTGTCAAGTAAGTCACTCAAACGGTGCAAGAGAGTGATCAGAAGAACGATGATCAAGGACACCATCTTCAGCCTCGTCTTGGCGGCCGTCTCTGCCCCTCCCAATTTTTTGGCACTAGCGTTGCTGCAACTCTCGATTGACGCATAGCAACGGCAACCCCACACTGGACTGGAATGCAGCAAACCCTTAGCCGCCATAGTGCCACACTTTTCAATTCTTTTTCTTCTTGTTTGCTGAGGCCGCTGGCGACTCATTGCTCTTCTTTGACTCATACACGCACACTCGGAACAGTCACACATTGCCCTTTGAAGCTCACTACCCCGCGACTGCGCACACAGTTCAAGTTTGTCTCACACACACGGCGCATATCACACGCGTACAAAGATTTCAAAGCTCCAAGCACGGAGCATCGACGTCACTACTACTCCCAGATTGACTCTCGACCCTTCAAACCATTCGCGAATCTCGACGCGTCGGCGCGTTCAGCAGTCAGCATGGAAGAGCTCACCAAAAACCTCCAGGCGCTTGGTCTCGACACTGTTCCCCAGGAACCCAACACATATCCCGCTCTGAACCCATTCGACATCTACAGGAGCCACATCACCGAGTTGTTCGCACAGGCGTCGGGTGTAGACAAGAAGATAATATACCCAACGCTCGCATGGACAGCAAAGCCAGAGCATGGCGATTTGCAGCTGGCAGTTCCCGCGCTTCGAATCAAGAAGAAGAAGGATGAAATGGCGGCATTTGCACAGGAGTTGGCAGACAAGTTTCCTGAGTCGCCGCTAGTCAAGAAGCCAATCGTCACAAACACCTCCATTGGCTTCTTCTTCAAGCCAGAACCACTCGTATCGCTCATCCTCCCTACCATTCTCAAATCTGGCTCGAGCTTTGGCTTCAACAAGAATCTTGGTCTCAAAAACCCGTCAGACCCGTCGTCGGGAAAGCAGAAGATGATTGTCGAATTCAGTTCGCCCAACATCGCTAAGCCGTTCCATGCTGGTCATTTGCGAAGCACAATCATTGGTGGTTTTCTTGCCAACCTGTACGAGGGAGCTGGGTGGGATGTCATTCGAATGAACTACCTTGGCGACTGGGGCAAGCAGTACGGTGTTTTGGCTATTGGATTTGATCTGTTCGGCAACGAGGAAGAGCTAGTAAAGAATCCAATTGGCCACCTCTACGACATCTACGTTAAGGTCAGCAACATTCAGCGTGAGGAGGGAGACCAGGTGAAGACGCTGAAGGCAGAAGTCGCCAAGCTGAAAGAGGAGGGCAAGGATGCTACCACACACGAAGACCAAATCAAGAAGCTTGAGAACGAGGGTATCGATGAGCAGGCTAGGAAGTACTTCAAGGGCATGGTCGATGGTGAGCCTAAGGCACTCGGCATCTGGAAGCGCTTCAGGGTGAGCGAGTCTGAAACTTGTAATCAGAATCCCATATGCTGACATGGACAGGACCTTTCGATTGAAAAGTACAAACAGACATATGCTCGATTGAACATCCGCTATGACGACTACAGTGGGGAGTCGCAAGTCAAGGATGAGAGCATGGACCTCGCCGCAAAGATTATGTGGGAGAAGAAGGTATGCGAGGATTCAGAGGGCGCCGTAATCGTCGACCTTACACCACACTCGAAGAAGCTCGGCAAGGCTGTAGTAAAGAAGAAGGATGGAACATCACTATACCTCACTCGAGATATCGGTGCTGCACTTGAGCGTGTGGACAAGTACCACTTTGAGTACGTTCCAGATGGACTTGGTGTCATTGAGAAATATAACTGACAATCAAAACAGCAAGATGATCTACGTTGTTGCCTCGCAACAAGATCTGCATCTCGCGCAGCTGTTCAAAATCGAAGAGCTGATGGGCCGCAAAGACATCTCGGAAAAGTGCCAGCACATCAACTTCGGCATGGTCCTCGGTATGAGTACCCGAAAAGGCACAGCCAAGTTCCTCGACGATATCCTCCGGGACGTCGGTGACAAGATGCACGAAGTCATGAAGACCAACCAGGCCAAATACGAACAAGTCGAGAACCCCGAGAAAACTTCCGACGTCCTCGGAATCAGCGCTGTCATGGTTCAGGACATGAGGGGTAAGCGAATCAACAACTACACCTTCGATATGGACCGTATGTGCTCTTTCGAAGGTGATACTGGCCCATACCTCCAATACGCACACGCCCGTCTCAACTCCATTTACCGAAGAGCCATTGCTGCCGATCCGTCATTGGAGAGCCTCGACCTCACTACCGCCGATCTCACACTACTCAAGGAGCCCCACGCCATTGACCTTGTTCGTCAATTGGCGGCGTGGCCAGATACATTCATCAACACAGTCAAGACGCAGGAGCCGACCACGGTCCTCACGTATCTATTCAGGATGGCGCACGCAGTTAGTGGAAGTTACGACCATCTGCAAGTCGTGGGTAGCGAGAAGAACGTCATGATTGCGAGGTTGGCGTTGTATGTTGCCGCCAGGAAGGTACTGAACAACGGTATGCGACTTCTAGGGCTGAGCCCTGTGGAGAGGATGTAGACAGTGAAATCTAAAATCGCAAAAAGACCAACTGAGGAGAAAGAGGCATTCGGCCCGTCGGCTCGTCGGGTATGGATGAGGATCATGTTGGCGTTGGGGACATCGTTGAATCGAAATGAGTGATGCATTTACGTGATAGAAGAGGCATTTTTGTAGCGCGGTATGGTAGACAAACACCACGTAGACATGGTTGTACAAAAGATCATCATTTGTGTTCAACCAGGTCGTCTATATAGGTGATTGTACAGCATTCAAGCTTCCCAGAAGTGTCACATTGAATCTAGGGAAGCTGTGGTCGTGTATGAACGGACTCTTGCTGCATGACGTCTCGTGCAACATAGCAACAAAATTTGTCAAGGGACGAGGCATCTACGCGTTATATCTACATATTATGCTAAGCGTGACGTCTGCGACGCTTGGTAGAAATACACAGTGATTCTGGCTGATGCTTCCCTTCGCAAGGCCAGTCTGATGCAAGCGTGTTGCTGAGGGCTAGCACATGCAGAAGTGACATACTAGAGAACAAAGGCCATCTTACTTTCCGTCCGACTTTCTTTCTGACTTCTTTTCCGACTTCTTATTATTTTGGGGTTATAGCGTCTTCATGCTTGTTGTACAAGCAGAAAGACGCAACACAGGAAGAATCTAATATAGTAACTCAGTGTAGGAGCTACTACCCAGCCCCCTTTGCACACAGGAAACTATCAGTAAGAGTACACAGTGATGGTACCCAGTGATAGTAACCGAGCGCTGATCAGCCGTCTCTTGATAACTGGCTGCTGAATGTGTACCAGTGCGGACGCGTGTTCGAGAGCCCAGGCAGCCGTTGGTTGAAGTTTGGTTCGGCTTTGTTTTATAAACCCACAAGTTGTAGAGACTTTTACAATGAGAACCGTGGCAGTCGAAGCGTGTGCGCGAAAACGCTGTGGTGACTGACGTTATACATTGATCCTCGTCCTCCAGGGTTTCCGAGTTCTTATCTTACTTTCCACTTCACTTCTTTCCTGGCTTCTCTTCTGACTTCTTTTCCGACTTTCCTTTCCTATTTTAGTTATCCCAAGTATTTACTTTTCCACTCCACGCGGCGCATCCCTCGCCGCTTCCCTCCTCCTCGTCCTAGTTGTTCCGCTTGAAACTGGGAGAGCCGCTCCCGAGGGTGGACACTCTCGACTCTCGCCCTTCCTTCGTGGACGGTTCGGCCGGGTCTGGACAGCTACACGATTGTTGAAATTCGGATGCTTGTTTCTTCCCCTGAGCCCACGAAGGTCCGTTTCTCGCGGTGGTACTCGCAATCCGCACGCATCTTGAGCACTGCCTTATTTTGGCATGCAGAACTTCCGATACGCGTGGACTAATTGCCTTGGAAATCCTCCGTGACTTCCCGCAATCGAGCGTGACCCACTCCACCGCTGAACACATAACCAGGGCAGCTTCGCAAGCAGCGCCGGTCCTTGGAAAGTTGCGATTGGCGTGCTTTCGAGCTGCTGTAGTTAGTGTCAACAATGAGAACGGATGAGCAATCGAAACGCGTGCGCAAAAACCACCATGGTGACGTAACACATTGATCCCCGTCCTCCAGTCCAGGGATGATGCGGGGTTTGTGATAATCCCTTGTCTTTGACGAAGACGCATCCCGAGACTGAAGGTGGATGTGTTCGCGATGGTTCTGCGTCAGCGTGTTTGCACTTTTTCCCTCCTCTTCCTCCCACCAGGTAAGACCCAAGGTCGCTTAGTTCGCATGTGAACCGAGGTGCTTGGTCTTCGCCGGACTCTGCAGTGGATTGCTCTTCACTGGGATCGTTGTCTGCTTCCCCTTGTCCAGTTTCAAACTCTCGTCTCGCGAGGCTTGTCCGTTTCCTCGCGGAGCGACGTACGTTGGTTGAGGGTCTTGTCTTCAGCGGAGCTGTAGCCATCAACTCCTCGTCCTCCTCCTCTTCATTCCCTCCTCCACGTTCTTCTTCTTCCGTTGCGGCCACCGCCCCGCTGAGTCGGTATCCTCCATCACTGTTTCCATCTGTTCCGCTTCCGCGTTGTCACGAAACGACGACTGGTTCTTCCAGGGGCCGTCCCGCGAGCGACGTAGCTAGTGCGTTAGCTTCAGACACAACACTTTTTTGCTTGTGCCATGATACGCCTGAGTTGTTCTCCCAGTTCTGTTCGAAGCGTAGGCGATATAGAGGATGATCCTCTCGCACCATACCATTCGATGTTGTAGAACGAGTTTTACGGTGCCTCCGACGCAAGGCACATGTGCTAGATATGTCGTCTTTGAAGTCGAACACATGTACCGGTGCGGGCGGGCGTATGGGCAAGGTACGTTTTCTCCCTGACTGGAGACCAGTGGGCTCCCTCGACAGGGATTGCTGGCTGGCAAGTATCATCTTGAATGTACTTCGTCTCCATAATCATTTTTAGTGTTGTTCCATTCTCTGCTCGCGCCATCAAGCACACTCAGCAGAACGCATAGACGAGGAACCGAGGTCAATGAATCTCGATCCGTAGGTCTTCGGGCGCCCGCCGGCGGTCAAGAAAGCATCGGGGGGCAAGGACCGTCTTGATCGAATATCGGCCGATCGCCGAGCACTGCCTTGTGGCGATCACGCTCCGTTCTCAAGATAGACTGTCAGCGAGGGAGAGGTCGTGGAGTAACAAGGAGTAAACACACACACATACATATCAATCGATCCACGGCAGTAGAGCACCAGTGTACCACCAGGTCTCAGGACAGCTTCACCCCAAGACCCGGTGGTACCTAGTAACATCAATAGACAGATCACCAGCGGAAACCAGCGGCGCTTTATATCTACGCGGCGTCCACATCCTTGGTTCTAGCGGTCGGGGAATTGGGTACACGTACACGTAGCCAATCTAGTGACAAGACAAGACAAGATTGGTCGATGATTGGGCAGCATGCCACGTTTCCCCTGCATAGGTGTGTATCGTTACTGGGGGGAGATACACCGCAAGTTAATATCCGATGCTGTTCTGCGCGTAGCGCCAAACTCTATGGTACAGGTGTGGGTTGGTTCTGCTGGGTGATATGAGGGTGTCGGCTTTGCGTGTCGGTTTTGTGTGCTTTGTATGCTATATTAACATGATTTTATATTCTAGGTGTAGAAACTCAACACACATCTTTCTTGACTCAAGATGCTATTCACTCACTACCCAGAGTTCGACAGCGTAACATTCATATTCCCCCACTTAGACACACAAACTTTGCGATACAACGCAACGCTCTCGCAGACAACAGATAACCCTCACATCTCCACCTCCAGCTTTTACCCACTTGCTCAATTGGCGACCCAAACTCCATAATATACATGTAGCTCATCGCACATGGGGGAATCTCTTCAAACGTAACCCGACCCCTACTGGCATCAAACAAACCGCGCCTGATTTTTTCCTTACTGCGTCTTCTTCACGCTCCGCTCAGTGGGCGCGCTGTACAGCCACACGGCCACAAACGCCAACCAGCCTGCAACCGTGACCCAGATCCCACCGATCCAAACCCAGGCACCGCTGATCTGCCAACTCCTCGGCCACTCGTCGTGGGCGAAGTGGCGGACAGTGACTTGCCTCTTCTCGTCGAGGTTGGTGAGGAAGGGACGGCGGTAGTTGATGCGGAAGTTGAAGATGCCGTGCTGATCTGGCGTCTTGAACGCGGCGCCGAAGATGGTGGCGTTTGCGGTTTGGGAGATGGGGGAGAGGTTGACGCGGTGGAAGGGCGAGAGCATGCTGAACTCGACTTGGATGTTGTCGTTGGCAGCGGGGACGAAGGGAACGAGGTGGCCGTCGGCGTACTCGGAGATCTCAACTTGGAAGTGCTGTCATGGTGTTAGCACTGTAACTTACCCAACTGAGTATGATTATAAACTCACGACATCGCTCTTGACGCGGTAGATGGTGGGGTTGTGCTCAGGAACAGCAGAGCTAGCGTTCAACTTCTTGCTCTCGCCCTCATCCTGATAATGGATAACCTTGCCGATCTTCAGCACGCCTGACTCCTTGAAAGTCCAGGCGGACAGCTTCTGGGCAAAGTCGCGGTTGGCAGTCTTGACGGCCTTGCCGCCAAGCTTCGCGTTCTCCGCAAACCAGGCGTTCTGCAGCATCTCAGCCGAGCCAACGACAGTCAAGCGTGCCGAGTTGTGGGCCTGCATCGCGGAGACGAGATTCATCTGCTCTCCAACCGCGAACGGGTCCTCGACATTGTCAGCCTCGTCCTTGGGGTTATAGCTGTACGCCGTGCTCGGGGCGCGGAAGATGGGCGAGAGGAGGGGTGATGCGTTTCCAAGGGTCTGGCCCACGGCGCGCGGCACCGCAATGTATCCCTCTCCGGCGAAGTAGTTCTTGACGTCCGACCTCAGCGCAGCCGGGTATGGGAGCAGCAGAACATCGTGCTTCTCGGCGGCAGAGGCAGAATCGTAGTTGAAGTGGTCCACAACCAGAGCACCCTTGTCGGAGGGGATGTTGATGTCGAGTTCGACGAGCAGCGACTGGACAGCCGTGGGCGTCGCAGACTGGCTGGACAGGGCAACGAGGAGGTTTCCGTCCTTCTTCACGAAGTCGAGGAGCTGGTTCGCAGTGAGGGCAGGGCCGAGGCCTTTCGACCTGGCGGGGAGGAGGAGGACGTGGTCGTAAGCTCGCTCGCCGTGTTTGAAGAGGGCGACCTTGTCAGACTTTGGCGATTCGACGGTTGTAGTGTAGCCTCGAGCTGCAGTCTGGTGTCAGCATGATGTACAACCTCAATTGACAGCTGACGCAGCTCCAGAGTCTGAGGAATCGCTCTCCAGCCCAAGCCCAGAGCACCAATTCCCCGCCCCCTCAGCCCACGCAGCTTCCCCTCCAATCCGCCCAAGCACTCACCCGTCAAATCCCCCAAAAACACGCTGTACTTCTCGCGCTCACTCTGCTCCTCCAGCACCACCAGCAGCCTGTTCCCCGAGAAACTGGCCGCGTGGACCAGACTCGCAATGCCCAGCAGCAGAACAGAAAAGAACCCCCGCATCGTCGTGGGATTATGGGTGACGTTGGACTGGACTCGACGCAGTTACAACGAGAGCTTGGATAGAGCTACGTTGCGGGAGACGGACGACGTATGCCACGCCAAGCCGGGACGCGACGCCCCATCGGGGAACCGGAGAATCGCTGCACGCCGACCCCCATCATCGTTCCCGAGCAACCTCACCTGCCTGTCAACCCGCGCCAGTAACGACGACGAGGAATTGAGATTGCAGTTGCGGCACGAGCTCTGGTGTTTGACTGCTTTTCACGAAAACACCTATATATACTGTATAATACCCCGCCAACACACCATCACCACATCCCAGCATCCTGCTGACTACGACGACAGCACCACACCACACCACACCACATAAAGCCATGTCCGGCATTGCCCCCGCCCCGTTCTTCTTCAAACAGCCGCTGCGCTACCTCAAGTGGGTGTCGTACAACAAGCCCGCCTACTTCTACAGCGTGGCTATTGGCTGCGTCGGCCCTGTGCTGGTCGTTGCCGTGCCGCCCATTCGGAGGTACATGGGCGACGAGAAGATTGCGCAGATTCCCATGACTTACCCAGGTAGGTGGTTCTGGAATTGTGGAGAGAGATTACGCCAGCGAATACTGGAGATGTGGATTAGATGGGCTGACGATTCACAGTACCGAAGGGAGCGCGACAGAAGCTGACGGGGTATGAGGACGAGTAGAGGGTGGGGAGGTGAGGGGGTGAGAGGAGGTGGAGTTTATATCATGGGGAAGGAGAGGGGGTGGAGATGGGAAGAGTGGGAGCAAACATCGGCAATGTAGATCCTCGGGACTGCGACAGTGTACTGCATGAAGCATATTTTCTTTTCGTCACAATCCTGGCTGGAGTGATTCGCATTACTAACACACACTACTTACATTTTGCAGAATAGGTGTCTGAAGAGTACATACCATGATCAAGAGCTGGGATTGCATCAGCCATCCAGGGGCCAGGAGGCATTCGTAACGCCATGCTAAACTTTTCCAACCAACTCCGGAAACCCAACCAGACGCCGCCAATCCGCAATGAGGAAGAAAGCCAATCCACACCCATAATACTCGGAACGCCTTTTATCTATCCTCACATGTCCAAGTGCAACCCCCGCCTACACCACATAACCCGAAGCACAATCCCACCGCCCTAACTCCAGCACGAAGACATCTACCTACTCATACCGACCCCGCTTGCTCGCCCGCTCAGACTGCCCATCCGACTCCTCCTCATACCGACCCTCCCGCAGCTCCTCCCCCTCCTCGCCGCTCAAACTCCGCTCAGCCCTCCGCTTCGCCGTCGCAAGATTGAGTCTAGAGATCTCATTCCCACCAGCCTTATACTCGCGCCCCATCGGCTTAGCCGCCAATTTCGCCGCCTCTCCCAACCACGGGAAATCCTCCCTCTTGAACACAACACAGGTCAAATACCCAACAGGAAAGCGATGCACATCGAGCTGGCAGTTCGACTTGAGCAAGCCATGCTGTTCAACGACGCGCTTCATGCACGCCTTGATCTCTAGGATGTGGTTCTCCAGGACATTAAGCGCCTTCTTCGTCATGGGGAAGCGCGTGTGGAACTGGGTGATGACGGTTTTGTCCAGATACGCGTCGCCGCCGGCGCCGAGCTGGCTGTACAGTTCGAACCCGCAGTCGGGGGCTGCGCGGCCCTTTTCCATGATCAGGCGCTGCGCGATGCAGTGCCGGAAGAAGGTTAGGCCCATCCATACTAGGATGTCTTTGGCGTAGGCTTCGCGCTTGATGGGCAGGTCGGCTACGGGGAGCCGCATGTCGCCGGGGTACAGCGACATGATGCCCAGCTCGAGGGCCCTGCAGGATGTGAGGAGCACGCGGTGGTACTTTTCCACTAGGGTGCGTAGTCCGGGTACGTCGCGGAGGCGCTCGGTTAGCGCGGGTTGCGCCTTGAATGTCTTCCAGTTGCCGACGAGGTGGATGATGCATTCTTTGAAGATGAGCTCGCTGCGGATGCGGTGCGCCATTTCGATCCACGCGTACGGCGCACCTTGGATGGCGCGGAAGAGGTCTTGACCATGCTTGAGCAGCGCGACTTCGATGGGCTTGGAGATCAGACCCGTGCAGCCCAGATAATCCGAAATCTGCAGCAACTGGTAGCAGTCCGAGAGCGCAGCGTGCATATCCGAGTCATCAATAGTAAGCTCCCTATTGTAAAAGGCGTAGAAGATGGATTCGTAGTAGCCAAACGCCTTGCCAGCTTGCGGGATGCGACCATTTTCGTTGACAATGAGCCCATTGCGGCCGTCGACGCGCTCGCCCGTAGTCGTCAACTCCTGGTTTCACGTCAGCCATGTTTACCTGGGAAAGTGGAGTGGATACCTCCACGCTGGTGTGGACAACGCACGACTAGCTCCAGACACCCCGCGGGATACTGGTCACATGGCAGTCGGCTCAGCTCGATCATCCATCGGATCTGGATACCTGCGCCTCTTGCGCGGTTGCTGAGCTTCGCGGCGTTGGGCTCGGTTAGCATGCCTGCGAAGAGCGTGGAGTTTCTCGCGAGGGTTCCGGAGTGGAATTTGTAGCGGCGTTTGTGGCCGAGGATGACCTCTACATCTTCTGCTTGGTTCATGTTGAGGGGTGTTGTTGGCTACGAGTGGGGTTGAGGTGAGTGGCGGTGGTAGAATGTGTGTCGTGGTAGAAGATGAGGAGAGAGCAGTGAAAGACTTTATACTTGGACGAAGAATGTTGAGTTGTTTCAGTCTAGTGGTTGTGCAGGTGATATTGGACGGTTCTTACGGTGTGTTGGCAGCAACGGGAAAGGTAAAAGGGAAAGCTTGGATGGGACTTTGTACTGCGAGGCGGCCTCACTCTATTGCGTTTGCGAAGGTGGGGCCTCGACGGACACCTGAGGCGACTATACGGTGTCGGAGGCGTAAAGTCTATGGCTTGATAATACACTGAAGTGCTACAAGGGGTTTTAGTTCTACCAGACGCAGTATGATCAAGATGGAAGATGTACCCAATGCCTGACGCTCAATCACTGAGCCATCCTGAAGACCGCTGAAGTTCAAATCATCATGATTGGATTATTCGGCAGTTGTGTTCGAGAATGGTGGTATTTAGTATGTCTATGATTGTCAAGATGCGAGGGCTGAAGCAAAAAGTAACAGAAATGGATTTAGATGCCGGTTCTTTATGTGGTGGCTTCCAGCGAGTCCACTTTCGCGCATCCATCGTAGGCTGCAAGTCTCTTCGAAGGTACCAGTCACATGTGTCGTCATCTGTATATGAGGTCGTGTCTTGATTCTCTTTCCCTCTCTGCAACTGCACTGTTCAGCCCTGTTATTCTCTCCTCAACCCCTTCATTATGTACCACAGGTATGTTTATACCCCATCAACCCCTTTCATTGGACTCTCATGCTTCGTCGTCACACCTGTAGCCTTCCCAAAGCAGAACCCCGGATGAAACATGTTCAGCGCCAGCACCGCCGCAATGATAATTGCACCCTCAAGCCCGATAAAATACCTTTGTGTCTTCATCAAATAACCTCCCCACCCATCACTCAACTCCGCCACTCTGAACACACATCTTGTAAAGACACACAGCGTAGAGAAAGTCAGCGCAACAAGGAAACCCTTGAACATTTTCAATTTCCGCAACTTCGAGTACGCAGGGTCCAGCGCACTGGACGCTCCATGGCGACAAACGCGACGAGTTGTCCGGAAGGCAAAGTCAACGGCTAGCAGAATGAAGACGAGTAGCGTGAAGACCTGGACTGCGAGGCCCGCGAGCATGATATCGTTTCCAGTTTTAGGGTCGTCGTCGTTGTGTGTCTTGACGCTAGCTATACCTCCACCGGTGGCTTGCAGGAGGAGCGAGACGATGTCGCAGGGGATGAAAATGCGTGGGTAGGAGAGCGGCTTGATGCGCGAGATGTCTGCGCCAAAGGCTAGTATGATACGCGAGAGGCAGAGGTAGATGCCCGCTGCGAAGAAGGCGGGGGCGATGGTGAGGCAGACGATCTGGATGAGGAAGGGGGTCTACGTGTTGTCAGTCCGCATGCTTTTAAAGTTGTACCATATCACTCTGCTCACCTCTTTGTATTGACCGTTGTGCGCCATGATTCGTCCAATATACCCGACGACCTCCAAAACACACCCCGCGGTCATGGCAATCGTGAAGCTGAGCCATCCCTTGCGAAAGATACCCTGGGTGAGAAAAGCTACTGTAGACAGACCGAAGAGGATGCAGAAGATCCAGTTTGCAGCGAGTGAAGGATTATAAGCCCAGTAGGACAACTCGGAGTAGGTCGGCTCTGGATAGGTCGGCTCTGGGTTGCACTGGTCGTAGGTACACTCTCCAGGCCAATCTTGTGGATCCATGGTGAGTGACAGCGTGAGTTGTGGTGGACTTAAGCTGTTGTGAAAAGTGAACTGAGAATTGACGAAAAGTGGAACGGTTTTGCTTTGAAAAGAGAATGGGGCGAGCCAAGAGTGTGGTGAAGGCACGATTTCACCGTCTGTGGAAGGAGCGGTACAATCTGGAGGTAGCAAAGAGGGAGTAGGTCGGTTTCAGTAATGTGATGTATGAATTTGAAGGAGATGTGAAATAGACCGAACCCTTTCTACACGACTGGCATATGCTCGAATAGCAGCAAGATCTAGTTGTATCCGTCTGAGGACAAAATAGCTGTGTGACAAACACACTCAACCCACCGATTTGGTCCATCACGCTGAACACACATCGAGGCCTCCGCGTCACAAATCCAAAGCTCACTAGACTCGCACAGTGCCAATACAAGGGCAAACGATACATCCACTATGGGTGTTAGTATGTCTGTCGGTTGCTATCTCTTTCGTAGTCATGATTTCGAATATTCCCATCTTTCTTCATTTCAGGATATACTGTAGTTGTCGTTATGGTCATCGCCAAATACTAATAGTGCAACGAGGTCCTCGAGACATTTCCACATTCCCGGGAGTCGCGACGGCGTGCAATCGAGAGTGACTAAGACGGCAATGTAAGAGGCCAACCAGTGTGACGGCCTCCTCTATCGCACAACGTCTCTGACAGGACCAAAGGAAATGACCGAAGGCGGCAGGCTTGGTTGGTCATTCGAAGAGAGTCGACATCAGTCGAAGGCCTATACCCCATTTGGCCTTGGGCAGCCAGCACGGCCACGGCAAGACAATATGCGCGTCAACATGGCCCTCGTTCCACCGTGCCACCCTGCGTCTCTTGCCCTCATTCGTCATACGTCCCACTCGTTGGACTGGCAGCGTCGTCGAGCTGGTACACTGCTTTGTGGATAGCGTTGGGTTTGGCGAGCATCCGGGGCCACATCGCTGTGTCTTGGCGTGGCGGGAGCGGTAATCGCTCGTCTGTGTGTCGACACCCTCCCCTCTGGACAGCTCTTGTGCGTATTTCCCAGGCGTCTTACGTCTTACTTTTGGCACTCTGGGCTGCTCGCTATTGGAACCGGCAGCTCTGTGGTACCGCTGCATCCCGTATCTTGTCAGTGCGATAGCGAGGCGTAGAGGGGTTCCGACGTCCGCTAATCGTCAGCAGTGCCGCAACCCACCCGGCGCACAACACCCCTCGTAGCAGGTGCGTAGAGCTCCCGAGGCCGCACCACGCGCCCCCAGATGTCGGCGAGGCGGCGACGGGACATGCTGGGAATGTGGCGTGGCGACGGCGGGGGATTTTGGACGACGAGGGTGCTAATGTGGCGCACGCAGGCACGACAGACGGGCAGTATTGACTTATTTGGAGCCTGTCTTGCACGAGCGGGATAGGCGTTGGCGGAAGACGTGCCACTATGGCAGCGGCGACTGCGGGTAAGTAGCATCCAGCAGCACTGCGGGCCCCCCTCCGCGCCCTCCTCGCACTCCAATTTTGCGCACCTGCCCAGCACATGGCCTCTCTCGCGCCGTATCTGACGTGGCTGCTCTCCCATGTAGGCTACGAGTGGAACCGCTCCTCGCCCCTGCGCTCCTCGCCCGACACGTCGTCGTCCATGTACCCCGACCGGCCCATCCGCCCGCTGCCCAGACGCTCTCTGCGCGACCGCCTGTCTCCCGAGCAGGCCGAGACCATCGTGTATCCGCACAACCCCCCGCCCGCCGGCCCGCTGTTCAACTTCCCCTACGCCGCCAACGAGCGCGGCAGCAGGTCGCTGCGCACGGGCGAGAACGACCACCATGCCTGCCACTGCGGCCACACCCACTCCGAGGTAGAGAGCGACGACGACGACGACGAGCGCGGTGCAGCGCTGCCGCCCTCGCCCAGCTACCGCTACAGCCGCGGCCTGTCTGGCAAGCCGGGCGCGTACCCCAAGGCGGGCTCGACGGCCTCGTCGGTCGACGGCTACGAGTCGTTTGAGAACACCAACAACAAGAAGAAGCGCAAGATCCCCAACATGGGCAGTCTCAGCCCCCACCACACCGCCCTCGCGGCAGACGTAGCAGGCGCGGGCATGGGCATGGCGCACGCCCACGAGGCAGGCGCCCTGGACGACGCGGACGGGCCTGGGCGGTACTACAGCTCGGCTCCCTCGACGCCCCAGCACGCCAGCACCACGACCAGCACGAACGCCAACATCAGCAGCATCGCGGGGACGGGCATCTCGGGCGCAGGCAGAGGCCGCTTCGGGCGCACGGCGTCGGGGCGCTCAGAGCGGCGGGTGCTGGCCAACTCGACCAGCCTCGCCAATGCCAAAGCGAACAGCAAACGTACGGCGCCACTTCGGGACACTCCCCTGTCTCCGTAGCCTCCACACCAGTCCGTGCGCTAACTAGTGATTTTCAGGACTTCCCGAGCAGAGCGGCATCATCTCGACGGCCATCGCCAACGCCCAAGCAACGCCCCCACCTCGCGGCAACGAGAACGTGAGCCTGCTGCAGCAGGAGGCGGCCAAGCACAGCGCGAACAAGACGCAGTTCACCTTCACCTGCGGCTCCGACTCGGCCAACAAGATGGTGTGGCCCGGCCAGGAAAACAGCCCCTACCCTCAGCCGCCGGGCGCCTACCCAACCACGGCCGCACCTCCCCCGCCCCACATGAACAACGGCAAGGCTGCCCGCCGCGCCCCCGCCCGCCCCGACGCCCCGATGGTGTCGACCCAGGGCACCCAGACGAGCCCCACCATGAACGGCGGCCACCCCGCGCCTGCAAACAGGAACCCGCCCCCGCACAAGCCCGGCCAGCCCCCGCAGCAGGCCCCGCCGCCGCGGAAGCCACGACGCAGCGCCTCCAAGCTGTACGCCTTTGCGGCCCGCAAGCGACGCCAGCAGCAGGAGTACACAAACTTCCACAACCCGCCCAGCCAGCCGTGGATCTGCGAGTTCTGCGAGTACGAGGACATCTTCGGCCATCCGCCCGTGGCCTTGATCCGCCAGTACGAGATGAAAGACAGGAAGGAGCGGAAGCGCCTGGCGGAGAAGCGCCGTCTGCTGGAGAAGGCCAGGATGAAGGGACGCAAGGGCAAGAAGGCGGGCAAGAAGTCTCAGAACAACGCCAACGCCGCTCAGCACAACCAAAACGCGCCGCCAGGTGGCTACGATCGGCGCCCTGACGATGGCTCGCTGGATCCGCAGGACGAAGACTACTATGACGAGGATTACGATGACGTTCCGCCCCAGCCTCCCACGCCCATCACGCATTGCAGCCATGGGTGTCAGCATCATCCACATCCCTCACACAAAATGCATAGCGTGCCTCCTGGCGATCCTCGCGGGCCTGTCGCTACCGGCGCCTAACATCTGGACACGACGGGGTGGGCCGTCCTTGTTCTTGCGTTGTTTCTTCTCCTTTTGTCTTTTAGCATTGCCTTTGTGGCGGGAGTTCTCGGAGCGTTCGATCGACTGAGAGTTCTTGGTGTTTATTCAGTCTTGGATCTGGTGGGAAGACTGTATCGTTGAGAAGGTGTTTATGGTATCCATCAGGATTATCACGGCTTTCTCGACCTCACCGACCTCTTCTCTTCCGCGGTTTTGGATAACCCCTCGCCGTCCGTCGATCACATCTTCGAACCCCAACCACAAGGCACCTCTGTTTTTTACTATTTTGTCCAGCGTTCAAGCATTCTATTCCAGCATTTTCAGCATAACCCGACCCTCTGTGCCCCTCCTCTCATGTCCTCCCACAAACTGCCATCATCACGACCCCTCACTTCCCGAACCACGAAGATCATGATTACATTCAACAACACCTACACCCCACTCTTACACAAAACGAAAAGAACCGACGTCAGCCCACGGGATGGATTGTACCGTGGCGTACTGCATCTTGTCTGCAGGTGGCTGGCAAGCTATGTCTGGACTGGCTAGAACAGAAGAGAGAAATGGACTGTTCAGCCTAGTCTACAACTATATGGATTTTTCCGCATTACATGATGTTATGTTGTTTGTGAGGCAGTCGGTGAACAAACTTACTCGTAGTGATTTCGCCATGTTGTGTATAGAGATGTTCACTTACTTGACATGCATCTGTTATGTGGCTGCCCTTGCACAATGTGGTTCTTACCTGCGCTAACTAACGGCCATCTACACCAGGACTGACCTAGATAGTATACTTTTCAGCCCCCCCTTCTCTCCCTCTTTTCCCTACTCTCCTCGTGAAGAACGCCCTCTGTTTTCCATGTCGTACGTTCATACTCGCAGATGCCGGTCTCGAACGCGCTGACTGCTCTCGCTTCGCGTGGCGTTGAGCTAGGCGTAAGATACAAATGGCACGGCAGGATGGAGGGTTTGTGGGTGAGGTTGTGTTGTGTTGGGTGGTGCAGTGCAGTGTGGTACGTGGCCTGGAGATGGAATAGGACTGGATGGGATGCTTAGATGCGTGAGTTGTGTTCATGGGAGTTTCGCGGATAAATCGAGGGCTTGGTTGTGTCGTGTCGTGTCGTGAAGTATTTTCTGACAAATTCTACTTTGCTGGAGGATTCAGTAAGGGTTCTAATACCGACGGGATATCATGGGGGAGTGGGTTTTACGTGGGAGCTTTTTGCGTAAGGGGGGCCGGAGGGAGGGCGTTTGGGGGGATATGGTGGCTTTGGTTTGTGGGGTGAGGTGGTGGAAGAGGGAGATGGGGTCTTTTAAGATGTAGTTATTTGTTTCTTGGCTTTGAAGTTGGGGAGCGGTTGGACAATTGAGAATAGATCTCTTTTGAGTGGAAAGATGAGTTGGCCTTGTGTGATGTGAGACTTTGACGGGGGTGTATAACGTCTAATCAAAGATTTGTAGAAGTTTCTATGAAAGATTGGTTGCTTTTAATAGTGATTATATGGACATTCGACAACGTGATGGTTACTTGTACAGATGGATGGTGATGCGCTCCTCTAATCTTGACGTACCGGAGTCATCGTGGCGATATGGTGATTGTCAATATATCTTGATTCTCTTCCACCCCGCATCCTCCGTGACCTGATCTATAAGTCTGTGAAACACATCTACTTCGAATGGACACCCCATGAGGCTTCGAACTGCTCTGCAGATAAGCCTGAAACCATCGCCACTACTGCGCAGGACAAAAGGCACAGGCGCTGTGTACAGTATCCAGACCTGGTCGTTGATAGTCGCAACAGATGTTGTGGAAAACTCATCTTTGTGCTCAGTCGAGAAGTAGCCAGTGGGGTCAAGGTTCTGGGAGACCTGTCGTGTTAATGTGCCTACATATATACCACTGGCTTCTAAAGTTTTCCCTTGATCTGAAAACTCGGCCTCTGGTATCACACGTGAAAGTCCTGTGAAACTGATAGTAGGCCCGAACGGAGATACGTTGCTGGATTGACGTTTACAGGTCCAATCCGGCACCCATGAAGGGAGAGTCGGCGACAGGTCACCACGAGCTGTTACAGCGTATGATAGCCCGCCGATGGTTTCATTGCCGAGTATCATTCGTCGTGCCGTCTCGGTGAATACAGCCTGGACGCTGTTTTCGGGGCGATAGTCAGGCTCAATCCCGTAAGCGTTTGGGAATCCAAGAAAAGCGTAAATACGATCTCGTTGATCGCTGGCTTCGCAGGAACACGAGTGGTGGATGAGCAGGTCCGTGAAGTCTCGTAACCCAAAGCGCTTGAGTGTCAATATGAAACTAACAGCGTCTTCGGCCTGTTGCGTGCGCTTCTCCAGAAAACCAAGTTGACGATTTTGGGGAAAGTCTCGGGCAGATACTATAAGCTCCTGAACTTGAAAATATTGTGAAAGCGACGTTGATAGCGTTTTCCAGTGTATAGATTGACGGCCGTAGATGAAATAGACATCTCTCGCTGCCGCAAATTCCTGTACCACCCAAGCCCTTCTCCACCAAGGTTGTTCTATCATCTTAACAACATCAACCCAACCTCTCATGAATCTATCGTCGTTGATATTCGACATACAATAGGCTGTCCGCTCCTCGAAAATCTTACGCCATGTCAACGAAGGACCGTCCGAGTGCTTAGTGACCTTCCATTCCATGTGTTGAACCCACTCAATAGCCAGACCGTCGACATGCTGAGTAGATAGACATATGACCACCTCGCGAGCGTGAGAGTATATGGCATACATGAAACCAACTTGATGCGACCTCTCCATTGGATTACTCTGGTTTATGCAAATCTGATCCGTCCAGAGGAGCGGCTCACTGTCGCCGTGTACTTGTAAGCGATAATGACAGATCTCGTCTATTGCTAGTGCAAGATTGGCGAAGGCATTGAATTGGATGCCATTCACCTCGAGAGACCGCGTATTCTTTGGATCGCCGGCGCAATATGAGATTGCAGTGTAAGTGTCTGCCTGTTCCAAAGGGATGGGTGGCATAAGTGTGAATCGCAGACTGCCGGACTGAACATCTCTCAAGACTTTGAGGAGACGGATTTCGCGTTTCGAGCTGTCAAGAGGCTGGTAAGGCTGTTGTTCGTAAAACGTGGCGTTCTCGGGTGAATAGAAGTTGTCAGTCGGGGGAGGCTCGCCTGGAGGCACTGAACGTTCTCCATCCCCAGAACTCATGATGAGCAGCAAACTGTTGGGCGAACAAGGAGATGTCTGAGGAACTCTCGAGACATCGTGAGTGTTGCCTGATCATGACAAGGCTGTGCCTGTGAGCGGATGATCGGGCTGAGGTGGTGGAAGGAAGGAGCGAAGGAGAGTATTCATCCAATGGCGATGTCAGCAACTCCGCCGATGACCGCCCTGGATTCCGCTTCCCCCATTCTGCCAGCCAAACCAACCCCACTTACGCCACCACAAGAGGAGGTTGGCATCGAAACTTGATCAGTTCCATTACTCTTGCTAGGAATAAGACATCTTTCTCGGATTTCTACATATCCACTCAACTCTCATCACAAGTCACGCTGCGTTATTTGACTTGGCAGACGCCACAATGGGATTGGAGGAAATCCATAAGTACGGCACTGACGATGGCTGGCATGGTGTAATCAAGGAAGGAGGAGATTTTCCACCTGAGAAAGACAGGTACCATCTCTATATTGGTACACTCCACTCCAATATCTTTCTCTACTTTCCTCCAAGTCTTTCTTAACATCTCACAGGCCTCTTTTGCCCATTCGCCCATCGCTCAAACCTGATCAGACACATAAAACACCTTCAAGATGTTTTACCACTATCCATTGTAAAGCCCTATCCAAAAGGTGAACCTGGCTGGCGCTTCGATGAAACATACCCAAATGCCACACCCGATCACCTGTTCAACAGCCGATTCATGCATCAACTGTACTTCCGAGACGACCCAGCATATAAAGGGAAATACAGCGTGCCATTGCTATGGGACAAGAAGACAAACCGCATCGTGAACAATGAGAGTGCGGAGATGTTGAGGTGGCTACCGGGTGCATTTAACTCACAGATCGACGACAAGAAAATTCGAGAGATAGACATATACCCATCAAGCCTGAAAGCTCGAATCGACGAGGTGAGCCCGTGGCTACAATCTCTGATCTGCTCCGGCGTATACAAAGCAGGGTTTGCGCAAACGCAGACAGCGTACGAGGAGAACGTCGTCCCACTGTTTGCAGCACTGAATAAACTTGAAGCCCTCATTCACAAAAACGGCGGACCATACATATTGGGTGACCAGATGACGGAGCTAGACATACTGGCGTATCCAACCATAGTCAGGTTCGATGCAGTATATGTGCAGCATTTCAAGACGAATTTGGGGACGATACGACATGATTACCCTGTCATCCACAATTGGTTCAAGAATTTGTATTGGAATGTAGAGGGGTTTAGTGCGAGCACAGATTTCACGCACATCAAGGAAAATGTGAGTGTCGTCAAGCTACGGTCGAGAACCTGAATTGACAGTGAACATAGTACACGAAAAGCCATGCCGATATCAACCCTCTAGCCATCACGCCACTGGGACCTTACCCGGACGTTGAGGAGAACTATGAAAGCGATTGGAGCAAGCTCAAGCCGGGTAAGGTGGTACATCCACGAGTGTTAGAGGTGATGAGCAAGTTGTGAGCTGGTGTTTCTGGCCAAATCAACTTCTTTATAGAATAATGTCTTTATCTAGACGCAACCTATACCTGCCGTTCTAACCCGTAACCCGCCTACGTATGTTGTGGTAGTGTATATCATTTGCAGCACTTCAGCTCTTCACATTCAACTCTGCATGGCAATGCGCATTTCTCCACACTTGTCGATGATGACCCTACGATGGTGTCGGAGTTCTGCCCCAACGATTCCTGAGAAAATACCGCAAGCTCGGGTTGTAACGTGGCAGAGTGGATACCATATGCGTGCAAACAATGCGAGAACGTATCCGCTTGCTGCATGAAATGCCTCAGATCAGGATTGTTGACAACGATGTGCGCACTCGCAATCGCTTTCTTCTGATCCAGACGCCACACGTGCAGTTCGTGAACACTATGGACGCCGGGAATGGACTCAAGGTCGTGTTTGATGTCTTCAATCTTGACACCTAGAGGCGCGGACTGAAGGAGAATCTTGCCGCTGCGCTTCGTCAAAGGAATGGCTGTTACGAGGATCATGACGGCAATCCGTAGGCTCACGGCAGGGTCTGCATAGAAACGCGAAGGCGACTTGACAAACCAGATGATGGCAGCTGCGATGATGACACCGATGTTGTTGATTGCGTCGCCGAGAACGTGGATGAGAACGCCCAGTATGCCTAGGTCCATGCCATGCTTGGTGGGCTTTGCGAGTATGTGCATGTGAGATGCATGAGCAGGGGTAGGGTACATCTCCATATCGTCTCTTGCAGCATGACTGTGGCCGTGATCGTGATCATGCTCGTGGAGGAACAAAGCACTGATGACATTCAAGAACAGGCCGATACAGCCCACGATGAGCATTAGCTTTGGATTCTCGACGTGCTCAAGGGAAATGAAACGTTCTATCGACTGTAGCAAGATACTCAAACCTAGGGCGAGTAGAAAGGCGCCGTTGAAGAAGGCACCAAGAAGCTGTGCTCTTGCCCAGCCGAAGGAGAGGTCTTGAGGGGATGTTTTGCGCTCTGTCACTTGTACGGCCAGGAGAGCAATGATGAAGCCGATGAGATCGTTCAGCTGTGGCGGTTAGTGTAGGAAAGGGTTGAGGCGTTGAAACCATACATAGTGGAAAGCATCTGCTACCAGAGCCAGAGAGCGAGTGTAGAAGCCAACTGTGTCGTGCATCAGTACAAACAAATTATTTCAAAACAACTCAAAGCTGACCAGATATCTCAGCTAGGAAGAAACAGAACGATATGGCAATCACAGCCCTCAGGCGCGTCTTTCGAGAAACTTGGAAGTGATGGTGGGCCATGATGCAGGCAGGAACGGAGAAAGGTCTCGAGGTCAAGGGCGGAAAGGGCAGATAAGCAGTGTAAGGAGTTTGTGGACAAACCGTGTCGTACTAGATCCAGCCTCGAAGCGTGTACACATTGATAGCATATAGTTTGCCCGCTTAGGTGTCACTCTGTACCACCTGCCTTGAATTCTCGAGGCTGACTGACGATCGCACCTCCTTGCGACATTCTATATGCGCGACACATGCGGCGCATTGTGGACGATAGTGACGGAGACGCGATAGTGAAGCTCAACAATCAAGGAAATGAGACACGTGAAGGCAGCATCACATGTCGTCGCGCGGGTGCCTGAACGTTCGCAGCCTAGCGTTCGGAACAATCATTGGCTTTCTGCAAGGCCAGACCCCTCCGCCGCAAAATATCTCTCCACGCCTGTCTGCCACGCTTCAAAATCGAGAAACTCCACACCGAGATCCACATACTCACGATCAAGCGACTGACGATAGCGACTAGTCACTATGGGTAACGGAGCCAAGTACGATAGCCGATTTGAGAATGAGAGGCAGTGATTGACAAGAACCCAGAGCACAGCAAAAGCGCGATCGCAAGGGCGAGGGAGGCCCCAAGGAGGCCAAGAGTCAGCTGAAGGCCGTAAGTGTTTTGTCGTGGATGGAGAATGAGAGATCGGAACTAACGGCAAGATTAGAACACCGCCGCCCAGACGATCAAGTGCAAGACGTGCTTCCAGACTTTCCAGGGCACAACGAACCGCAAGCTGCTCACAGAGCACGCATCGAACAAGCACAGCAAGCAATTTGAGGACTGCTTCAACGCCGACGAGGGTGTCTCGAAGTAAGGCTGAAATCGATTTGCACCATCTTCCGATAGCGACATGACGGCGTTTGCAATTTGCATGATATACCAATAGAGGGCGGAGAGTTTGCGGAGAAAACCCGCGCGATCACGACGTGATGGTGCATGAAGTTATGGGCGTGAATGCAATGGCGTGGAGTACTGCGCTTGTTCCTTTGAAAGACTGGCTGGGGAGGGCCCTCGGACTGCATTTTGTTAAGAACACACCATCGACTTGATCACGTCTCTTCTCTCGGTCTGGATGTCTAGATCCTTCACAAACGTCTGCTATCTGAGTTGAAACTGATGTGTATTGAAAATGTTTGGCCTTGCACATGGCGCTTCTGCTTGCGATCTATTTTGTCCTTGGTAGACATGTTTGTTTATGGATTGTAGATCGACTTTGTGGGTCAGCCTGGGCCAATACCATGGCGTTCCACTTGTAGCTCGTCACCTTACACCAGGCTGTGAACTATGATCTATATACCTGTCTTTCGAGAGCACGACGGCGTCACCAATGCTAACGATCTTTTTATTAATCTATCTACTTTCCCTAAGATGCTTATATTTATATCCGTGAACATGAGCTTATTAGACTGGGCCATCTTGAGGTTTCGTAACTCGATCTAAACTATGTCTTGGTTGACCCACAAGTGAGGATTGAATTCTAGATCTGTGTAACATAGCGCTTGTCAGTTCGTGGCCCACCTCGACCCCGCTATCGCACACTTGTGGTTGTTCGCTAGCCCGCCGCCGCAACTTCGTGCACAGATAGTATATCTCAAATTTTGCAGTTTCTCCATCAAAGAGTTCAACAACTCATCCAGTCGCTTTAGCTCAATTGGGAGAGCGCCAGACTGAAGTCTCAGTCACTAAATCTGGAGGTACAGCGGTTAGTACTCCTCAACATCACCAAACGAATTACCCGTCTAACATCTTCGAAGTTCGATCCGCTGAAGCGACAAAAGTCCGCGCCTGGCTTGCCAGGATTACTCGAACATCTTTTTTGCCGTTTTCATAGTTCGAGCCTCTTTTTGCCAATCGTTGGTGAGAAACTACACAGAACATATGCATTCACATTCTATTTGGGTCTATCTTGATGGTGACACTTTACCTCAGTTATCCCATGTCATCTCTGCCCACTCTTTTGTAGTCTCCCGTCTCCAAACGCCTTCACTGAAGGTATTCCTCGTGCCGTCCTCCCCCATAACACCCATCAAGACGCCCCCGAGTCTAGCAAGCGCCGTCCACCTGGCATCGTCAACTCAGCCACAGCAGCTATTTTCTCATTATGCTTATGAAACCCCTCGCCGTTGAAGCGCTTGAGTGTAAGTGCTGGCACCGTGTGTGGATTCGGATGTCCAGATGATGGGGTCGTCGCAAGCAGCTCCATATCCGTCACCTGCTCTTCCTGTGGCTGGAGTGGTCCACTGTCCTCTGAACCGGCAGCCTCGCCCTCGTCCCATATCCATGCGTCCCAGCAGTTCACGGCATTCCATGGCCATGTACGCATCTCGTACCGGTGCTCTAGCGCAAGAGCGCCGAGAATCATGCATCCTGCACCGAACAAGGTAACCAGTATGGTTGGTAGCCGCTTGACGGTTGGGAGGTAGCCTGGCTGTTCCCATTCCGCAAGGGCAAGCAGGAGGACGAACATGGCGAGCATACAGACACGGGTGGATGGATGCTGAGCAAGTCTGGCGAAGGGATGTGTACGGTCGGATGGGAGGGTGGGCAAGAACTCGTTGGGGAGTTCAGGGTAGCGTGCGGATGGCGGATGAGCATCTCGGGATGGGATTAGTTCCGGGTTTGGAATCACCGGAGAGGGCATGTCTACGGTTGGCTAGAAAGTTGGACGATTATGCACTGCTCTTGCTGTGTTCCTAGTTGATCGGTTGAAGTTGAGCTGGAACGAAGAGGCGAGATAGGAAGGAGAATGGGACGTAGGTGTGTGTGTAGGCTAAAAGGTCTTGGGGCGTGTTGACCTGCACGGTGAAACATCAAAGTGAATGTTCGAGATATGTGGCTGACCTTTTGTTCATTGATAGTTTCACACAAAAACCCTGCTCACTCAGGATCATGACCAAACGAAGGGTCGGGGTATTACAAAGAAGATATCATTCGTGTCTATGGAGACTGTGGAACGGAATTCGAAACAGGAAGACAAAGAATACCGAAGACCACCTTGGTGGTGAAGCCCACCCACGTCGAAAGACATGAAAATTGCCACTAACAGAATCTGTAGAGAGATTATCAAAGGAAAGTAAGCGTTTCCATGATGGAGGGGTAGAGAGCAGAAACCAGTCGATGAGAAGAAGCGGGAAACACTTGGGACGACAACGAATCTGAAGTACAACAGGGTCTGTATACAAAACGGGGTCGAATAAAGGGAAATACATGGTGGCAATAACACCTATTATACCCACGAATCAATTACCGTACTAGTAACTTGGTAGGACCAGTGTAACTCAATATAGGTCTAATCCGAGGTACAATATGGTTCAAATCGACAACCTCTCATGTCTCAGTAGACTTCGCTTTGAAGACACGATGTCTAGCCAACAATTGAGAAATCATGAAATGCGACACATCCTCGTCAGCCCAGTAAGCCAAATGGCTAGCTATGCTGGCGAGAAGGGAGATATCGAAAGCCTAGGCACATGTCAGCATCGGCGTACGCAGGTATCGCAGCGAGGAAAACGCAATGGGTAACTTACACCTTCTTGAATACTGAAATCCACCCGTCCGTTCGCATTCAGCGCTCTCACTTTCGCCTCCTCCTTCCTCAACTTCCGACTTCGCTCTTCCAGCTCCTGCCACTCGAGGTCCTTCTCTACATTCCTCTTTCCGTCTTCAGTCAATGCGCTGTTCTTTCTTACTTTCTGGAAGCCAGCAAACAGTGTCTCGATGTCAGACTCAATAAGGGTAGGAGGGTGCTCCCCTTCTTCACCTGGCGCAATGGTTTCTTGTTCCAGTCTCCTTCTCCGCTCGTCATTGATGAACGCGCTGGTAGGCTCGTTCGAGCCAAGTACCGCTTCCGCAGAATAAGTCGTGCTACGTCCAAGGGGTAGCCGTTGAGCAGTGCGGGGATTCTGTAAGCTGTCGCCCCCTCTTGTGGTTTCGTTTCCTGTGATACCTAAACTTCGATTGAGAAGCCCGCTCGCAATTCCCGAGCCAATTGATGTCCAAAAGTCGGTGACGCCCTGACCGACTCGCGCACCAATACCGGTCAGACCCTGAGAGGCAGGGGCACCAAAGATACCTTTCTTGGTATAAGGCAGCGGCTGGGCTTTCAGAGCGGACATGGAGGGTGAGATGAGAGGCTCAATGCGATAGCTGATGGGATCTGTGGGATGGAAAATGTTGAAGATTTGTTTGCAGAGGGGCGAAGAAGTGGTGATGTCGAAAGCGTGGTTTCGTTCCGCAGCTGTGGGTGAGAACGGGTCGTCGAGCGGAGTTGCTGGTGTCTCGGGCGGTACGAAAGCGTTAGATGGCCTGGCAGCGATGGTACGACCTTTCAACATCTGGAACAACCCGATCGGCGATCCCAGAGCATAGAAGTCTTCCACTTCGAAGTCAAGTTTCAACCCTTCCTCTACTATACGACGCTGGTGCTTGCTGGAATGCGACTCCGACCTGATCTTTGCGTCTTTCTGGATGCACAAGATGTCAAACATGATAGCTGATCCGAGTGAGTGACCGACTAGACTGACTTTCCCCTTGAAAGAGGGGTTGCGTTCCTTGAACAAGCGGTAAGAACGATTCATCTCATTGACCACAATGCGAGAGATGTGACCCTTGTAAGCCGGACTCTGGTACAGAAGGATATCCAGAGCAAGATCTGTCAAGAAGTTGCGCACAGCTGGAATACCTTCGACAGTAATATCCTCAAGGCTTGGGAATTCATGGTCCTCGTGATCTAGATCGCCCAGATCATGCTCCTTGCGATTGTGCTTGATACTCTGCTGGGGGAAATCGAGTAGATGCCTCCAGACGATCGGAATGACCTGGATGCGGCTGTTTTTCGTGTCTGTGTCCACTTCCGAATTCAAGGCCTGTAAGTCAGGCGAGTTTGCGTAGACTGACTTGAGTGCTTTGCGCATGGTATTTACGTCGTGGATGAAGTTTATACTCTCCATACGCATGCCTAAGCGCTGTCCAATGCCGTGAGTTACAAGCAACAGATGTTCAATTTCACGTCCTTGTTCACCCTTGTCTCGGTTCTTGTAGTCTTCGCGCATCTCTTTCTCCTCGAGTTTTCGCATCTCCTCCTCTTCTTTCAGCTCATACTCGGGTTTCGAGGAAGTCATGAGGCTCGAAACTTGTCTCTCGAGGTTTCTTCTCCGTGTCTGGGATGGTGATTCTCTCCCCCCTTGATCAACCATCTCGTCATCAGAACCGTCCTCTGACCCACTGGATATGGGTTGTCCTCCGTTATCTGAACCGTACGCCAATGAAGGTGTCAGAGGCCGCTCTGACTCCTTGCTGTTGGGGTCGACCGCCGCGTTCACTGGTTTCTTCTTCTCTTTGAGGTCTGTGTAGCCGCGCACATATCGATATCCAGCATAGTGCGCGCCTCCCGCGAAACGTTGGTACAGAGTGCTTCCCATGCGGGTCCACATGTCGTCTGTTAACAACCACGCTGTGTTTTCATCTTGATATGTGACGGTGGAGTTCATGTGGGCACCGAACAGGCGGTGCGTTCTGGACGTCTCGGGAGCGGTGGAGGGCATAGGTTTATCGTCTGGTTTTGTCTCGTCCTGTTCTTTACTTGCTTCGCCTCGGAGATTACCCATGGAGGTTTTCGGTGTGACCGGGTTCGATGACGAGTCTCGGTTCAGGCTTGCCAATTCTTTGCGGTATTCTTCGCCTACGCTACTTCCCATGGATGTGGGTCGCGCACGAGGCTGCGAAGCTGATCGTTTCTCTCCGTCTTTTCCAAAGCGCCATGGCCTGACTTTCAGATATCCTTCCTCCAGCTGCATCGCAAGTCCTTCGTCGACAGGCTCGCCGTCTGGTGTGAACCACGTTCCTCTTTTCACATCATACACAGGTCCTAGCCAGTAGGTAGGTGCCAGCTCCCGTGTCTCGATTTCTACATCATACAAGTAGTCCTCGTTTACAGGAACTTTTGTAGGGGTTGGAGCGTCCTGACTGGGCTGGTTTGGCGTAGCAGAACTACCGATACCCTTTCTCAGCTCGGCAGCGTCAGCTTTGTCGGCGGTGTGTTGGAAAGCAGCTTCGACGGCACGAGAGTCGTTGGTGCTGAAGG
The DNA here is from genome assembly GCF_010015815.1 of Dothidotthia symphoricarpi CBS 119687. Lineage (NCBI taxonomy): Eukaryota > Fungi > Ascomycota > Dothideomycetes > Pleosporales > Dothidotthiaceae > Dothidotthia > Dothidotthia symphoricarpi. The sequence goes on from NW_022985008.1 coordinate 1,427,383, forward strand.
GAATCCATTTCTTTGGCTTCGGGAGAGGCTTATCAGGTTTGATTGCGTTTTCGGAAAACGGCTTTCTTTTTGGTAGCTTGTTACGAAGTCAGCTACTGAGAAGCGTGGTTGTTGCTGCGATAGGGTTTTGGGAGATATCCTTGTATTCAAGCTACTTACATCTACAGCATGGAACCATCTCACGGCAAGCGCAGGGCAGTCTTGGGGATATTTCTTCAAACTAAGCCGGGGCCTGCGGTCGACAATATGGTCTCCTCCCCTTTGCGATCCTAGTCCGCGTGTTAGAGTTTCCCTCTCCTTTCCCTTGTCCTTCTCCTGGTCTTCCTCGGTATCCCTCGGGGTTGGCGGGGGTTTAGGCGTAACGCTCCTCGAGCCCCATGGCGACAGGTTCGAGAGGAAGCCTGGCTTATTGTCTGGAGTGGACATCCTGTCGAATGGTGGGGCGTTACCGCCACTCTGCGACCAAGAAAGCCAGGTCTTGTATCGTCGTTGCGAACCTTGGGCGCAAGATTTCGCGACGCGACGTGGGTATCGAAGATGGCAAAGAGCGCGCGAATGTGACGTAGTTGACAAAGGCAAACTGAAGACAGGCAAAGAACGCGCAAAACAGCAATCAGCGAAGAAATAAGTGTCACGGATAGATTGCATGTGGAGCTCAGGCTGGTGACTTTGCGCACATGCGTCTTGCAGGCATCAGCTTCGAAACACTTACATCACTGCGGGACATTGATAGCGCGCACGTGGGACCAGCTCCGCGTGCTTGTTCCCATCTCATTCATCTCGGCATTATCTACACACCTCGCATACCTGCCGATAATGGATCCCGACGGTCCACGATCTTTCTTGCGTCCTCGTCGAGTTAACCAGAAGGCATGCTTCACGGTTGCCGACGCGGGACAGCTGATGTTGAAGCTTCAGGCTCTTGACGAGACGCTGCGGCTGACGCCTTTCGAAGACCATCCCAAGCTAGATCTAGAAAGTATAGACGTAGCATCTGGTACATACGTGATTGGCTCCGAGGATCTTTTCCAGGTTGTGAAAGGCATATCGTGTGCAGGTCTTATTCCTGACGTCTACATCGAGGCGTACCGCACCATGCTGCAGCGGCGGCCATATCTGAACCATTTCAGAAAATCCGATATAAACAAAGGCTACGATCCAACCTTCTCTGAAGTACGGCGCATTCTGGCCGACATAGATGCGTTGTGTGGTACAGAGCTCTACGGCTACATCCAGAAACTCGACCGAGATGGCAAGTACAGAGACGTATCGTTAGATTTATCATCTCTAAAGCCAAACAGTAAAGCCCTTCGCATTCCTGCGATTACCAGCTGAGCTCCGCCTACAAGTATACTCACACCTCCTGCCTCGCGAAGCCCACATTGCCCTTCTATATACGCCGCACCGCAATCACCAACTTTCTCGCCTGAATTTAGACATACTGCGCGTCAGCCACCAGCTATACGATGAATGCGTAAAGTACTTTTACGAAAACCGCACGCTGTGGATGATGGCGGGGCGAGACCAGACCGGAACCTTGACCGACGAGTATGTGGGGCGTGCCTACGAAACACTAGCCGTGATGAACACGCAAACACGACTCCTTTTTAAGAGGCTAGAAATTATGGTTCAGGTTTGGCTTCTGCCGCCTGCCAATATTCCTGCGTCGAGGAGGCATTACGGCATCCCTCCGGTCAGCGAGCCTATGCGCCAGATCTTTGCCCTGCTTCCCAATCTCGAGACAGTCCTCTTCTCCTTCAACCCTGTTAAGAACTCAATGTTCGAGCGCGGTATGCCTCGAGTCTACCGCATGCGAGAAGACATTCTGCTGTGGGTGCTCGACTCGATGCCTGAGCCGGCGCCGCGCATACAGTGGGACATTTCGCGGTCGTCGCCATTCTGGAACGACGAGCACGAGCGGGTGTTGAGACCGAAGTTAGAGGAGCGGACTGGCATGGAAATGGGCGAGAGCGTTCTCTCGAGACTTGGATGTTTAAAGTAGACAGCGGGGACGCCAGAAGGTTCTGCATGGCCAACGCGACGGGAAATGTATGTAGCCAGTAAGAGGGGTCTGTTTCGTAGTAATGGCTGGTTTGTAGACTCTCAAAATATCACTTCCTGAGATCAAGATACATGCATTAGCATGAACCATACTTGGCTCACTCGTATATTTCGCCTCAAAGATCGACGGCCACCATGTCAAAGCCTGTAACACCCCGCACATCTACCTCGGCCCGATTACACACTCAACCCATGTCTCTACCCCTCCAACATCGATACCTATCAACGTCCGTCTCTCCATTCAAATTTTTGTTCTCGTTCAATTACCAAAAGCTCGGGAAAACTTCCATCAAAAGATCTTACGGTGAGATGGCCGAGTTGGTTATGGCGCCAGGTTAAGGTCTCCCCTTAGCAACACTGAGCAATCAGTTTCCTGGTCACGAAAGTGGCGTGGGTTCAAGTCCCACTCTCATCAATATCGTCTGCTCGTGGAGCAGGTCGTCCAGGTTCTTTTTTGCTGGAGTTTTTGCATGCTGGGTGAAGTACTGGGCACGTGCTAGGGTTAAGCGAGTTGACTTTTATTGCTTGGCGATACAAGTGAGGGCATTTGGGTGTCTTTTGTGCTTTTTCTTTGTATTTTTATGCTCTTTGAGTGGTAGGGTTGACACGAGAGGAGTGTTGTAATGAGGTTGGTCGCTCCTGCCTGCATCGTTCGTAGGTTTTGCTTGTTCATCCACTCGTGCAGTCAAGCTGCGGAATCTATTACACCAGTACTTCTAGGATTGTATTTTCAAGAGTGCGGACATTGAAACAAATAAGCTCTATCGTCGAAATCTCCGTTCGATAGAGAAGTGTGCATGACTACAGAGCATTCTACCTCCTCATACAAGAACACATGTGCACACGATCTCCAAGACAGACAGGAGAAGGGTGGAACGTTGTATAGTTCTTCTCCACTGTCCTCCTCTCTATCGTTTTCATCATCATGACTGACGTCGGCCTTGTCAATCTGTCGCGCTTCGGTTTCTGAGACATATTGGACTGGGCTTGCTGAACGCATGGTTTACATGACCCTGGCGAGTTTGAGCCCAATTGAAATTCTCATGGGATTGGAGAGACCCTGGGGTGAAGTGCCTAAACTACTGAAGATGAAGACACTTCTAAAAATGCGCATTTGGTAGGCTCTTGGGCTGGTTATCTGCGAACTGGTTGTCTATGAGGTTGAAGTGTTAGTTGTTTGCTTCAATTGTTCCAACGGAGCAGCTGCGCCCAAATTAATGGATGGTTGATCAGACAATCATTCAGAGCACTCGCATAGACAACGACGATATCCAACTTGGCAACTGGGTCTTTGTTATAGTACTAGTTCTTCTATAATACTTTACGCCGCAATCTCTTGTGCCGCTAGTAGATCAGAAGAGCGCTTTACTGAGGCAAGTGTATCTCTCTGGAATACGTATAGCGTACACCTACCCACTAGGTTTGCTCGCAATACAATGATATCCATTTATCCAATAAAGCTGGATGTTGTCAATGAATCCGTAATCCCGGTCTTATGGACACAGGCTTGTATGCTCGAACGTAGGCTGTCGGTAGTTGGATGACCTTTCCCAGTGGGCTCTGCAATGCCAAAACCATCTCTATGTCTGTGGAAAGTCCGCACTCGTATGCTAGGGCGAAAAGTAGAGCTACAACATCGAGGTGCATTGGAGTGTTTCTGATAGGTAGTACTGTAAATCGTCGCAAACAACTCCCAGGAGCTATATACAGATTGGAGTAACTCTTACCACACGTGAAGGCTACCTGCACGTCGATGCCGTTGTCGACAATGAAGAACATCACATGTTCCTGTCGAAGCGGTCCTAACATCTTCCAACGTTCACCTGATAGACCCTTCGCCTTCTTGTGGGACTTCAACACTGATCGTGATCGCATGGTTGAAGCCCACGCCACTAGACACACGGTGTGTGTTTGTAACAGCTCAAAGCTTGAATCGCCTTTTACCGCGACATACAACAAATCCATCTCTTTTTCTGCGAGCGAAAGTTTCGGCGGCTGTGGTGATGCGTTGCAAACTCCAATCCCTGTAATTTGGCAGCAATGTAGTATTCGTGGGCATAAAGGAGATCCTTGAAAGTTTACTAGGATATCCCTGGGTTGTTTTATCTATAGTCTTGAATATCGATGCGTAGTTTTGCTGAGAAGAACATACCTTGTTTCCGGATGTTTCGACTTACCTAGAGACAGGTAGTCGCACCTGCCCTTCGAAGATACATGAAGTGAAACAGAAAGCGCACAGACAAAATTGTCAAACTTCACCTGCCTGTTTGACCCCACTCTAGACGTGTGACTGGACGCTACTTCTCTTGCTGTGCAGCTTGTCTTACACCGCTTTGACCTATACTACCATCTCAGCAAGACGCCTAACATGCCTTGCCCTGCGCCCAGGCAGCAGGTAGCACTCGATCGAACCGGCCCCAAACCAGACTGTCCTCGCTGACACCGTCCTCAGGCAAACCGTCTTCGATGAAATTGTCCCTGATCCAACCGCCAGCAAAGACGCCGTCTCCAGGAAAATGGCTCCTCGCAAGAGAACACACCAAGAAGATGCAAGCAAGACATCAAACGTAAGCGCCTTGTGTGACCACGATAGAACGAACACCAGACTAAAGACGCATTACAGAGAAAGAAGTAGAAACAATCTAGGATGTCAACAGATACTGCATCTCAAGCTGCATCTAACGCGCATTTGATGAGTCCTGCTCTCTCCAAGCCCGCCAAGAGAGATGTCGATATCGAGGCCCAGACGGTGCACATGCCCCATACGAGTCCATCGTCTTGATCATGACGTTATGTGGAACAGACGCGAACTTTTGGAAGGACACGAGAAAGCGATGTCCAACTTATCTTTCGCATGTTGCGCGTGTCATAAGCGCCCGTCAAATCATCCGCACCGTTCTGGAATGTTACCCGAAAGCATACAGACGTGTCATACTTCGCAGACTTGCATTAAAAGAAGCGAAATGCAACTGCCTTGACTCGGTGATTCGCTGGGTCGGTAGGGCGCATATTACGCCTTGTTGGACGCAAACTCCGAGATACTAATTTTACCTCCAGTGTGCCGGAATGACGGTAGAAACGCTCGACGCGTGCATCGATAACCAAAGGTTCAAAGCTTTCCCTAGCCTTCGATGGTTGAAGGGCTAACTTCCCGTGCAAGACAAAATCGTATTTCCGAACGGAACATCGCTTTTTGAAAACCAGGCGAAGGGCTCATGACGTTGGCGCATTTACTCACAAGTTGAATGAGTGTTTACAGGTGGCGCCAGCCCGGCCACGTGAACCAATGCATGTGTAGCACCCCACACCACGCATGTTGTCGTGCAGGTAGCATCTCAGAATTGTGAGGGAAGTCGTAAAGCAAGGGATCCATCCTAGCAGCACGACAACGGGTGTGGTGGAATGAAGATAGTTGGAACCATGTGGCATTATGCACGGCTTCGCTTGTTTTGGCAATACTATGCCGCCATGGACAGAGTCGCTAGGAAGCCCACCCGCCGTGCTGGAAGCATATTCGTTCGATGGCTTCTACGGTCAGTACCAGAATTTGGTGCCCGCAGAGACCAACCGAAATCGTGCCGCTCACCGCTGGAACGAAGAGCCCAACTTCGTATCTAATGCTCGGCACCTCTGAGTCGTATTGATCATCGTGCAAACGAGTTGTTGCTGTCGGTTTGAATGCGTCACACATACGATGGAAGTAATGCGGCAAGCTCTTCATCTCCGAAGGAACCTTAAAACTCGGGACACAAAAACGCCTGACGTACGTTGCCGACATGTCGAACATACCTACATTCATGATCTGCAACATTCGCGCTAGCCTGAGTTTCAAGCTCGCAGAAAGGATGCTTGTCGACCCGCCGATTTGGTCGGCCAAGCGGGCTTCTAGCATCCATCGCTTTGAGCTCGAGCACACCTTGTCTCCTACGCATACCTATCACAGCCAGTCTCGTTTCGCAAATGAAAGTACCACAAGCACCACGCCTTTTTCGACATCCGCCGCCACGCATCTGCCGCCACTTCTGACGAAGCAATTCGTGTTCTCCCGAAAATCATCATCCCTGGCGTAGAAAAACTACCCTGAAGCAAGAGACGGTAAGGCTGCGTCTCGTCTTTCGATACGATTGGACTATTCTGCGTCCATCTGCAGTCATGGTAAGGCATTCGTTGGCTAGAAGACTATAAAGTCCCCACTCATGTTCCCTTCCTCTTTTCCTTTCTCTGGACGTTCACTTGGCTCTAGTTTATCCCTTCTGTTTCAAGTAACAAGTCCCTTGCGCATGGATCTACGTTGTCACCGTCAATTTTACTAGCCTGCCACCATCTGTGCCCCACTAACGTCTATTTCATCCTTGTGGCATCCTTCTACGTTTCCGTTTTGACATTGATCATCTTCCCTCTTCGACTTCCTGTTTCCATGCTTGGGCGTTGACCATTGACCATGGGTATCAATGCAGATATCAAAGATTCAAGAGCAGGCACGTCGCCCATAGACGCAAGACCAATCCAGCCAACTACATCCAATACATCAAAAGCAGTAGAAGCAGCCGGTGGTCAGCAACAACGAAGCATCATGGCAACGATTGCTGATGATGATGATCGTTTGCTTGTGCGCATTGGGTACACTCCAGTAAGCGCTCGATGATGTTCTCTGAAACGTTTTACCAATACATCTCGCAGGTGCTGCAGCGACACTTTTCAAGATGGTCTACTGTCTCTTATGCGATTTCGATTCTTGGCGTGTTGGGTTCAGTACCAGCTACTTTTGGAGTTCCAGTGGCGTCAGGAGGGCCAGCAACAGCAGTATGGGCTTGGTTCATCGGCAGTATAATGGCATACTGTATAGCAAGTTCAGGTATGTGCTAGTGGGAAGCGTTTGTTCTAGCAACTAACACTACAAATCAAGTCGCCGAGTTGGTCTCTGCATACCCAACAGCGGGAGGAATGTACTATGTCACTAAACATGTTGTTCCTCCTGAACATGTTGCAGTGTGGGCGTGGATCATCGGTTGGTGCAATTTTCTCGGTCAAGCAGCAGGAGTTGCAAGTTTGGCGTATACGATCAGTCAAATGATACTAGCAACGGTCGTCATGCAAACCTATGACGAAGGCGGGTCTAATTTCCAACCGTAAGAGACTCCCTTTCGATCAACTCATCTCAGTTGATCTATCATATATGATCGTTACACGGACTTTTTGCAGAAACTAACTCTACACAACAGGACTTCGTATCAAACCGTTCTCCTCGCCATCTTCGTTCTATGCATGTTCGGGGCAATCTGCTCGTTCCCCACAAACTGGCTACACCGCATCATCCTCTGGTTCGCCCCCATCAACAGTAAGAAGTCATCCCACCTACCCGTAATTTCGACTAACACAAGCGAAGTCATCGCATCAATCTGCATCTGCATTGCCCTGCTTGTTCTCACACCAAACAAGCAAAGTGCGACATGGGTCTTCACCACAGTCACGGACAGCTCCGGTTGGGGCAGCCAAGGCTTCTCATTTCTCCTCGGGTCCGTCTGCATGATCCCAGCTTATGCCAGCTCACTAACTCGCGCAGTTTTCTCTCCGTAGCATGGACCATGACAGATTATGATGGTACCACACAGTACGTTCCCCGTTCCCCATGTTCCTCTTCGCCCCCTACGTCAGCCAATCTAACGTGGCAACACAGTATGTCTGAAGAAACGCACGATGCCGCGATCCGTGGGCCCGTCGCGATCCGAGCAGCGATCCTCGTCTCAGGCGTTGTGGGCTGGATGCTAACCGTGACGTTTTGTTTCTGCATGTCAGACTACGAGGGCATCATGAGCTCGCCGACCGGTCTGCCCGTGGCACAGATTTTCTTGAACGCCGGTGGCAAAACAGGGGGCACAATCATGTGGTTCTTCGTCATGCTCGTGCAGTTCTTCACCGGTTGCACCGCCATGCTAGCAAACGCAAGGATGGCCTGGGCGTTTTCTCGTGACGCCGCATTTCCGTTTTCGGGGTGAGTTGCATTGGTTTCCCCCAAGCGAAGGGGACACGCGATGGATAGAGAGAGCTAGCTGACGTGGTGCAGATTCTGGAGCAAGGTTAACGGGTTCACGCATACGCCTGTCAATGCCGTCTGGCTCGTCGTGGCGTTCTGCAGCTGTCTCGATCTGATTGGCATTGGCAGCACGCTGACCATAACGGCCATCTTCAACATCACCGCGCCCGCACTGGACATCAGTTATATCGCCGTCATCATTGCCCATCGGTGGTACGAGGGCCGAGTCGTTTTCCACCCCGGTCCTTACACAATGGGCAGATGGAGCAAACCGGTCAACCTGATCGCAGTGACATGGGTCATCTTCATCAGTGTGGTGCTCTTCTTCCCGACAATCAAGCCCGTCACGGCGACCAACATGAACTATGCAATCTGCGTCGCGGGATTCATTGGCCTCTTCAGCATGGCCTGGTGGTACGCGGGCGCCAGGAAGACGTACATAGGTCCACGCACAACAGACACTATCGATTTGCTTCCTCCCGAGGACCCAGAGGATATCCTCAGCGATTACGACTTGCCCTAGCGTCGCTGCAGGTTCTCGCATTGAATTACTTCTACGCCAAAGAAAACTACATGTGCATTTCGGTCGCTCCGAGGATCATTACGAACTTGGACTCAGCGTGGAGTTAACCCGGTCGGCGGCGTTTGTTCTCGGGCGCATCAAGGAGTTTTGGCGCATTCTACACTTTTCCAAGGCGTTCCCCAGTCGTTCCCGTCGCGTTTATTTTTTCTCGTTCGAAAAGTTATAGAGGTGGGAGCATCGTCATAGATCACGCATGTTTGTTTGCAGAGAAACGATACCCATAGATCTGAACGCACTTATTCTCGAATTGAATTTATTACTGGTTTCGTGGACACAAACGGCTTGAAAACCTGAGTGACGTTTAAGCTTGCACAATGTAGTGTATTTACTTGAAGACCTTGGTGTAAAAAGTGTACACAGCTAGATTGATAGTGACTACAACGAAAGCCAAGGGTATACGGTAATATGGTAACATAGTAGAAAGAAATGAAAAGAGAAATAAAAGAAATGGTAAGGAACGTAGTGCATCGCAGTGGAGCTGGTGTTTCTTGCCAGCTGCCAACTGCGACATGCCATCGTCTACCGGCTAGAATTGAATCATGTTTGCCGTAAAAATCGTTGCGTCGAATCCCAGCTCCGGGTATTCTGTGCTCTGGTGCTTGCGTGTGTCGCGTGCGACGACGTCAGACACCCCCTCGTGTTCTAAATACACGCCTATGCCATGTGTCGGCGGGTCGTGCAAACAGTGCGCATTCCCGTAGGAATGGCCTCGCTAAGTGCAGTCCGTTCTCCATCAACCTCCCCACAAGCGCTCCCCCATGCGCTGCCACTTCTCGGCCCTTCAGACGTCCACAACTCTCACGAGCGTCCGGTGGTAGCGCGCGCCATTTCCTTTATCCGCACAGCAGGCAGTTTGCTAAAGCGTTTGCTGTTTGTCGAGGAAGATGTTTTGGCGGAAGATGGTGACGAGGCGTAGACGTACTCGCCATCTACATAGTGCGCATCGCTGATGAAGGTGGTGCGTTTTTCGCGGCGAGTGTAGCGCTGCTCGAGGCGGTAGAGTTCGAGGCCTGTGTGGACTTGTCAGAGGGGCTGGTCGGGACATGCGCAGTGCTGGTGCTGCTCGGAGCAACATGACGTACGAGCTTGCAGTTTGTCGAAGAAACCCATTGTGAAGTCAAGATTATGGTCAAAGTCTGTGCGTGGTGGTTCTGTCCAGGAAAATGCTAGGCGTTGTGCGTAAATGTCACCAGCGTCTAGACAGCGGCCGGCGTGTTGATATGCTGCGAGTGGGCGGTGGTTGGCGGTGGATGACAGGGAGCGGGAACAAGGAACCGGCCGGCACGCTGATGCAATGGCAGTGTCGGCGACTGGATGTGCAACACGAGCGATTCGTTCAGAGGGATTGCGATCAGAGCAAGGACGGCGGGTTCTTGGCGCGGTTTTACGTATATGTGTAATGTGTAATGAAAGACGGCGCAGGAAAGAGGGAAAGAGCGAGCGACGGGAAGGTAGTGGGTGAGCCGCAGCGACTTCCTCCCGGGCGTTGTTGGGTCGCTCACGGCACCCATGGCGTTCTCTGCCTGTTCTCGAATCCCGCGGATGCGGTCTAGTCTCACGTTTTCCACAACCCAGGCGGGCCAGACGAACCTTCGACCCGGCCCCATAGAAGCCCCTCAATGGTGCATCGTCGTTGCTCTGCACTGTGCACGCCTCTTTCGCCACTGCCCGTCGCTTCATTTACTGCTCTTGCCTCGTAATTTTATGCCGCACGTCGCATGTGCACACTCGACTTCTCCGTCATTCCCCATTACATGAACTGCGTTGGTGACATCGCATCACGGCTAAATGCTGATCACCCAGTCAGAACACAGTCCGTCAGCCGAGTTACGGCAGTGCTCCAAGGAGCTCGCGTGGGAGTCGGGGATCTAGCCTGGTTTGTCATGGGCACCCCAGACGTGCCGCCGCCAGAAGACGCTCGTTCCAGGGGCATTAGATAATGGCCGGCGGGCTGCAAAAACAAGGCATCCGAAGCGAGTCATCAGCTTAGCGTCATTGCGCAACAGAGCAGAAAAGAAAGGGAAAAAAAGAAATCGGTACGAAGAAAAAGTCCATGTCTTGGTCAGCTACATTCACCAGATATGCATGGCATCGTAACGCCATCTGACGCCTCGTGTGTGATCATCATCCTGCCTCTCAGGAATCTGTTGCCTGCCCATGCTCCATGGCCCCATGCAGAAATGCTCGAAACTGTCTCGCCAACGCCCACGCTGCCCTCAACGCAAAGCACTTTTCTAACCTCGCGGCTCGGGAACCACCATATCTTCGCCTGCCACGATTCCAGCACTTCCAGCGTCAGCAGAACCATTCAGTAACGAGACGACGGAAATGACGTCGGAAGGCTCCACGAGATGCCAGCTGGCCAGTGTCTGCTTGGAACTGGCGCCGACCGTCACCGAGAAGACGTGATCTGTTGGCAACTTGGACTGTCGCAGCGAGCGGAACATATCTGGAAATATCAGTTTGTGCTCTCACTTGTCGCCTACCAATACGTACCTTCATCTGTAAAATCATCACCCAAGCATAGAACAAACTCGGGTGGCTCTTCGCCGTACTCAAGCACAAGCCTCTTTGCAATCTCGCCCTTGTTGACGAATCTAGGGCGGACTTCGAGGTTGGCCTTGCCCGTCATGACCTCGACATCGTATTTCTTTGCCACAGTCCTCTCCAACTGCTTTTGGCATTCACGTGCCTGGAACGCACCGTATTCTGGGTCAGCTCTGCGATAATGCCACGTAAGAGCAATCTTCTTGCGTTCGATGAATGACCCTGCTTCGTATTAGCTTTGTTGAATCACCTGTGCGGGAAACCCATGTTACCTTGCGTTCTCTCGGTGTAGTGCTGGAAGACGTCGATGACTTCAGACTGCCAGCTCATATCTTCCTTCTCCGTTAGGTTCTCCCAGTCTTCGCTTCGTGGATTTCGCATGAAGCTGCCGTGCTCAGCACTTAGACCAAGTTCGGAGATGTGACCCATCCATTCGTCCAAGAATGCCTGATCCCTGCCACTAATGATCCAAACCGAGTTGTTAGGGTCTGCTGCCAAAGTCTTCAAGGTGCGGATGACCCTATCGGAGGGAATAGCCGACTGGGGATCTTTGACAATCGGAGTCAAAGTACCGTCGTAGTCAAACATGAAGAGTCGTTTCTTCGCCTGTCGGTACTGGTAAAGCAGTTTGGCCCGGTCCAATGCCGGCGTGGCAAAGGATTGATCAAAAGAAGACAAATTAGTCATGAGCCTCTTCAAGTAGTTGTTGGTCCAGGATTGCACGTTGTTGGCAACGACATGCGCGTAAAGCTTCTCGTGCTGATTCTTACGCTCTTCCGGGCTCATCTTCAAAGCCTCGTTGATAGCTTCAGCGACGCCGCCCAGGTCCCAAGGGTTGATGTGTGACGCTCCAACAAGAGACCCTGCAGTACCTGAGAACTCGGAAAGAATCAGAGGACCATGGTTGTCCTTTTGGCAAATCACGTACTCCATACTCGTTGTGCTCATACCATCACGGACACTGGTGATAAGCCCAATATCCGCAATTCGTAGCAACGCGAAGTACTCCTCTCGAGATAGGTACTGTGGGAAGTGGCGAACGGGGGTGAAATCGAGAGAGCCATAGACACCGTTGATTCTAGCTGCAATGTCCGAGATGCTATTAACGATCTTCTCCTGTGCACCGTCGCCTTTGTCGGTGTGAGCACCACTGGGACTTGTGACCTGGATCAGCACGACCTTGTCTTTCCACTCGGGGTATTTCTTGAATAGCTGCTCGAAAGCCTGAAGCTTTTGAACAACTCCTCGAACAGCGTCAAGCCTGTCACGGCCGACAATGATCTTTTTGCCCTGGTACATCTCACGGATACCGTTGATTCGTTCCTGAATCTCCGGATCGCCAAAGGCTTGCCGCTGAGTCGAAGCTGCGTTGATGCCAATGGGGAAGACATCCACTGCAACATGGGCTCCATAGGCATCAACACCCGCGGAAGAGGAATCGAAGCCGAGGATCCTTGTGCAACAGGAGGAGAAGTGTCGCGAATAGCTGTAGGATTGGAAGCCGAGCATGTTCGCGCCCAACACACCTTCCAAGATCTCCTTGCGCCTGCTGAGACATCTATAGAACTCGCTGCTAGGGAAGGGGACATGGAGGAAGAAGCCAATGTAGATGTTCGGCTGACGCTGTCGGAGCAAGCTTGGGAGTAGTAGCAAGTAGAAATCGTGCACCATAATAATGTCGCCGGGGTTGTAGATTTCGAGTATTCTGTCTGCAAAGAGCTTGTTCAAACGATAGTAGTCTGCCCACGACTTCCGGGCAGCATGGCCGTCATCTGGTTCGTTTTGCTTGTAGTGGAACAGAGTGTAGAGCTCGTGCTCTGCGTAGTCTCGCCAGCGCTTCTGGTCTTTGACGACGTATTCGTCTTTGCCATCGTCGACCTCATCTACCAGCCACACGGGCACGATCTTGCCTCCATGGTCGCGTTCGAGCTGTGTCTCAAGTCGCTCCCGGTCTTCACGTCCGATGCGAATACCGGCTGGTTGTTGAGGTACATGGACAGGTTTCTTGGGGTCGACTGGGATTGGGGCGGCAGCTTTGTTCGTTGGAATCTGAGTGGTATCCTGAGCGGCTGCCTGTGCGCTTGTAATCTCGCCTGTCCAGCCCACGAGCGTGTGGTTCCAGGGAGACGAAGAAGAGGCCAGATAAGAGAAGGAGTCGAACAAGGCAGATGTTCCCCGTCGTGGATTCAACTCCCACACGTTGCCGGGAGAGTGTGCAACGTTGTAAGGAATAGCGAATGTAGCACTGATTATCCGGCCGCTGAGGTTGAGTGCAGGATGCGCAGCACGGGGGTCCACGTCTGCAAGATCGGGTTTAGTGGAGGGACTGGGTATGTCGTTTGACTGCTCCGCAGGTTGTTTTGCAGACCGAGCCTCAGTTGGGGTGGCTGCCCCGTCAACCCTCTGCTGATTCGCAAAGTATGAGTTGGCGCTCCACGAGGGCCCAGGTGTAGCCGTCTCCGGGTCGAAAGGCAGCTGCGTGTTCCTGCCGTCTGCAGTGGGCTCAAAGTAGGCCGAATGACCTGTCAAGTGCACGCCGGGCGTGACGGGCACGTTGGTGATGGAGGGGTCGAGCGCGGGGTGATCGCTGTTACGGGGTTCGAAAGCTGCTTTGGAAGCACCCGACTCGGCATTGGTTGGAGGCGCCATGATGTACACACAGCCGTCTTGCGCGTCGCGCTGTATTTCGTTAGAAGGTGGTAGGCTCACGGAGCAGCGGTAGTGATAAAGACGGTGTAGGTGATTGGCAAGCAGCACGACACCGGGGAGTCGGTGACCAGGCAACGCGACACGAAGCTTGTAAACTCACCTGGGGGCTTAGGTAGTGATGCCTGATTGTGTCTGGTGAAGGAAAGAGCGTGTGTGAGCTGTGCCTTCCACAATTGTAGTGCCCCACGCAGAGTGTCTCACAAGAACGGTGAGTGAGTGTCGAAGCAAAGAGCGACCGGCAGATGGCGGGGGCTAGAGGCTGGAGAAGCTTGTACGAGCGTAGTGGATTTAGTGGTGGTGACCCCGGGGAAGCAACAAGGAGGAAGAAAAGCTATCTTGGTGGGCTACTTCACATCCCACTTGCTTCTGATGTCAGGGCGGGACTAGGCCCATGCACTGCGACGCAGCAAGAAACAACCATAGAGACATGACCCACTGCTTATTCCGCCTGTGGAGCGACTTGTGTTATCGTCACAGTTCCTGAAGACCATGGAATACACAAGCCTTGCTGCACATCAGCAATCAAGATATGGCGCACGCGGTGGGGCTCTGTGAACCGATTCGATGGTATGCGTTCTGGTAATCTCAAGCCACTTGCAATTTACAGCTAGACGGACCGTCAACCTCACAAGCATATCTCTCAACATTTGTTTCAAGATATGGGAAAGCAATAGAAGTAAGAATAGCCCGCGGGGGTGTCTAGACTAGTCGACGATCACGTGCCATTCTCGAGATCTTCGTCCAAACTTCGCGACGCCAGCGACAGCACCAATCCCACTTCTGGCCCTGTTCTTGCCGCGAGTCGTCATCACCACGGACCTCTCATGCAGCCCTTGCGCAACCGACTCATATGTCGCGCCCATAATCGCTTCTCGCCCTCCATTGCCCTGTGGCAGCACTTTGTCGCACCCAGCCGCCCACTTCTCCTCCAGCAGCGCCTCTCGTCCTCCACAACCGAAGCTACACAAGACAATGGGACTCAAGACGTTGGGGGTATTGGCTCTCAAGAGGCGATCAAGATCAACAAATCGGGTGCCGAGTCTGGAGGGGAGGGACAGCAAGAGGGCAGGATCGATAAACAACCCCAACTGAAGATTAAGAAGAAAAAAACTCAAAAGGGCAAATGGTTTCCCACTCCAGTAGAGGCATCCATAGCCAAAAATATCCAGAAATCTATCGACAAGGGACCCGCCGAACACCGGGAGATGCTTGCTACTGCGAGAGCCGCATTCAACCAAGCCGAGGACTATGAGGGTGTTGTTGTGAAGCCCATATTCCATCCTAAACCTGTCTGGGAGAAGGCGCTACCTTGGTGTGTCAGTGAAGAGGAGATGCAATTGGATGGGATTGAAAGGTACACATACTCTCCAAGGCAAATAGAAATACGCACTGACTCTGGTACGACAGGCTGGCTATCGAGATCCCAAAATTCCACGAATATGTGACACCGAGCAAAATGCAGAAAGTCGCTCGGAAACACGTCATCAAACGGGTTGAAAAACACGTCCAATACATTCTCCCAAAACACACTCTCGAGGTGTTTGGTTCGGAGAGGACGGGCTTGGCTCTGGCTACATCAGACATCGATCTTCGATTGATATCGCCAGGGCAAGATAGGACTGCTGAAGCGGCCAATTTTCCACCCGTGCCTACTGTACGAACAGAGTTGCGGGAAGATCTACAGAAACTATACCGACGAAGTCTGCAAAAACACAAGTCGTACATATTACCTTCGATCCGCTGGGCGCGTTACCCTTTGATATCCCTACAAGATCTGAGGTCCGGCCTGGATGTGCAGATTGTGTTGTCAAACGATACGTCGGCCTCGAGGAAGATCATGCAAGAGTACATGAACGAGTATCCATACCTCGCGCAACTGCACACTCTGATAAAGACCATGTTCGATCTCCGAGGCCTCTCAGACGTTTTCCGAGGAGGCTTTGGGTCCTACTCGCTTTTCATGATGATTGTAGCCAGCCTTAAACACAGCCCGCATCCGCGCAACGATGCCGCAGGAGGTTTCATGAACTTCCTCAAATTCTACAGCGACTTCGACACTACGAAGAAGGGCATCTCCATCGATCCCGTCATGCTATTCGACAAGGTAGCCGATGCCCCCTTGACCGGCACAACCAAAGCCAAGCTCCAGGTGACCCATACCCCCTTCCACGATCCCCACCTCTTCAAACTAACAACCACCCAGGAAGGACTCAACAAACCCCTCCCGAACTACATGCTCAGCCTGCGTGACCCCGCCGACGAGACAAACGACCTCGGTCGCAAAGGCATAGCAATCAAGCATGTCCAAGCGACCATCAAATCTCTGTCCCGCCAGCTCCTGCACGACATAGGTCACAATAACCGGTTCAGCATACTAGCCCCCCACGTGGGCCCCTGCTTCAGGCTCAACGAAGGCCGTCACGCTAAACTCGAGACATTCGGCACCTTCCTCTGGGAGAAGATAAAGATTCGACTCGATGAAACAGCCAAAGTAGTACGAGAGGCCGAGAAGACAACACGAATGGCCAATCAGATCAAACGAAAGGCCGATCAGGCAAAACGAGAGGACGGTATTGAACAACCGCAGGCAGAGCTGGAGGAAAGAGCCGCGGCCAAGTCTGCATCCGTGCAACAGGAGGCTGTTGCTGAGGAAGTCGACTTGACGGAAGAGCCAGAGCCGATTGTCGATACGTCTGCCGAAGGGGCAAAAGAGTCGAGCAGTGTATGATAAGGACGACTTGGTGCAATGCATTGGCACAGCATGCTGGAGGCGCGTCTAGGGCACCTTGTTGGATGGACATGTATGCACATTTTGAGATGGCTACAGGCTTGGCCAGGAAAAAGGGTGTACTCCTACCGTTGTAAAGTATATTGCAGAGGCAAACCATGTATATGTTATCGAATGAAACGACGCATCAGTGGAACCGACCAACGACACGTGATAAGACACTGCATGTAAATCACTTTCCTGGTGGTACAAGATGGTCAGTAGTTAGTGAATATCAGACATCAAAACCATCAATCCAAAATAGAGAAGGAACGAGTCTGCCGAGGTAAAAGTGGTGATAGGCACTATGAACCCCATCCGGCATGCATGCCGAAACGCGCAAGGAAAACTCCATCAACCCGCCATGCCATAAGAAGTGTGTTCTTGATATTCATCATGCGACGGTCATGGGATGCCGTCATGAGCCGTAAAGAAACTACCGCCACCAAACTAGACTACCCCTAGATGGCATACTTCCGGGTCCACTCGCGAGCCGTCGATTCGTACCTGGATCGGTCGGTCTTGTAGACATGTGCGATCTCGGGGACGAGCGGGTCGTCGGGGTTCGGGTCTGTTAGCATCGAGCAAATGCTCAATAGCACTGCATTTGGTTAGTTTTCACGTCTCTCTCGAGGAGTCGTGGCCATGCGTACCCTTTGAGATGGTCAGAGCCGGGCTCCACTGGTCTCGCAGAATGTCCAAGCAAATGCTGCCGTTGGAGTTGATATTGGGGTGGTAGATGCGGGTGGTGAAGTTGACCTTCGGGGGCTTGAAGGGGTAGTCGGTAGGGAAGTGGATCGCGAGGAAGAAGACACCGCCGGAATATGGAGAGTCGCTCTGTTGGGCGTGTTAGTCTCTGCTTGCGTGCACGGTCAAGGACAAGGCCGGGTGCCAGGTGACAGGCGGATGTGAGATGTACGTACGGGACCCATGATGGTCGCTTGCCAGTGGAACTATGGCGCCGTCAGTCAGCACATGTCTTCGTGATGCATCTGCGCGGCCATGTTGGCCGAGTTGCCTCAGCCGCGCGAGTCTTCCCGGGGTGACGTACCAGATCATCTCCAATCGGGCCAGCTGAGCAGGAAGAGGGAGGGTCACTGCGAGTACCAAGTTAGCCAGACGTCCCCAGAAGCGTCGTGTTGCGAGGCTGCGATGCGGTGCCCGTATCACAGCGCCCCGCATCCGTATCCTGTCATGCGAGCACCCTCGCCGTCGGGAAGAAGAGGGCGACGTACCGGCCGAGGTCGGTGAGTTCCTTGTTGATGCGCTTGAGAGCCATGGCGACGTGTGTGTGTGTGGTTGTGGTTGTGGTGGTGTGGCGGGTGGTGGAGAGGTCGAAGAGCGGGTATGCGTTGAAGATTGTGGCAGTGGAGAGTCGAAGTGGGATGGCCCTGTTGGCGGTTAGCGCTGTTGGCTGGGCTGGAAACAAGCAGGTGCGGCGTGTCGGCGGGAAGAGCGCCCTTGCCGGCAACATACCAGCGAGTAGTACCCAGATGGCGAGAACAAGCAACCGAGAGAGTGTTTGCGAGTGTGCGAGTGCAGTGTCAAGAGGAAGAGGTGGAGGTGGAGCAGCACAGTGTGGTTTTATCGTCCATCGAACCTCGCCCTGCCACTGCCTGGAAAATTATTCACCGACAGACGCTTCTTCCCCAGCAATGCCTGATGACATGTGGCGACCTATAGAACCTCGCAGAATACCTGTTCCAACACTGCTGACATTCACATTTGCTTGTATTTCTCAGAGCTTCACAAGTATTGGTCACTGTGTGTCATGTCGAGGTGGCTTGCATTGCAGTCGATTGTGGAACTCTCGACGTTTGTGCTACGTTTGGGCTGCGCATGTCTTCTCTAATTTCATTCTAATGCATGCACAACACCGGTTAAGGGCGCATACGGTGAAGGCCAAACACGTGCTTGATTCTGTATTGTACTGCGCTTCATAGTCGTACAACAACAGCATCCCTGATCAAGACATATGCCATGTCTGACTTCACCATATCCTTCAGCAATCAGCAGAACGCTTGGAGACCCGTGATTGCGCGCCCGAGAATCAAAGCTACGTAATGTTAGTTAAGTCAAAGAGGCACACAAATTGGACACTCACAGTGGATATCGCTTTGGCCCTCGTAGGTCTGGGTCACAAACAGATTCGCCACATGCCTCCCAATGCCGTACTCATCCGAGACAGCGTTTCCACCAAACACTTCTTGGAGCCTGATCCAGGTCAGCTAACGCAAATGTACACAAACACGACTTGACTCACGTTCGAGCGTTGATCAATGCCCGGTCACAGTTCTGCCTCTTGATCATGGAGACCATCTCTGGGGAAGCCTTGCCCTCGTCCTTTAGCCTTCCCACCTGGCAGGCAGCCAGGATTCCGTACGCAGCGTCGGTGGTCGCATCTGCCAGCTTCTTCTGCACAAGCTGGTACTTAGCAATCGGATTGTTCTTGAACTGTTTCCTGTTCAAAGTGTAATCGCGTGCCCTGGAAATACAGTCCTCCAAAGCGCCAATGGTGCCCCAAGCAATGCCATATCTTGCCGAGTTCAAGCAACTGAATGGTCCCCGCAAGCCCTCAACATCTGGAAACATGTTTGCCTCTGAGACGGGGCACTCGTCGAGATGAATCATTCCAGTCAGGGAAGCTCGCAGTCCGTTCTTGTTCTTGATTGGTGGGGTTTCGAGAGTACCTGGCGGGCACTGATCTCGTTCGATGACGAAGCCACGAATCTTCCCTGTGCTTTGCAGCTTCGCCCAGACGAGGAGAACATCTGCAATGGGGGAGTTTGTGATCCAAGTCTTGGAGCCAGAGAGTGAGTAGTATCCTTTTTTGGTTGGGTGAGGTTTTGCTGTTGTCTCCAACGAGCCTGGATCTGATCCGTGATTTGGCTCAGTAAGACCAAAACACCCTAGTAGCTTACCCTTGGCCATCTTTGGCAGGAGTCGCTCCTTGAGCTCCTCTGTTCCAAACTCTTCGATACCTCCCATGGCAAGAGAGCTTTGTACTGAATAGCCGGACCGGTATCCCGAGTCTACCCTCTCTACTGCCCTTGTGATCAGACCAGAAGCTACGCTACTTACGCCTGCACATTCATAGCCCTGGATCGTTGAGCCTAGCAGACCCAATTCACCCATCTCTTCAATGATTTTCCTGTCGAAATTCTCATTGCGATATGCCTCTGCAGTACAAGGTCAGAGGAGAGTTATGATGAATTGGTTGACTCCGTACCTAGCACCCTTGGAAGCATACGCTCCTGGCAGTATGATTCTGCTGTCTCGGAAATTGCCAGTTCCTCCTCAGTGAATAAGTTCTTTGCGTTCAACGGGTCTTGCCAATCGAAAGCAACAGGAGCATGCATGTGCCGCCTCCCAATAACCACGGGACGAGTCGTGGCGGTCATGTGCCTTCCGGCGTGTCTGCAAAAAGGTCGAAGCATCTTGGCACAGTGTTCTTAAATCCGACGGATCTTTAAAGGGACGTGTAGAAAAGGATTGATGTCCGGAGAGAAAATACCCAAGGAAGACATAAGGCTACCCCACAGTTTGAAGCCGCGGTTCGGCACACGTCTGCAGTGGCAACCGATCAACTATGATACAATCATCCAGCAATAGCCGACTTTGACGCTTCGAGATATACATGCTCGATTGAGTAAGGCGGAGTTGCTCTCCGTGACGGTCATCTCTTTGCCTCTTTGGGTTCACTTCCAAATGGGTGCGTGGAGCTGCACCGTTGCCAAGACACAGGACCGTGATTGCGCGTGATCCCTGCACGCGTTCGAGACGTGACGTTCTCCAGCCTCCACCATCGCTGCCTGCACTCTTGCTCTGCACGCGCATTCGCACGCGACCCCTTTTGCAACCACTCTACAGAACCAAGTCAGTCACGGCGTCAAGATGGGTATCAAGCACCTCTTCCAGCTCATCGAGGAGCATTCCCCGGAGGCTGTCAAGAAGGGCGAGATCAAGAACCAGTTCGGTCGCAAAGTTGCCATTGTAAGTGTGCTAACTCTCCATGGGCTGTACAGCCTGCTAACTGATCCAGGATGCGTATGCTTGCCCTCAATTCCAAACCATGTCTCCCAACTCACCACGTCCAGGTCGATGAGTATCTACAGCTTTCTCATCGCCGTGCGCTCCGGCGGTGAGCAGCTCATGAACGAGACGGGTGAGACCACATCCCATCTCATGGGCCTCTTCTACCGTACACTGCGCATGGTGGACAACGGCATCAAGCCCCTCTACGTTTTCGATGGCGCCCCACCAAAGCTCAAGTCGGGCGAGCTCGCGAAACGATTTCAGCGCAAGACCGAAGCGCAGGCCGCCGCCGAGGAGGCCAAGGAGACGGGCACAGCAGAAGATGTGGAGAAGTTCTCGCGACGGACGGTCAGGGTGACGAGGGAGCACAACGAGGAGTGCAGACGCTTGCTCACCCTCATGGGCATCCCGTTCATTGTCGCGCCGACCGAGGCCGAGGCTCAGTGTGCGGTGCTTGCGCGGGGAGGCAAGGTGTATGCTGCCGCGTCTGAGGACATGGACACATTGACCTTCAACACGCCCATCTTGCTGCGCCACCTTACATTCAGCGAGCAGCGCAAGGAGCCAATTCTAGAGATCCACCTGGACAAAGTGCTCGAGGGATTGAGCATGGAGCGAGAACAGGTACATATACCTACCAGCCATCACACCATACTGTGCATGAGCACTAACCACACCTCCAGTTCATCGACCTCTGCATCCTCCTCGGCTGCGACTACCTCGACCCCATAAAAGGCATCGGCCCCTCCACCGCCCTCAAACTCATCCGCGAGCACACCAACCTCGAAGGCGTAGTCGCCCACATGCGCGCCAACGAAAAGAAGTACGCCATCCCCGAAGACTGGCCCTTTGCCGATGCCCGCGCCCTCTTCCTCGAACCTGACGTGCGGCCCGCCGACGCTCCAGAATGCGACTTCAAATGGGAGGCACCAGACGTTGAGGGGCTAGTCAAGTTCCTCGTGGAGGAGAAGCACTTCAACGAGGACCGTGTCCGCAACGGCGCGGCGAAACTACAGAAGAACATGAAGACGGCGCAGCAGAGTCGCCTCGAGGGGTTCTTCAAGCCCGTGGAGAAGTCGGCCGATGAGAAGGCCAGCCTCAAGCGCAAGGCAGAGCAGAAGCTCGACGAGAAGAAGAAGAAACAAAAGCAGAATGCAAAGGACAAGAAGCAGGCCAAGGCGAAGCCCAGGGGTTAGTCGATGGGCGAGGTTGAGAATTTGGGTTTGGCGCACTCTTTCACATGGGATGGTTTGCTAGGGGTTTCAACGGCGTTGCACACATACCTGTGGTAACGGTCTACATCTGATACATGGCGTCTTTTCACTTTGCTGTGTAAGTTTGCGGGGGTTTGTACTAGGAAGGAGTCTGTCTACGCGTAGAAGGTTACCTCCGAGATAGTCAAACCCGCCGCCGCGGTCGAGGCTATCTACTCATGTCATGATACCACTACGATAGTCAAACAACATACTATTGGTGATCACACACTGCGGTTTCTACATGTTCAGCACATGCTTCCCCATCCTACTCGCCCGTAGCATAGTATTGAATTGCAGGATTGCTGCAGTCGCAGGTGCTACATGGGATGTGTGTGCGCGCACACGCGTGGGATGGGCAGGTAGTTTAACCTAGTTGATGTTGATACTCTATCTACATCTTGAATTGTTATCACAAGGGCGTAATCGCCTAAGCACAGCGGTATGTAACACCCCACGCAGCGGTGATTGTGTCGAGCTGGACTTGCACTATCTGATATCCGGGGAAGACAACACGGGTAGGGTTTCTCCGTCTTTGATGCTTGCACCGAGACATGACCATGCCGTTGATCAAACCCTAGCCTTGCAGACAACCATCTGTATACTTCACGACGTACGGAAAGCACCAACCTAAGATTTCCATACAGTGTCTAATCAACATCAACATCAACACCTTATCCACACGGGTCATGCAACACGCGCCAAATCCCGTATCACCAGTCATGAGACGACAACGACAAGGACGACCGACGAAACGGCTCCCTCCTGACACACGCAGCCGCTAAAGAATCCCGAAGAACTGGCGGTGCTAGGTACATACAAGACAAGTCTTCCCCTACTCTATCCTAGTTTAGCAAACAAGGGCAATCCCCATGCAGCCACGTCAAACGACGATCTCTCGACGATCGCAACATCTCGAACCCTCAACTTCTGCTCGTGCGCGCGCCGATCAGCATGGGAATCCAACATGCGCGCCAAATTCAGTAAGTCAAGTGATCTTCGAACTTTTGGGGAGGGAGGGGTCGTCGAATTTCGGCATCCCGGTCGGAGTACTGTCCATAACTCTAACGGAACCAAAAATCTTGCACACCGGACGGCTGTCCCCACTGAATGGGCTTTCCGGTGAGAGTAGAAGCTAATTAATATATATTTTGGGCGTTGACGCAAAGAGACGTAAATGCAGCGTCATACCCACCCTGAACCGGCATGGAACTCTGTTCAGAAACGAAACGTGGGGCTTTGTTTCCTTCGATAACCTACGTGATGCTTGTCTCGCGCATTAGAGCGGTGGCCCTAGCTTGCTTCCGCCTCATTTAAAGGGATAGTGGAAAGCTTCCCAAGGCGGAAATAAATATGGATACAACAAGTGAGACGACCAAACAAAGTAGCTAGGACGTAATATAAACTTTCATGACTTTATTTTGCTCCCTAATGTCCTTGGGCGGGCTAAACGAAACCCTATCACTATGAACGATGCGGATAGCGGGTGAGACGGCCGATCGGATAACTTTCTCCATCATCGACCATGCTGATTCGTCGCAGTGGCGTTGGCACGGAACATGCCAGAAACTGTGTTCTGAGTTTGTGTCGCAAGCTTAAGGGGTGAGAAGCGGGATTCTGGTAGGCGCCGGTTTGCCTTTACACATTCAAGGACCCTGCATATGTCAGCGCTGTGTGGCGGTGCATGGATAGGTAGGTGTCGGTGTGACAACGTCGTGTATTGAAGCAAGTGAGGCGCATCGCATACCATTCAGCAGTCACAAACTTGACCGCTTTGCCGCCGCTTCTTGCAATCTCTTTTTGAATCTTGCTGGCAGCTAAGCCGCCGCCGGCACCGCCGTGCGCGTTCGCCGTGCCTAGGATGACGTGCGTGACTGATCGTCGGCCCAGTGCGATTGAATATCTGGCACCGTGTGATGCTAGAATATGCTTCATCTTATGGTCTGACACTAATGGAGCCGTCGAACCGTTGATATGGAAACAGAGTCCATCGAATACGTGCTTGTCAGAAGGTTTCGACGCGGAGTCGAGGATGTCGCCATGGGGTGTAGAACTAGGTTCTGATGTATTGTCAGCTTGTGAGTTTAAAGTAAAAGTACACAAGCACGAATTAGAAATCACATGTTATTTGGAAAGCTTCTGCAAAGCAGGTTTACAGCTTCTACAGCGGTTGGTTAGATAGGCGAACGTACCTTTGTCCTGCTGCACACTCTCTTCTGTGTGTATCCGGCGCGCTTCGGTCACTGATTCTTTCACCTGTGACAGTTTCTTGTTCGCCTTACTCGCTCCCCATGCCTCCACTAGACTTGCTTGACCATTTGTCCTCAAGCCTTTGGCACCCTTCTCCCACCCGCCATCAGCTCTACGCCCATCTTTGCCAAAGTCCTGACTGCCTGCACCAACTGTATCCGTAACTCTTGTCCGTCCTCCAGTAAGACCGCCTTTATGCTGCTCACTGAGCTTCAGGTTGCGTGATGTACGCCAGGATGTCGATCCTGAGAGACGGTTCTCTGCACGCTGGTGTCCGGTAGAACTGCTGTTCCATGGATCAAAAAACTTCCGGGCTGTTTGTGCTGTGATAGGTGTAGGGTCTCGAGACGCGGTTTGGTGGTTCGAGGCGGGGGCGTTTGTGGTGACCATGTTGGATATTAGTGGCGCTGCACCGATCTGCGTTATGCTCTGGTTAGTGGACTGGCTGAATGCTATAGACGATGCAGATCGATGCGAATCGACAGTCTAACGTCTGCGCCTCAAATGAGACAATAGACCAGTGGCTTTTGTGCCTCTACGTCAAGAACACTGCATCGACATGTCCACGACGTCCGTTCGCGGCAGATAGTGAATACAGCATAGTTTGACGACTACCGGCACAGCAGCGTGGGGAACAGCGCATCTCATACCTCGCGACTACTCAAGGTCTATGGATGAGTTGGGGTGTAGAGCGAAAACTGCTCTGTGGCTTGCGCGACGGAACTGACACTGCCAAGGCCGTCAGAACGCGTAGTCCCGTGATGTCCATGGTTTGCGTTACTCGGTTATCTCTAACATCGGAAGGCGCATGTTGAAGCCCAACCAACGGGTACAGCTCTGTCAGGCACGCATCGCGTTTGAAGATCTTCTTACAATACGGTCTAGACTAAACACTGGCGCATGCAAACTAAACACTACGGAAATACGCGCAGCTGAGCATGTCACTCAACACTTCACAATCAGGTCGCCGTTCTCAAGATGTGACATGCAACTTGATTGCATTTATAAATTATCGGGAAACTGCGCATGCACGCACACACGTTTCCCGTTAGCTGTCTGTAACCTGCAGAAAGAAAAAGTAAATCCCCAACCCCAGACACCGCGACTCCCAGCGCCTGTACCCATGCGTCCCAATCCTAAAAACATCCCATAATCACTTCCCATATGGTATAGAACATGCAAAGCTAAGCAGACATGACATGGGGATGAAACCAATGGTTTTCCGACCCGCAAAAGTGCCGACTCTGAAAGAGAAAAAACGCCCGCTGAATAGGAAGAAGTACTGTGGCCGGACTTGGAAAAGTCGGGTCCAGAATGAGACTGGCAACATGATAGAAAGAACAAGCATGTAAAGAAGAAAGGGAAACTGCGTCCGGATCTATCTCCGTGGCGTCTGGCCATTTTGTCTTCGTTGCGAAACTGCGCAACGGCAGTGGTGCCGAAGACTTCTTTTTTCCTTCCGTCCATGCATGAATTATCGTAAATCTGCGTTCCGAGACGGCGATATTGGCCCGCAATAAAAAAGTAAATTCGTTGGTCGTCATTCGTAACATCGAACCGCCTCCTTCGCACAACACGTCGGCGTGTTGTCTCTTTTTGTTTCACCCGCTCTTGTTGATCGAAGCGTCGTACATCTGACGGTGCTTCTTCATTTCTTTGGGGTTGAAGGCAGCGACATCGCTGCCTTTTCGGCTTACTAAAGATACCGAACTGCCGTTGCCGCGTAGACGCAGGCTGGCTAATGATCGGGCTTTCTTGAGTGCTTTGACCTTGTTGTCGGAAGATTGGGGTTGGTGATCGGCAGTGGTATCCTGGTTGATTTGGATGATTTCGTCTACTTCTGGCCTCGGCTTGACTCGCATGCGCTTGAACTCGCGGGTTATCCTCTCAATTGTGCTGAGACCCTTGGGAGCAGGTGCATAGATGGTTGGCGGCTCGGGCATTGGCGTCTCGTGCAAGCTCGAGTTGACGCTTGGTCGACGTTCTGATCCGAAGCTCACACCAGAGTCAGTCTTCTTGCCTTTCCTGGGTTCTTCCGCATAGCCCCGGAATGACTCCGGACCTGTCGTGGCCAAGCAATCGTCGATCATGTTCTTGGCTACTCTCAGGTACTTGTCGACTGACCTCTGTACAGCTGGCCAACCGGTCTCCTCATCTCCGGCTTTGTGCAAGTTGACAACCTGCTCAAGGACGGAAGGGCCTTTCTTCTGCACTTCGCGAATGTAGTCGAAGAACGCGTCTCGCTCATCTTTCAGCATCTCATGGCTCAACATGGGCGACTGAAGTTTTGCTGACGATTGCATAGGAGGCAACAGGGTGTTAAGCATGCCCACGCAGTTGAGCTTGTTGAAAGGCTGTATTGACAGCTCGTTGATCATGATCTGTTCCGAGATAGTTAGTACGTGTGTGGCATAATAGTAGACAAGATGGCTTACCCATCGTCGCAGTCCAAGGTACAGCTGAGCGTAGTAACCCTCAGCCTTCTTGTTTTTGCCTTCTACGTTTCGGACCCAAAGAGCGATGCCCGGGAATCGCTCAGCCATGTTCTCGATGTCGGACTCATATGTGTCTGCGTGAATGTGGACTCTCTCGAAGGCGGCGACCATTTCCCTGCGCCTCCTGTTCTCCAAGTCCCGCAGGTAGTCGAGAGATGTTAGTGCTTGAGGGAAGTCGACGAGCGCAAGGGAGGCGTGGAAGCACCGGCCAACAAAGTTGACGATGAAGGTTGGCGGTAACGAGCTAGGTTGTGTGGGCAGCGAGTTGAGGTGGGTCATGAGCTGCGACGTGAAGCTGACACTGGCAGACTCGGCGCCAGTCCAAGCCAAGCTCCCATCAACTGGCGAAGAGTCGCCAGAGCTGCTGGTGGGTGTTGGCGCGCGTGAAAGATCCTTGGGGAGAGGCTGGGCTCGCGGTACGCAGTTGAGTGTGTACATGGTCCGTAATGGGATCTCGTAGCTGGCTGGGTACTGTAATACGTGCTCGAGAATGTAGGACATTGACGTGGCAGTCGTGTCGTCCGACCCATTGCGGGAATGTGTCGAAGACATCGTCGCGATGTTGGTTGTGGGAAGTTGGGGTGTGGTTTGTTGTGACGGTGTTGGGGTAACGCCGCTAAGCTTGAAGCAGCCCGTGCCACAATACAGCAGAGAGAGACAACAGATGCGGTTGGAAAGGTGCTTCAGACAGGCCTGGTTTTCGAAAAAGGTGGAGGTTGAAGAGATGATAAACAGTCCGTGAGTTGCAGTGCACGCGAATGAGCGTGGGGTTGCTGGGATGCCAGTGGATTAGGGAAAGACAGAGGGCGTGACGGAGCGGCAGATGCCAGAAGCGAGAAAAAGGAAGAGCAAGTGTGAAACTGCCGTGTGAAATGCAATGGCTCTTGTCGCGTTCAAGTCGAGTCTGGTCGGGTGGGTGGTTGCGGACAGTTCGAGACGACGATCCCGGTCTGGCGTCCGGTTTGGGAATGGCAACAAACGCAGTGGGAGCTTGGGCAAGGTAGACCAAAGGAGGGGCACACGCAGCCGAGGGTGGCGACGTCAATTGCTGGTACAGAAGAAAAAGACAAAAGGCAGTCGCGGGCGGAATTCGGGGTGGTGAGGTTCTGAAGAGGAGTCGAGGAGGGTAAGCTGTGGGCTCGAAGGATTTTCTTCTGGACAAATGGTCTTCAAATCGGCGCCACACACTTGCAATCAACCGTAACGCGACGACCGCGCGCGGACCAGCGCAGGGATTATGAACCATGTGAAGCGTGGCAGGGGACGGGGAACGGGATTAGCGTTAGTGGACACGGGGAGTCTGGGATGGCTTCTTAGGCGTTGCTAGCGCGGCCTCTTTCTGCCCGCCTGCAGCTTCGAGAGACGTCGAAGCCGAAGCCGAAGCCCCGGTGCAGCTCAGGCACACCCATGACGATGTAGTTGGGGCATGGGGGCAGTCGTTTCTCATGATTCAGGCCTCGTCTCGTGCGATTCAGCCATTGTTTCCATGCGCCAGGAGTGCGGCCCTTCTGCCCTGAGGCTCTCATAAACGCGCCCTGCGTCTCCTGACACTCCGTTCTGGCCCTCGCAGAGCAGTACCGTGGTTCAGGCCGCGTGTCGGATATTATCACGGCCTAGCACCAGCTGAAAGTCACGTTCTTACGCAACTACTGTTCTTCGTCTCCACGCGAACTCTGGCCTTAGCTCCCACGCTGTTCGCACTTGCAAATTCGACGGCACCACTGGGCTACCCACCGGCACCGGTGCCATGACCGCAATACTGGAAGCCTCCGCAGTTTCTCCTGACCATTATCTGGACCTGCAGGCTAGCACCTACAGTGGAGAAGTGCGAAAAGGCACAGTAGCCCACCACTAACGGCTCAGGGAATCTCAATCTCGGCCAATGAGGTAAATGTGCGAAGCAGCCGGGGAAGCCTCCGAAGCCAAGAATATGAGGCCACGAGGGAATTTACACTATTTCGAGGCCGCACGGTCGCTCCTCCCACTCAGATTTTGCCCTTCGTATCCATCTAGTGGGGGTTCCCAAGCCTAGTTGGTTGTAAACTCTGCAGCCCAATATTGTCACAGCTGCTGAGGCAGCTGTACATAATAAGGTGGTGATCGAGAGGATTGCGGCCGAGCGAGGGCGTTGGCCGGCTCCTTTGCCTCCAAGTGGTTCTCACGCTTAGCCATCGCTACACGAAAAGGGTACCTTGCAGAAACGTACGAGCCAAGCCCAAAAGTTCCCGCGTATCGCACACCCATGATCGTGCACCCCATACCTATCGCACGAAGACACTGGTTTCTGGTGAGACGTGGACAAGAGAACACTGCACGACTAAATACCCGCGTCTTTGCTTGGGCAGACAGCTTCCAGAAATGTGTCGAGGTACTGCTACCACATCGTATGTTACGAGCATGATCCACTCACTCTGCCGTGCAAAAGCGTCGAGGCACAGAAAAACTGGGTAACCGCTGCCGGTTCATCGGACCAAGTCCGATGTTAACGATTGAAACCCATAAATCTGCCAGACAATAGTGTCTGTTTCTGGGCAAGGGGCGGAGGGATTTGTACCGTCATGGTATCCACGCCGCATTGCCAAGGTACCCTTGAACTGGCGATACCTAGCCCAGGCGGCGCGGTAGTTCTCAAACAAGGGCTACCGACAAAACGTTCAACCGAACCCCCTCGGCGGGAATCCTCATCGTGGCCAGCGGGAGCGAGCGAGCGTCTTATCGTAAAGATGATAGGTATCACGGGATAAATTGAGACAACGTTGCTCGCATCGTAACCGATGGATACAGCAAGGGTTATTACGCCCTCCCCACAATCCAGGTCCATAATTTTTCCAATAAGCAAAATCTCAACGTCTGGATGAGGCTGTAGTTGTCCGCAACGAGAACCCCGTGCCTCTCAACACCAGGTAGTCATCTTGCTCTGCGTATCTAGACCAAACACCCTCGCTAGGTATCATGCAGGTACCGAGCTGTGTGTAACTTTGGTGCGCAAGCCACCGCTCTGATCTGGCATCGCAGCACACGTCGCTTCGCCAAAGAACAGCACCATCCATGTTGAATCCTCTTACTCACTTAGTCATTCACTCACTCAATCGTCACCAAACATACATCCAACATCAACAATCTCATCGAACGGCGCCGTAATACACTTAATCTCCGACCCGATCTTCAACGGTAGAGACCAGGTACCTGGACATGCATCATGTCTCCCACCAAAGACCAGAACCACCAGGAACGCGGACTGCGACGCCCAGCCAATCGTCTGCCGGCCCGATCAAGCGACGTCCAAATAATGTAACGGCTGTTGCCCATTGGATGGGGGGACACGGCGACGCAAGATGTTGCGCAAGACTTGGTATAAGAGCAGGGTTGATGGATGCTGCTGTGCAAGGACATGCACTCTGGAAAAGAGGAGGCGCAGCCACAGAGTCGTGGGTATCTGTCGCACGTAAGCGAAGAACGCTGAGCGTCGTGCTCGCCGCGAATACGTAGTCATACAGTGAGTAGAGTGATGTAATGTCTTGATGTCACCGTTGCAAACTTGTTCGCCATGGATGGCTACACTATGTAGATGATAGCACTTGGAAGAGGATGATGAGACTGACGTTATGCTTGAAAATGTGGTTTGCATTATGTACTGTGACTTGGCTTCTTACAGACACGCCATATGCACCACCAAATGCTCATAGGATGGTCTTCGCTAACACAAACCAATTTTCCTGCACTGAGACTTTCTAGAACAAGTCTAATAGGTCTTGGTTGCTCTTCTTGCTTGGCTCACCACCCAACTGCTGTGTTGCCGGTGGAGGCTGGTTTGCCTGTAAACTCATGTCTGCAAATCCGTTCATTATGTCATCGTTGCTCATTGATGCGTTAGGAGCACCCGCTGCTGCACCACCACCATCTCCGAACAAACCAAGTAGGTCATCCATAGTTGATGGAGGTTGAACTGTAGTATTGGTCGATGGAGACGCGACGCGTTGTGGTGTGCCTGCCAAGCCCTCTAGACCCGATTGCCCTAGGACAGGTTGCTTTTGCAACGAAGCTGGTGCAGAGCCATCGAAATCGATATCCAATAGATTCTCCATATTTGTGGAAGGCGGTGCCTTTCCAGCCACTGCCGCAGCCGCTGCTGCGGCAGCGATCGGGTTTTCTCTTGCTTCTTCTTGTTGCTCCCTAAGTTGCGATCAGTACATGTCACGTTTGCTAGGCAGAGTAGAACATACTCGATCGCGGCGCGCTGCATAGCCTCGGCGCCAAATCGGCCTTGCCCGAGGAATGCTTCCGGCGGCTTGTGGTATACAGACGCCAGGGTGGAGAGTTCAGCCAGAAGACTGTCTAGAAGCTGAGGAGGATGGGATTTGATGGTAGATGTGATGGGAGGTTTATCAGAGAGTACGATATCCTGCATGCATTAGTTATAGACTTCATATTAGTCTTCAAAATACTCACCTTGGCTATTTGAGGGTCACTAGAGAGTAGTCGCCAATAGACATAAGCTCGGTCTCGGATGTCAGGGTTATCATTCTCTGCAGTCGCTGCTTGCAAAACCTTCGTCACCAGGCCTTGTGCTTGATCTGGTTTCTTCAGGAATAGTTTGACCACAGCCGTGAGGATCTGGAGTTGAGTCTGAAGACAATCAGCCATCGTTCTTTTGTCTTCCTCATACGAAGCAGCCAAACTTACCTGTGTAAACTCCTCCGCAAAAGTGTCTACAAAATTGGACAGTATTTCTCCAGCATTGTCAATCTTCTCGGCGTATTCTCCCACAATCCAGATCAGAGAGGCTCTGGCATTGGGCTCGTCAAGTTCATCGATGCATTGGCAGAGCGTCGGTATTATCCCCTCGTACCCAGGGTACTTTCGGAAGATATCCTTGATCACCACTACCGCTTCTTGGACGACGTAGTTGACTTTGGTATTGATCAGATCAAGCAGCGTGTTGACGCACTTCTCGCTAGCGCTCTCGATCTTGATTGCGACCTGCCCGATAGCCTTGACGGCTCGTCGGACGAAATCCATATCCACTTCCATGGCATATTCTTTCAATTCCGCAAGCAATTGATCGACATTTTTGTCGTTCGCTATCCGTACCATTATCTCAAGCTTCGTCATCTTCAGGTAGGGAGGGTCATTGTATTTGCAGAAAAATACTCGCATCTCTTTACTAAGAATGTCCGATTGCTTCTGGAGGAGGAGGTCGATATTTCGGAGGGCAACGTACTGGACTTCCGGCGCAGAGGACACGAGCGTGACTACAGCGTATCAGTAAAGGTTCAATTGCCACAAAGATTCAGACGTACCCAATGGCGGTGCCATCTTTTTGGCATACGACTTGGTCAACTCAGGAGGAATGAACCGCATGTGCAGGAAGACGACCTTGACAGCGGCCAGCACGACACTCGGATTGACGTGCTGGAACTGGGGAACAACCCGTTCGCAGATATGTTCCGCCTCCTTGACATCCGCAGCCTTGTAATCCGCCAAAGTTGTGAGGATGGTGACTCTGCCCCATTCGGTACATTCGTTGAGCGCCAGAAGCATCTTCTTGAGTGTCGCGGCAGTAATGGTAAGGGCCTTTGTTTCTGGTGCTGCCTCCTGAATCTCTACCAAGGCGGTGACCGAGTTTGCAACGACCATGGGGTTGGGGTCGCCTACCAACTCCTGTAATTGCTCTAAGAAGCCGTTCTCCAAGCATAGGGCGGGAGAGAGGTCGAACAGCTTAGCCACACACAGAGCTGCTGTTTTTCGCACGTATGGAGACTCATCCCTCAGCGTTTTCCGCAATGGTTCCTCCATGTAGTCCGTCATCTTGTCGACGCGAATGCAGCCCATGGTCCGTATCGCCAGCGCTCGAACCAGAGGATTTGGGTCTTCCGAATCTTGTACGAATGTATTGACGGCGAGGATGCAGAGGTCGGGGTGTGATTTCGCGTAATTCCTAAAGAGCTCATTAGCTTCTCACGCTCGCTGTCGTCTCCAGCGATTCTCACATAAGATACAGGTACACCAGCTTCTTCTGGTCCAGGTCTGCCGTTGCGATGTTCTTCAGTACGTCGGGGAACAGCGCAGACACATCCTTGCCCAGGGTCATGGACATGATGGTCTTTTGGATCGCTTCTTTCCTGGCACAGTCTCAGTAATGTCGTGATGCCAGTCGCTTTGGCGCAAGCGCTCACCGTTCGTAGGCATATTGAGAGCTGGAAGCGTGGTCAGTTGTGAACAGCCATGTCTAATGCTGGGGTAGCTCGTACACCAGACCTGCCCTCAGCTCAAATGTCTCTCCCTTCCTGGGCGCCGCAAAAGCACCTCTTATCCTGTTGACCGCCATCCTTGCGCTGCAAAGGTAGAGACCAACACCTCAGCCAAACCCCTCTTGCACCAGCAACGTCGATTCGTGAGGGTTCGACTCGTCTGTGGCGCGGTGGGCTTTCAGGTTTCTCCGATGTCTCAGGCCTTTAATTCAGTCAGGCCAGGGTGAACGTCGACTTCAACACTATCAAAGTCGTTGTTCGTGGAGCCTGGGATTCGCTGCATGGTGCCTGCCACATGGATGATGAGTGGGCCCGTGCGCCACCGCCGTCTGGAGCTTCTGCTCTCCGCCCTGGCATCGTCACGACATTGCAAGGCATCGAAATGGTGAGTGGATTATGTATTTGCATCTCCGACGTCACATCTGATTGAATCTCTTAGGCCTCGAACTTGCCCAATCTGCGGCGTCTTTTCGTCGAGGGTCGCACTGATGCGGAGGAGAGCGCATACTCGAGGAAAGCTGTATGCCTCTGGAACCCTGCCCACCATATTAAATGTCTACTAATACACACGACAACAGTTCTACAATCTTGCTCTCTTTATGTCTTCTATAGCAGTCTTCAGCCTAGTAGCCCAACGCATGACCTTTAGGAAAGTGGTTGGTTCTTAAGAGCGTCGAGAAGCAATCATTTTCATCATTTGAACCGTTCAGAGGATGTTTAAAAGGCAACTCGTCACATCCGCTGCAAACTCTTCCAACTGTACGACGGCGATGCATGTCATTGACTTTAGTTGGAAAGAGGGTACCAACCAGGACTATTGAGTCACAGTTTTTCAATTTTACAGCTTTTCGGAATGCATCAAGATGGATTTCTCCATGATCAGTCAGACCAACCTACCCTTCACAACACACAATCTCACCGCCCGCTAGTGTTGAATATTCTTATGTCGACCTTTTTGTTATGACGGTGGAAGGAAGGACATCCAGTGTTGAAGCGAATCTCTCACGAGGCCTAGACAATCCATTTCTGGTTAACCTATCGCTATTTCCAAGAGGGGCCAGAATCGGACAACAAGACACGGACAACAAGGGACGATATGATGGAAGGTAGAGTTTCGTACAAACTTCCTCTGCGACGCCAATACGATCGTAACCCTGTAGTAGAGACGATGACAACGACCAACCACTCTTCAACAGAAAATGGAATGAAAGGTACCCTAAAAAACGCCAAGTACGGGAAACGCTATCGAACATCGGTGGCTTTGGGTGGCAGTGCCCAATACCTTACTTTTGAGCGCTACCATATTGCTCTTGGCTACTATCCTCGAGACGAAAAAGAGCCTCCTAACGTAAACCCCTTGGCTGTGGCAACACCATCGTGTGACGTGACTGAAGGCGAAGGCGAATGCGAGGATCTCACGCCGGACGCTTCACAGAACGAAGTGGATACAAAATGTAATCACATGGTCGTGTGCAGGAGACGGTAGACTGGTTGATGTTCAACCCACCAGACGCTCGCTCTAGTTCCACGTCTCTACACATAGGCTATCTACGGTAACCGCTTGTAGCGCATCGTGATGGTTTTCAGTCGGCATCTCATCTGATTTGTATAGGGGGTATTAAGATTCCAACTGATTCGCCATACTTTCGCGTTCAATCTCACGTCTGCGCCACACCTCGCAGGTGGCTGGTGAGAGTCATTCAGGCACCCAGCCACGATGACTCGATCGATTGCCGCAACACAAAACATACGCACCACCCACATCTCATACGTTTGTTTTTCTTTCTTTCACCGACATGACCGTCAGCGGATCTATTGACACCTCAAACCTCGGTGCTATGCAATCCATCCCGCGGGCCTTGCCCACCGAACTATGGCTGCAAGTTCTCGAAAATGTACGCGATCCTGAATATCTCTGGACTACGGTGCGCCATGTATCCCTACAACACAAAGCCATGATTGAGCGGATTTTCACATCAACCTACCTCCCCGTTCTCTCCATCTCCTTGTCGCTTCCACGGCGCGATCCAACAACCGGAGCTCTACGCTGGCCCGGCGTGCCCATCCCGAAAGCCCAGATCACCATGGCGTTTAATCGCCTCAGTGCGGACCGACGGCACGTCGTCCTCGTATCCCCAGTGATACTTACGGATGGCGCAAACATCAAAAGTGTGGAGGAATTGAAAAACACGTCCGCACTATCCAAGGAGCGACTCGAAGCGGCGCCGGCTTGGGTCAGCATGAACAAGAACTCACTAGCAGGACTATCAATGCGCCTACCAATGTGCATTGAATGGGACGAGGTGCAGAAGATCTGGGTCTGGCAAGTCGAGTGGAGAACATTCGTCACGAGGTTCTACGAGAAGAAAAACAAAAAGAGACTCAGCGACGCACAAAAGAATTCGCGAGCAAACCATACTCCCCGGCATGGACGCAGGTAACTCGGCAAACCGATGATTCGACTGGGAGATTTGGGTGTTTGTTTACTTTTGCAGTCTAGCTAGACAATGACGCGGTGGTGGTGGTGGTGGTGGTGGGCTGTATTGTCTGGTCGGCAGCCGAGACGACTTGGCATGCTTCGGCGCTTCGAGGCATGTATGTCTGTGGCAGACTAAGACCGTGAACAGAGCCTGAGGCATACTTGATACTGTGGTGCCCCACAGGTGTATAAGCCATGCTCCACATCTCCACACTACGACACCCCACTCATAGACAAAATGGCGAATGACTTCTACACCTGCGGGGGCATCACAGTGCAGGCGACATAAAAACGCATGAGGCACATCTGAAACTCGCCTTTCGTTGACTGGGAAAGCTGGCAGTATGCTGTCCGTATATCACAGCACTAGCACTACATTACAGCCCAGACCTGTGGAGAATAGCGCAGTGATAAAAAAAGATAGAGCATCTACACCTATTAGCCTCGCTTGGACAGTAAGAGAAGCGGTGTGTTGGCACAAAAACTTGGGATACGCTGGAACTCTGGCGTTGCAGGTTTCCTAGTCGATCGAGAAGACTCACAGTGCGAGAAAGTGGAATTTGATACATTTAGCAAAGAGTTTATACGTTGAAAGCGCAGTGAAATACCTAAGGAAAATGAAGAAGATATAAGTTCATAATACTAGCCCAATGAAGCGCTTCACCCATTCTCCATAGAGTGACCTTTGCAACTCTGGCCAGCGTGAAGAGCACTGCTCTTCATAACCAGATCTCTTGTTCTGTCTTAGAGAAGCGCGATACCTGAAAGTTATAGGCACATGTCAGGAAGTTTGTTTGAACCAGCCAATATTACCTGTGTGTCCATGCTCTAGTGGTTGATAGTGCGCTCGGCGAAGCTGCGACGTCTTTGAAATACGCTCCTTCCACGTCCAGCTCCACGTCCACCACCTCCGCCTCCGCCCCTGCCGCCTCCCTGCTGTGCTTGTTGCGCCTGTTGTGCCTGCTGTGCCTGCTGAGCTTGTTGAGCTTGTTGTGCTTGCTGCTGACCAGTGTTGCCTTGAGCGGCCTGTCCCTGCGCTGCCTGTTGATTTTGACCATTTGCAGCAGCTTGACCCCCCTTGCCTCCCTTGTTGTTATTACCCCCACCAGCCGTAACCTGGAACCTAACGCAGTCATCTTGAGCTCCACGTTGAGCTACAGGCATGAGTACAGGCTGGTGGTTGCTTGAAGAAGTCATGGAGCAGACGCGATAGAAGCCCTCTGGAAGACCGTCGGCGAGATCGGCGCTGAGGAGACCGTTGCCATTACCAGCATCGTTGATGCCCTTGAAGAAGGCGAAGGTCTGAGCATCCAATGGTTTCGTAGGGTTGGCACTTCCGCCGAGATCCTGGACTGTGATGTGGGTGTGACCGACCACTTTGCCCCCCGTGAGGGCCTGGGGAGCGGAGTAGTATGTGTTGTCCGGGTTTGTAAATGTTCCGGCTTGCAGATTGGCGATTTGGACGGAAAACTTGATTGCGGTGTTGGGCGCGATAACCTGGTTGTTTTGTGGGTTGGTGAAGACGGCAGACACCATCTGAGTTGCGGATGGTATGTCTCCCATGGCTATAGCATAATTAGCAGCTATTTCATGTACGTGAAGGGGCGGACTTACGAATGCCGTTACAAGACCCTGCACGAACCTGGAGGCCATTTGTGATGGTCTTGCCGGTACAAAAGTTTATGAAGTTGGCATTGTCACTGGAGAGATTAGTACTCTGTACTTCGAACCGTATGTGTGTACGCTTACGTATCGGAGGCGGCTTGACCAGCCTCAGCATCTTTGTCTAGACCACTAGACTGACTACCAGTCTGCACGTTTTTTGGATCGAGTGTCAACCCCTGGCCCTTTTGGGTGCCTGTGGCGGCGTCCTGCTTCCCTGTTTGACCAGACTGTTTGGCACTTCCTGCTCCGGCACCTGCTGCTCCGGCACCTCCCCCTCCGAACTGAGTTCCCTGACCTGGAAACCCTCCGAACTGAGCTTGAGCTACACCGGCGACGAGCAGTAAAGATATCGTGGTAGAGAACCGCATGATGGTGGTGCAGAATGCGGACTAAATAAAAGTTAAGATGGAAAGAATCCGACTCGCGGTGTACTTGAAAAGAAAACAGATACGTTCAACGTGATCTGAGGAAAAGAATTAGAGGAAGCAAACAAAGGAGCGTAACCCTCGATCGACAGTTCTCAAGTACAGATGAACTCGCAGCTGAAAGTAGTGGGCATTCGAACAACATCAGCGAATACGGCATCATCTATAAGTCCCTTGGCGGCATTCACAAGCAAGGAAAACTCGGTAAGGCGGCAGGTGGTTCCTTGGGCCTGAAACCTGTCAAGGAAGCGCGATACGTCTCACGACCTGCCATGCAAGCCCGTTTAGAAGAACCCCACAGGGTGCGGGAGCCAACAGGCGCCATAATCTTGACTGAGGCCGTAACGGCAGCCTTGTGGAGTGAGGGTCTACAAGGCATTGAGAAAAAGTCGCTGGAAACTGGTGGTGTGTGAGGTCTGACGAAGATCACATTTGGAAGCATGCATTGTCGCGGGCGTGATGGGCTAGCCATATTAGGGAAGCGCTTGCCCTTTCCCGGACCACAACTTCATCTTTCGACAAGCACACTCAAACCTTTATGATGCCTGGCCATGTGGTCGGCGCCAACCGAACGCTTGAAATGCGTCTGATCGACGTTGTTACCCGCTGTTAGTGGCTTCGTTGACAGTCGGGACGATGCTTCACACACTTGCTCTCTGCTACGGCCCCGGGTCACGACCATCTTGACAACGATTGGGCAGACAGAAGAGAATTTCTTGCGCCTACTCATACACCCCTTGAAAATGAATATGTCATCAGTACCTACAAAGATTGTGACAGATGACATGACGGAGTATTCTGAAGCAGCAAACAGACACTGTGCATCATGGACAGACGTACTTCTTCCGTCTCAGAGAGATACAGATACGATCGCAGTCAATATAGCCTCATCGACGATACTGTAGAGTATGAGCTGAGTTTTTCGCCTCATAGAATTAGCATTGACCGACAAACTGGCTGAATATCTTTCACCGGTGAACAGATCTCACGGGGAGATCTTGACAAGTCGGTCTATCCCTACAATCTGCACACAATGAAGAGAATGCATTATACAAGGATCCAGAGACGATGTAAGTTTTACCCCAGAAAGACCTGACATCTGATAGATTGTCAATTGTGTAACAAGGGTTCACTACATGTGCCGCTGTTCGACAATGTGACGCCCCTTTCATACCGTCAACCGTCCCTCCATGACCTGCACTGCGCCGCCCTCGAGATACAGCTCCGAAACAGAACCATCCTCCTTAGTCACAACGTCGATGGATATCTCACTCCGCCTGCCCATCTCAACACCCTGCACCATCTCGTACCTGAGCGTCTTGTTCGGCCCACCCTCCGTCAAAGCCAAGTATGCAGCCAGATCGCTGGCCGCACTACCCGTTGCTGGATCTTCCAGCTGACCAATAATCATCCTGGTTCGCAGCCTCGTCACACCATCTTCACTCTTGCCTGTCTTGACGTAGAAGTACATACCAACGAGCGTCTCGGTCCATCCCGCATCTAACCTGTCGTTTGTAACATTCCGACCAGACAACGCTGCTGCACCGAGTGCCTCCTCGCTCTCGAGTTCAACAAGGGCAAATGTCATACCCTTGACTATGGAGACTATGGGATAGTCGTCCTTGGTCTGGATCTTACTCTGCTGCTGAGCTTCCGCGAGCTTGGGCTGGACGTGGAACAGCTCATCGCGAGTCAATTTTCTCTTGTGAATATGACTGTAGAAGGGATCGTCAGTTTCAATCCAATACCCAGCAAATTCAAGGCGAAAACGCACACATTATGAGGAATACCCGCCCTGGCCATCCCCTTCCCAACATCATACACCAACCCCACACTCCCAGCCTTGAGCGCGAACTTGCCCTCCACCACCCCATCCTTCACACCGCGTTCCCGCGCCACGCGCCCCAGGATATAACACGCCGTGCCTACCGTCGGATGGCCCGCGAACGGCAACTCCCTCGTCGTCATGAAGATGTCCACCGTCCACGCATCGTCCTGCGCATCTTGGCTCGCATCCGCGCTCTTCTCGTGCAGGAACGTCGTCTCCGAGAGATTGAATTCCCGGGCGATGGTCTGCTTTTGCTCCTGGCTCACGTGGACGCCATGAGGGATGCGGACGATAGCCAGTGGGTTCCCAGCATAGGGAGTCGAAGTGAAAACGTCGACGGTTGTGAAGTCGAGGTGCACGGGTGAAGACATGACGGCCTGGTATGACTTGATGGTGTTTGTGTTTTTGAGATGCTTGTACTGTACTGCACTGCACTGCAAGATGTCCTTTTAAGTAGAGTAGGGTTGACTCATTTCCCCGCCCGTCGTCTGCAAAGACTCATACCTAGATGCATCTTGGAATACGGGTAGATAGCTGCAGCGGCTGACAAATCGAGACTTGAACTGTGAGAGCCACATTATTCATGTCGTGAGGTAATTTGGCCTCTCACTCGTCTACGAGTGACTGCAAACTGATATCTCCTGCGACGCAATGAGACGTGCGGTTTGGCGTGGTGACGTAATTTAGCACCGAGTCTGGTACGGCCAAGCGCGCCTTTCATATTGATCATTTTTCTATGCGAAGATGAACGTTGCTTCCGCTCAGTATCTTCACATACGACCATAGGACACTGAAAATAGAGCTTCCCGTTCGCTCAGCTGTACTCAAGCAGTGTACCGGCGGATTAGTAATTTCGTGGGTGACCAGAAGTGAATTCCCGCTGTTGTATGTTTTTGCCATGTTTTTTTGCTCACGATGGTGTTATGGCTTGGGGAGTATCTTGTCCGAGGCCTTCTTCACGTAAATGCTAGGTTCTCGTATGTTTTGAACAGGTATTCTAGGACAGTCTGAACAAATTGGTGTAGTCCTCAAAAGCTTCAATTTTGCACTTGGTGATTCATATAGGGTTCAAGATGATGAAATAATGCTGAATTACTTGCCTATGCAGAGGACTCACCACAAACGAACACATTTGGTGAGAGTTTGATAGACAGAGTCAAAAGTGTTGGATGAATGCTGTACTGTACTTCCAAGTCTTGTTCTGACATCTATTCAACGAAGTCAATATCCAACCAAGCACAGTTCAATTGTGTTAGCTCATACTTCGATGCAAGACTGGGGGAGAGACAGGTTGAGGTTTGAAACATAGTTTAAAGTGGTATACATGCCCCTGCAAAATGTGAGCCTCCCAAACTGCTTTTCGCTTTCGCTCTCGCAAATGCCAATCCGCACACGGCGATTGCTTTTCGGGGGAAAAGGGCCATCCTGTTCGCCAAACGCCTCGCCAAATGACGTGTTTCTCTCAGTCTCGCTGTTGAGACGCATGCAACGGGCCTCGTAGTCGCGATGTGCTCGTCGTCTGTTTCCTCGCCCACATGACCTGTCTCATCTCATCCTCTTGCTGCAGCACACGGCCAACAATTGTTTTCCAAAATTCTCAAATAACCCATCGGTAACTCGCATATCGTCCTGCTGTCTCGGACTTGCGGATGATCTTGACCACGGCGCCTCTCCTAAGGCC
Organism: Dothidotthia symphoricarpi CBS 119687; assembly: GCF_010015815.1. Classification (NCBI taxonomy): domain Eukaryota; kingdom Fungi; phylum Ascomycota; class Dothideomycetes; order Pleosporales; family Dothidotthiaceae; genus Dothidotthia; species Dothidotthia symphoricarpi. Next base: position 1,468,446 of record NW_022985008.1, read on the forward strand.
CAGGTACTTGGCAACGGGGTCCGTGGACTGGATTCGAGGCAGCTGTGTCTGCTTCAATCGGTAGCGCGAGAGTAGCTGGGCCTTTTCCTCCTCGCTCAGCAGCACGTGCTTGGGTACTAGCTCGTGCTTGGTGATGTTGACCAGCAGATCCTGCTCGACAAAGACCTCGACACCGCCCCGTGGGCCCTCGCTCATGCTACCAGAGCCGCGCAGAAGTCGGATGGCCATGCCCGTCATGGGCTTCACGGTGACCATGATGCCCGAGTAGAAGTTGCCGTTGAGCAGATGGCCCATGTAGTCGCGCAGCTGTTTCAGGCCGACGTTCTCGTCGCTGTTGAACTCGACCCACATAGTGCCGATCTGGGGCTGTGGGTCGGACTCTTTCTTGGTAGGGACGGCGGTGTATCGGCGGAGCATGTCTTCGCTGGGCTGGCAGGAGAAGTTGAGGCGCGAGCGGCTGCGACGAGGTTAGTGACGCGTCTCGGAGGCCTGGCAATGGCAAGGAGAGGAAAGGCTGCAGCTGCGTACTCTGGCTCGCCGTCTTCGCGCGCATATCTCCGCGCAAATTCCTCCAGCGACATCTGCATGTCATCGTCGACAACCATATAGCCCTTGAACAGTGTCAGCGCGCTGCCGTGGCTCTGCTGGATGCGCATGTCCAACGAACCCGGTCGTGCATCATCTCCTTTGCTGTGCGCCAGACCCTCCACATGCGGATCAGGCTCGGTCCATACTGCGCTCGTTCGTCGGCCATGGTGGGTAGTGGCGCGTCGGGGTGCGTCGGGGTTGGGAGAGGAATGCGGGTTGGTGGGAATGGCGGGCGTCGAGTGCAAGGCACCTTGTCGCGTCAAAGAAAATGTTCGAGAGCCTCGCTCGCGGCTGGTCTTGGCTGCGTCCTACGCTACTGCCGCTTTCGCCTAGCACGAGTCGGAGCTCGAGCTCAGACTGCCCCGCCGACTCGGTCGCCGATATTCAGACCATGGCCTCCTCCAGCGAAATACCAAACCTCAAGACACTCCTCACAGCCCGGAGCGGAGGACCATCACGTGGGCGAGGACGCGGACGAGGTGGGCTGGGCAGCTCTCGCGAAGAACAGGAGCAGATCAGAGACAATGCCGTCAAGGGAACCGACCAAGATGCTGCGGGGAGCAGGGTGAGCTGCGTCGAGCTTGGCTACCTGCACGATCCGTATGCGAAGCTGTTCGCGACACAGCCTGCGACAAGGAGGCTGCCTCTGCTGAATAGAGGTATGCATCTTGCAGTGTCCTCTTTCGAGTGGGTAGCTGCTGACCTGCACAGGGTCCTATGTCCGTACTTCTGCCATTGACCTTCTGGTCGCAAAGTTCCTCACCACACATCCCTCGTCTTCGAAGCAGATCGTATCGCTCGGTGCTGGTACAGATACGCGCTTCTTCCGCCTCCGCGATGCCTACCCGGACACGCGAATAATCTATCACGAGATCGACTTTGCTTCAAACACAGTCCCCAAGATTGCAAGCATACAAAGGCACCCGCTCCTGCACCAAAAACTGCCACACGTGCCATCGAGCTCGTCGTCATACCACTCAGAGACGTACAACATCCATGCGCTCGACCTGCGCTCTCTCGCAGACTCCTCGCAAGAGACGCCGCTGCCCCAGCTGCCAAATCTAGACCCAAACACACCCACCCTGATCCTCTCAGAAATGTGCCTGATCTACCTCCAGTCCTCCACAGTACAGTCCATATTATCGACCCTCCTGACCAAATACTTGCAGCCCACGACTCCCGCCTCGCTGATCCTCTACGAGCCCATCCTACCCCAAGACGCATTCGGCAGGACCATGATATCCAACCTGCAGACGCGCAACATCCACCTCCCTACTCTCACCGCATATCCTACACTGGGCGACCAACGTGCACGGCTACAAGGCTACGGGTTCAAGGCAGGCGCAAGGGCCGCAGACACGAACTTTATATGGCGAAGATGGGTCAGCGAGGAGGAGAAGGAGCGAGTTGCGGGGCTGGAGATGTTGGATGAGCTTGAGGAGCTCGAGATGCTGCTGAAGCACTACTGTGTCGCCTGGGGCTGGAGAGACGGCGACGGCGACGTGTTTACGAAGGCTTGGGCTGATGTTGGAGAGCAAGGTGGAGGGTGATCGTATTGGTCCAAGAAAAGTATCATCTTAATAATATTTCTTCTATTCCCATCACACAATCAAAGTATACCAATCTGCATCTACATGCACGAGGGCCAGAAAGTGAATGGCACACACGTGCGTTCGCGACACGCTAAGCCCTAGGCGCTTTGTTCAGGCACCGCATTGCACTCCGCATTCGCAACAACCAACAAGCCCACGCCGTCGCACGCCTCTGCAAGCTTGCTCGTCCATACGAAAAATCCTGCAAAACCTTGAAAATGCTGTAGACACCTCTGACACGTCGAGCCCTGGACCCGCCATATTACTCCTAAACACATAGTCAACAACAAACAGACACGACCAAACACAATGGCGCGCAAAACATTCGAGCCAAGCTTCGACTTCTTCACCGGAATCGAAGCTCAACCTCCAGCGCCTTCAGTTCGAGAACCGTTGCGCGAAACATTTCGAACGACCTTGCGCACCACACAGAATGCGCCGCACACGGTCGTGTCCTCGGATCCCGCCAACGAAGAGCTGCGCGCACAGCTCAACACGCTGCGATATGAACTCGATACCGCGAAACAGGAGAAGGAGATGATGAAGCTGGAGCATGCCCAGGAGATTCGAGACACACAGAACCGCGCAGAGACCGACTTTCGGAAAGCGCAACAGGCGGAGACGGCGAACAATCTCACGGCGAAGAAGCATGAGGCGCTGGCAAGGGAGATGTCGGAGGTGCAGAGGCGCGCTGCGAACGAGAGGCAGGATCTGGAGAGGCGGTTGAGGCAGAGCCAGGAGAAGGCGCAATCGCTGCAGGAAGAGTACGACGAGGTCAAGGAGGACCTGGCGACGTCGCAGCGACAGAGCGAGCACAAATACAACAACCTCCAGGCGGAGCACAAGGCGCAGAAAGACAGTGTCGAGGACATGCAGTCTGATCTGGCGGCAAAGGTCAATGCACTGCAGACGGCGCAGAAGAAACTGGGGCAGAAAGAAGAGGAGGTTGGCCAGCTAGAGGCAGAGGTGCTGCGACTCAAGGCCATCACCGGAGATGCAGAAACCCTGGCAGTCATCAAACGAGAACTCTCCGACCAGGTCGCGCACATCAAGAAGCTAGAGATTCTGACAAGAGAGCAGAACACGGAGCTCAAGCAGTACCGGAAGCAGCACAAGGCTATTGAGGTCGTTGAGGAGGAGAAGAGGACACTTCAGACAAAGTTGCGAATGATGGATGATGTGCAGAGGCAGCTAGGGGAGTCTGAGCTGAGGCGACAGATCCTGGAGGAGGAGAGGGATTCATGGACGTCGTATCTTGAGAACTCGACCGAGACACATGGCGAAACACAGTTCGAATCGCCAGAAGATCTTGCACGCGCCTTTGTTCAGGAGCGTCTAGAGAAGACCGACCTCTTGAACAGACTGGGCGAGATCAAGCCGGAGCTCACAGTCAAAGAAGCCAACATCCAGGTCCTCGAAGACGAGAAAGCCAAGCTACAAGCTGAGATCCAGCAACTGAAAACCTCAAACAACAACAGCGCACCCAACGCCAACGAGGCGAAAGCTCGCGCAAGGTTGGAACGGCAGAAGGCTTTGGCGACGAAAGAGGTCGATTTCCTACGCGCTCAAGTTAAGGCATTCGACGATGAAGACCGCGAGATGCAGCCCGACACTTACGACGCCGCGAAGTCGGAGCGGATAACAGAACTCGAAGACCTCGTCGACCAATACCGCAAAGAAATCGACGCCCTACAAAAAGAATTCAACAGCCTAGAGAAACCAACCTCCGCCACAACAGGCCAGAAACGTCCCCTCGACACCGCCGAAAACGACGAACGCGTCGGCGAACTGCGCCGCAAGAACCGCCAGCTGCAAGACGACTTCGACACGCTACAAAAGAAGATCAAGCTCATCGAAGCCGAATACAAAGCCCAACACTCCCAGCTCAAAAAGCTCAAAGAATCCTCGCGCACACGCGTCCTAGAGCTGAAATCCAACCCCACGGCCGACGCCGAAGCCCTCAAACTAAGCACCGTCCGCACCCTCCGCGAGGCAAACGCCCACCTCCTCGCCCAGCTCGAAAACAACACCTCCCCCCCGAAATCCGTTCCCTTCGCCACCCTCTCCGCCGCGCACGACGAGCTCGAGGAACTGCGCTTCACGCTGGCGTCGTCGGAGAAGAAGATCTCCCGCCTCAAGCAGATATGGAGCGCCAAGAGCCTTGAGTTCCGCGAGGCTGTTGCGTCGATTCTGGGGTGGAAACTAGACTTTATGCCCAATGGGCGTGTCAAGGTTACGTCCATGTTCAAACCTGCGGATGATAGCGGCGAGAATAGCATCATTTTTGATGGCGAGAATGGCACGATGAAGGTCTCTGGCGGCGAGCAGAGTGTGTTTGCTGGCGAGATTCGGGATCAGATTGTTTATTGGGTCGAGGGGCGGAAGGAGATTCCTTGTTTTCTTGCTGCGCTTACGCTGGAGTTTTGGGAGAAGGGACCGGGTGGTATGACGTTGAGGGCTTGATGCACTATATGTGGGCTTGTATACTGAGATGTTTGGGCTGTGTTTATTTTCTCCTCTTTCCCAAAACTAGGGCTGTGTGCTGTGGGAGTTTTTGCATAATCGGTCTTTTTCTTGTTGTTCTTGCTACCAATATCATCTCACTTTCATGTCTTCAATCTCCATCCCCAGTCCAGCAAACTCACAAACCACCTCCCTCATCCCGCATACGCCCTCCCATCCTACCGATAATCCACTCCATCCACTCCATCCACCACATCAACTCCAATCAACCCACCCCACCACCCACGCGCCCCAACCCCCAACCTACCCATTCCAGCAGTTCCCTCCCATCCATCGAACACTGCACACCAGCGTTTTCCGCATCAGACGCGATCTGCAACGCTACCACCATCCACGCATATAACTAGCCAAATAGCCCATTGCGTCCCGTCCACTCAACAGCTCAATGCAAAGTATTGCATACGGATGACCGATCTCCCGGGGCAAGACGAGACGAGACGAGACGAGACGACACTGCATGGGAGGACGTGTGAAACGTCGTATTGGAGGTTGGACTTGTCAGCGTTGTCCTAATTCGGTTAGTGCGGAAATGGTCGTGCGCGTAGCTCCGTGCTGGGGTGGCGGTGTGGGATGGGATGGGAGCGGGGGTGGAGTGGATTGAACTGGACTATGCAGATGGGTTTGTTTGGGAGGTGAGGCGGGTCGTGGGATGAGGAGGGAGGTTTTGCGTTTCCTTCCTCCCTGCTGTTATGCGTGCTAATGTGTAACTTGAATGGGCATTGGGATCGGTGCAAAGTATGAAGGAGGATTGTAGCGGGAGAAGGGTTTCGAAGACGATGAATGGTTGATTTGGGTATAATGCTATGGCTAAACAAGAGGACGCCTAGCTGAAAGATTATGTGTATGATACAGAGAAGAAGGCTCCATCGTATTATACAAAGACGGACAGGATGGATACATGTGTACCCAGCGAAAGACGAATCCGAGAAACAAAAAAATGGCTTGTACAAATTCCTCAACACTGGCGTAAAGCAATTCGCAGCTCGCGGCAGCAACAAATGGAAACGAAATGGGAAACCGGAAAAACCTAGACATCGTCATCCTCACCACGCTCGAAATTCTCCGAGAAATTGATGAGTGACGTGAAGCTCTTGGGGGCTTCCGTGATGCCCAAGATTTTCCGCGCAGCCTCGTCTGCCACCATGGAAAGCGGCACCAAAGCCACCTGCCCTGCGTCATTTTTCACCAATCTCGTTTTCTCTCTCTCTGCCAGAGGGGGTGGCAGTTTCGCCTTGCTTGATGTCGTGATGGCATCTTTACGTCTGTGGCGATGTTCAAGAATGTCGACGTCGATTGTCCGCAACGCAGCGAAATGGTAAATGTGAACGATCTTTTTCTGGCCGTAACGACGGCTACGAGCCTCTGCCTGCGCCATGGCCGCATCGTACTGGTCCTGGCTGTCTACTAGTAGAGGAGCGACAAAGAAGATGTGATTCGCGTTCACGAGGTTGCTGTGCAAGGTCAGTAAGACATCATCAGAGTTTCCAGAGCATTACTCACATCCCCGCAGCAGATTCACCTCCCTGATTAAGAATCAAAGCTTTCTTGCGCTTCGCTGGATCTGTCGTCGTCTTGAACTTCTCGATATCATCGTCCGCAGTCTGGAACGAGATCTTGTGATGGCTGAAGACTTCCCGAAGGGCGCGGATCGTCTTGTCGTTTGGAGCAAATACAAGAGATTGGTCGTTGTTTGGTACGCTCTTGATGAGTTCGGCAACAGCGTCGAGTTTCTCACCAAAGCTCTTGCCAGACACCTTCTCGCTGGTAGTGCCAAGTTCTGAAGCCTGGATCAGGTTGCCTCGAAGGCAGACACCGCAGCCAGTGGCGACGCAACGTTCATCGTCAGTACGCGACATAAGGCAGTCATCACAGGCAACATGTCCACACTCGTATAGTAGCCGAAGTTGAGTGACGTTGGCTCCACCCTTGCAAGAGGGAGCATCACAAGTGAGAGACTCGGGGCCTTCTCCTTCCAATAGAGATGGAAAGATCCGACCTTTGATGTTGTTGACGAACCGCTCAGATCGTATTCTGTCAGTGAGCTCGCGGGAGCAGTCGCGCGCATCTGAGATACCTCTCCGGAAACAGTCTCGAGTCTTCTTCTCCAAGAAGCCATTGGCGTTTGGATGACGTTTGGCTTTGTCAAGAATTTTGCGTGCTACCAGACTGGCGTCTTCATCTCCAAGCCAATTCGAACTGATGTCAGCTTTCAAGCGCTCGTACACGTTCAAACTGTCGTCCTTTGCGTTGATCCCTCTGATCGACTTCATGAGCTGTGGACGTTGGAGGTAACCTTCAAATCCAATTACAAGTCGTGTCAACTCCGCCTCCGTCTCCAGCCGCTGGTTTGATCTGTCTCGGACCAAGGAGTCAAGACCTGACTCACCATCAGAAGTCTTGTATTGAAGAGCATAATGCAACAACGCCGCTTCGGCGGTTGGGAAATTGTCTAGGCTCTGGTTAAGTCTGTTCTGCCGGTCTGACTTGTTTTTGTTGTTCAATTTCCTGATCTGCATTCTCTGCGAGTCCAGATGCTGGGAAAGCTCGAGATAAACGGCGTGATGCGCGATATTCAGTTCTACCGGTCGTAGAGTTTCAGAGCATTTGATGTATTGCAAGGACGGCTCGTTCTGCCTGACGAACAAGTCTAGAAACATCTGTGCTCGGTCATGTCGGGCCTGGTGCCACTGATCCGACATGAGCTGTGTTCGTGAAAGGAACTTTTCTACACTGGTTTGATCCTTGATCAACCCTCTCTCCAGCTGGGTCGTGGCAGATCCGTCTCCAAAAGCATTTCGGCCGAGTTTGACGTCAAGAAATGAGGCGATTTCATTGACATCGGAGAAATTCGTAAGGGCAGGTGTCCCAGAAAGAACCCAGCGCTTTGGTGCGGCGATACACTTTACGCTAGAAGCTATCAGACCGTTCTCGATGTTGTTTCGACTGTTGAGATAATGGTACTCATCGACAACGATTCTGTTCCAGCGGAAGAGATGGAGCAGAGGCACTTGATGAGTTGCAGAACCTGAAGATTTGCGTTTCGGCAGAGATTTCCCGTTTGCTCCAGCGCCACGACCCTTCGCAACCGGGGGCGCGTAAGATTTATATGCTTTGCCGTGTTGGATCTTGAGAGGCAAAACAGCCTGAAATTCAGCGCGTCGTAGGCGGTCCTCGAGCAAGACATCTAGGGATGAGTCGAAGTCGTGAAAGTCCATATCTTGAAGATCCTCTAGCCTATCCGGAATTTCGAGCATAATTCGAGCCAAGCCCGCGTTGAACGCACGACAGTTGGTGGTTACTGGCTCTGGAATACCAGCGAACCGTGCAAGCTGGTTGATGTATCTGGGGTCTGATAGAACTTTCCAGGACACAATGATGACTCTGCTAGCCTTGAAGTCCTCTACTGTCAGTTTCTGCAAGTCTGTGAAACTTAGTATGACCTTGACATCATAGAGCTCGTATTTCTCTGTTCCCAAGAACGACCTGAATTCTGTCCGCCATTGTTCAGCGATGTGACGAGGGCAAACTATCAATGTGGCAGCTACGTTGATGCGGCCTGGCAACCCTGCGGTCAGACCGCGATTGTGATTAAGAATTTTCTTGGGGGTGTGCTGTTCAAACTCGCTTTGAATGAGAGCTATCGTCGTGACGGTCTTTCCAAATGACGGAAGATCCGCGAGTACTCCTCCACGAACCTTGACGTCGATCTGGGCTTGGGCTTCCGCTCTCCAACCCAACTGAGAATCAACCGCTTCTTCGACTTCCGTAACTGTCAAAACTCGGCCCAGCTCTTGGGATCTCATCCATGAGAGAGCCTTTGGCTGAGCTCCATGTAGGTACCCCACTGCCGGGATGGATTCAACGGCTCCGTCCTGGGAGTTATCCAACAATCTGAACTTGGGAAATCTCTTGGACGCCGAAGTCGTGTGATCAGTTATCAGTCTCCAGGAGGTCGTGACTGGTCCCAAGTGGGCGAGTCTGCCTCGGGCACGATGAATCAGAGAAGAGACGTTGACTCCGATTTCGATTCGAGTCGTCTTGTGTTCATTGGACGGCAAAACCTCGAAAATGTCACGTCGCGTCTTGATTGCGCGCTCAAATTTAGCAGCAGCCTGCCGCTCCTCGTGTGGAGTAGCTACTTTTTTATCAACACTCCAGTGGATGGGTGGTTGAGTTGGTGCACACATGCAGTCGCTGGCGGATTCGGACTGAAAAGGCTGCCAGGCTGAGAGATCGGGCAGTAATTTAGAGGCCCTCTCTAGCACCCAGAAATAGTCTGAGAATTTCTGAATGCGGATTCGTTCTTGTAGGTTGACTTCGAGCACGGAGAGGGCGTGGGAGCAATCATCTCGTAAAGGGGTAACAAATGCTTCACCTGATACCGTACTAGCGCTGATTGCGACGTGAGGTGACTTCAGCTTCATCACAACAGGCGTCCAAGTTCCAGCAATATCTGCGTTGACGTTATAGGCCTGTCCACTCTGGACATCTGATGGCCGCCATGCAAGATCTAAGCGGGCCATGGTGAGACGAACGTCGCCCCAGTACCTTCGACTACAGTCTTCACTGAACACCATGCCATTTTCCGGCCCAATAGGGTTGGGGTCAGAGAAGAGGTAAACATCAGGCTTGGCCAATCTCCTCTTATAAAGATTGTGAGATGCGGTCCCACAATGCGGCAGGTAGTCGTAGTCTCCCACAAATGGCTTTGCTTCCTTGGAAGCGCTCCACACAGTAAGCGTTTCAGGCACGGTCTCTTCACTGAAATCCGCAAGACCTTCCCGGTTCCTCCCGGAGCTAGTCCTCTTGGACGAGCCGCTGATCTGTACCATGCAGTTCATAGGATGGTGGATGAAAACTTCCCACTCAGGATCCATCAACGATGATTTTACCTTGCCTCTAGCAATCGGTTGCTCAAGCATCTTGCGAAGATGGCTGCTGCTAGGGACTGTTGGCAAGCATTTGACAAACAAGAGCCATTGGATATCTCTTCCAATTCTGAGCTCCAGTGTAGCTTCAGTAGAAGTATACGACATCTTCCAGACATTGTCTTGTCTGACGAGGTCGCCAATGTAAAAGTAGTCCAATCCAACTTGTGCTTCCTCAACCCGTTCCCAGAATGCTTTCGTGTGCTTGTCAGCTGGCTGTTTGCTTGAAGCAGGGTTCCGCAAATCAGGAAGTTGGTCGATCTTCAGGCGAGGCGGAAACTTCGATCTCCATTCCTTAATAAACATGTGGGGACTCTGGGTACGACCAGCTTTGAGATCTTGGTACTTGTGCCTAGGGTTGCCTGCACAAGCACTACATGCTGTATGTTTGCAGGTTGAACAGATCCGCACGGCCGAGTCACACAGGACGCCACTTTCCTCACAGTTGCAAAGGCGGGAACTGAGCCATCCATCGGAAGCGAGCATAGCCATGTTCATGCAGTCGAAATGCTCTGGGATGATACAGGTATCCAGTGAGCCAGGTTTGTCAAGCACAGTCTTGGAAATCGTCGGCATCTTTGCCGCAACGCTCTGCTGGAGAGCAGATGGAGGGTTGGTTCGGAATGATTTTACGCCGCATATGATCGCTGATATCAACGACGCTCCGATGACTGTTGTTGTCATGGCGTTGCCAGCCAAGTCTTGACAATCGCGTTGCGTTTCGTTAGCGAACAAGAGTTTGTCGACAGGCTGACCTTGCATGATCAAGAGTTGAGTGCCGTTGAGTGCCTGCTGGCGATTGGTGGCAAAGTTGCACCCTTTCGGCGTTATACAACCCAGAATGCCCAACTTGTCCTTGAAGCGGTCGACATTCTGGCTGACGTCCCAAGAGGCCATCTTGTAAAGGGAGTCAGAGCCGCTTTGAACAACTCCTTGCAGGTGGGCAACATCGATGGCGTCCCAGACTCTTGACGACTGCGAATTGTACCATTTTTTGTTAGCAAAGTCTGGTGGCCTGGACATAGTTTGTTAGCTTGTGGTGTAGAATACGATAAGGTCATAGTTTTGCATACCGGACAGTTCCGTTGGCACTCCACTGAGTGATAGGGTGCAGATTTCCCAGTCGCTCTTCTGAACGAATGTGATCGTATCTCAACTTGCATAGAGCCCAATCGGGCTCGGATATCCTGGCACTGTGGTTACTCGACTCTTGAAGTGTCTTCGTAAGAAAAGCTTCGTACGGGACACTGCACTTCCGTTGCAATTGCTGCATTGTGTCTCTCCACTTTCCGACAGCCTTGTCGACGTTTTTGCCGAAGAGCTCGCGCTTGATTGCGATCATGTACATCCGCTGACGCGTTTGCGGAATGTAGAAGTTTTTCGTATCACAATAGACCCATTCAGCTGCATACCCAACCTCGTCCCACATGGAGACTACATCGTTCCAAGTGTCTTCTTCACTTAGCACATTCTCAACAAGTACGATGCTCGGACCAAAGCGGTTTGCGTAGCTAAGAAGAGCGCGCCATGTATCACCAGACTCGCCTTTGTCGGTCAGTTCCAATTTATGGCTGTTCAGGCTGGACAGATTCTTGCAGACAAATCCAGCTATGACGATGTCAAGGCACTCGGGAATATCCTCTTCGGCTCCGTAGGCTGTAGTTGCCGTGGTGGCGTCATCAGGTATAAACTCCCGGACATCTCTGAACAATCTCGTTGGTCGAAAGTTTCGCTCAATATAGCTTTGCTTGATGGCCTCGATCTCGGCAGAAAAATGGTGTTCGAAGCGAATAGCGGGCAGTCCAGCCTTTTCGAGAGCTACGGAATGTGTTAGCTTAAGCTGTGATGTGTAACAGACATACCAACCTTCTGAGATCAGATTAATGGCAACTAGAGGTGCTTCTGTTCCAGAGCACATTGTACCGATGTTGATCGGGCGTCCTATGCTTTTCAACGCATCACAGAGCCCAAGCTCGACAGCGTTGGAAACCAAATCCCCAAAACACTCGTAAATATCGCTCAATGGCGGCAGATCCAGGTCTATCACTTCACCTAGCGGTTTCTTCAGATGCCTGCTAGGGCCGCCCTTTTTCTTGTCCTTCTTCTGCAATCTTGGGAGGGACACGCTCTCATCTTCTGTTACAACAACCGTTGGGATTAGTTTTTTTCGTGATTTGGGGCGAGAGTCAAGCTCATCGTCTTCGTCGTCATACCCAGATTCCTGATGATCCGAATCTGACTTTTCAGAGTCGTCCGGTTCACCGTCCTCGCTCTCACTGTCTGATTCCTGGGACTCGTAGGCTTCTTCATCGTCGTCGGCATCAGGATCTTCGCGCACATTGGAGATATTTCCTTCGTAGTCGACATTAACTTCCTTGTAACACTTATCCTGTGTGCAACTGCGTTGCGATTTTCTTCTGGTACCATCTTGTTCAGGAAACGTGGGGCTCTGTTGTGAAACCCTGACTTCAGGGCTTCTTCGTGAAGGTCTTGCTTCGACTTCAGTCATTTCTTCCTCAAAGTCTGACGGGCCTGTCGAAATGATATGATCTGCTATTGACGAAGCGAGAGCTGGAGAAGGCGACGTCTCGTTGCTCTCCACGCGAGTATCATTGTAGGCTCCTTGGGCTGCAACATCGAGCGAGTACGCGCCAAGTTCTTCTTTGTCTATCGGTAATATGGTCATTTCGTTCTCGTCGATGTCTTGGACCTGCTCGTCTGAAACAACATCTTCTTCCTGGTGTAGACCGTCAACTTCGTCGTGATTCGGATGCTCGTCGTGATGCGTATGTTCATCTTCGACGTCTTCGATCATGGACAGTACCTCCTCGTTGTCAACAGTCTGCAGGATGAGTTGCTGGCGCACCTCTCTGTCGAGTTTACAATTGTCGACCAAAAAGCTCGGCTTCCCTTCTGCTCGATCCTTTGCCTGTTGCTTAATGCAGCCAGCGCATGGAGCTTTCTCGTCGCAGTTCTTGTTGCCTTTTTCTTTGCACCTGGTGCAGCGTCTGTCCATTTGTGCAATGTCTTCGGCAGTGGGTTGATGACACCTCTTCTCGATTTCCGCGCCTCTCTTCTTGCATCTTCCGCATGCCCTCTCTCCAGTACTGTAGCATTCGAAAGCAGCGTTTCCACCGAGATGGAGGCATGGCATGCAGCAATCGGCCGTGACATTGTTCGCCCACCTAGTGAGAGCTGCTAACGTATCCTCTCTTGTGCGAGGATTCGATCTACCTCCACTGATTTTCTTCGCGGGTCTGAGCGGTATCGTGGTAGATTGATCTTTAACGTGTTAGCATTGGTCAAGCTGGGGAATCTCCACACATACCTCCATCATCGAAGGCGGACGCCTTGCGCTTGCGCGTTTTGGTATGTATGGATGACCTTCTAGCCGACGTGCGCCTAGCAGAAGTACTCCGCGCAGCTGTTGTAGGTGTAGCAACCACGTCGGTATCGTGTTCGGGGCTTGATAGTTCTCGTACCAATTTCCGCGGGCGCGTCGTTACCATTGTGTCGCAACTAACGCGCCAAAAGCGTGTTGGTATGGAGATATACAATAGCCCGCCCCAACATCCAAAAGCCTAATCAAGGTCAGGGTGGGCAATAGGAAGGAACAATATTTAGATGTGGGGGTGAGAGCATGTTGTGGGGGGTGGACAGGAAATAATAGAGGCTAAACAACGAACCCCTGCATGTTGCGACGCGTAAAATCACGCCACCATGTGATCTGATTTAAGATATACCACTCTTGCATCGAAGTCAAAAATAATAAAAGCCGGGCGCATTTGGAGACCATGCGCATGCTGTAATGTGACATGTAAGGTTGTATAACTACACGTGTGTGGTGAGATTGTCGTTTCGAGTAAGGCGCAATCTACACGCCCTCTGTATGACATCTCAGCTCGAGTCTAGACATGCAGGCATACGAAGAGGCTCGTATTTCCGGAACTTGCGGACTGTGCCAGACTAAGACTGGGTGTATCTCGAACGCAATAGAGGCCTCGAGAAGCTACAGAATCGTTTGCGATGTCCAAACAAACTCCTGTGCCAGTTCCCAGCGACAATGTGTTCGAGGACCTCAGCGGAATATCTACAACGGCTTTCAACAACCCATACGATGCCCTGATCGTAGCCTGTGGGGATGACCCGGTGGGTAGAATCAATCATATAGGTGACTGCTGATCTGAGAAGTCATTGCAGACACAGATGCAATCCAAGTACAACCTCCATCGAACGGCAAGAAACTCTCAACAAAAGGCGAAGCTACTGGATACCAACTTCTCAGGTGTTAGTCTTGATTCCGTCTTGTCCAGACTGAGCGATCAAAAAATCGAGCCGGGGTATGTCGACCCACGACATTGTCTAGTCTTCTGGGGACGGCCGACGCAGAACATCAAGGATTTGATCAATCGCGCCCAAAAGGAGCTACTGAAAGTCGCACCTAGTAGGTAACGGTCTTGGAAGTACACATGTTCTCAGAACCTAGTTAACATGACGCAGATCTATGGCTCATGCCTCAAGACTGTCTGCATATCACTGTTCTGGAAGTCACACACTCAAAGACAGCAGAGGAAATACAGCAACTAGTCGATCAAATTCGTGACGATGTGCCAGCCATCACTGACTACACATTCAACCATCGCGTACGTCTCGTCAAACCACTCATTGGTTATGACGCCTCGGCCCTCGCACTGAGCTTTGTTCCTGCGGCTGGCGAGGGCCTTCGTGGCGGTCGTACATTGAACGATGACAAGGTCACTTATCATCACCTCCGCCGCGACATTTACGAGCTGTGTGAAAAAGCAGGCGTTCAGGTCGATTCGCGTTACGTAGTTCCTTCTAGTCATATGACTATCGCCCGTTTCATCGATCCCAATGATTTTGCCGATGGCAATGGTTTATCGGATCCTCAAAAGGTGAAAGTGTTTGTCGAGAAAATCGAGGAGATCAACAGCTGGCTAGAAAGAGAGTTTTGGCCAGAGCATAACGAAGGGAGGATACCAGAGGGAGGCGAGTTCAACGTTGGAGAGGAGACAGGCCTGGTTTGCCGTATGGGAACCCTTTGGTACGGTGGTGGAGAGTCCGTCCATCAAGGCAAAGGGTTTTGATGCTCGTCATAAAGTTACATGCAAAGCGGTAGATACAGATGACAGAATTGTCTGAGGACGTCATCAGCAGAGTGTGATAGAACCATTAGCGATTCCGCTGAAGAACTTCTCATCTCGACGCTTGACTAGATGCATCACCGCCTTAACTTTCGAGTACAATGAAGAAACACAGGGCTTGATGAGGCATCTGACTGCTAGCTACAAGCCATCACGGCCTACTATTCGATGGAACTTTGCCCCTTAGTATTCAGAGTACGAGCAGCAAGACAAGAAAGTTCAAGCGTCAGCAAACACAGCTACCAGTTTGAAGACAGTCCAAAAAGCCTTGAGTATGATTAGACTGCCATGTAAAACAAGTGTAGAAGCGCACTCATGATATTACACCCCACCTCTGGATTATCATGTCGTGATGAATGCGTTGCGGAGCGGAGGTCGCCCGCATTGGTGGGGCGACGACAAGGCCCAAGCTGATGCGCGACGATCGCGAAGCTGAACCAGAAACAGCTATGATACAACAACGACTCTACGATTTTACGTCTTTTTGTATCTTTGACTCGGATATCGAATACCACCACTTGATTTGGCTTGCGATCACGGTAGCCTGAAAGTCTTCACACCTCAAAACCAAGCCAGTTCCACTAGCGGGGCTCTGGTATTGCCGCCTGTTCTGTCGCATATACGTGGCAGCAACAAATACCTGAGCTTTAAAGCTCCAAGTGTTCCTTGGTCGCAACCGCAGCTATCTCCACAAAATGTTCAACCGAGATCGCCTTCCAGGTCTGCCTGGACGCTCTCCACAACCACCGCCGCCGCATCACGACGGACGACCGCCGCAACAACAACAACAACCTGGATACCCCGATAGCAGGATGGCGGGCTACGACAATCGACAGCCTGGAGGGTACGGTGCTCCTCCCCAGCAGCGTGCACCTGCGCGAGGGCCACCTGGCGGTAGTAGGCAACTAAGGCCGATCAAGAGCCCTGGTGGTAACGCCTACGCCTTTGGAAATCTGTATGTATATACCAAGACACTTGTACAAACCATCACTAACAAATTTAGGGTCGCCGTCTCCCCCCAAGATTTCCCCCCTACGCCGGATGGTTCGGACATATACATTCTGCTAAACGGCAACTACGTCCTTTCCGCACGTCCTACCCAGGGCTGCCAGCCGGGTGAGATTGGTCTCACAGACGCTCAACGAACATGGGCTGCTATCTCCCTTGGTCCACAAGATGTTGTCTCGGTACAGCCCTATGATGCCTTCAGCCAAGGCGGCGGACAATCGTATTTGGGTTCGGTCGAGGTCGAGGTCGGATTCGCGGCTAGGAAGACGACAGAGACTCCTTACGATCAGGATGAGCTTGCCACTCAGTTTAAAAAGGTACGCTACGACCTCTGTTTGGATAGGGGAGCAGGGACACACGACTCTGGAGGTCATTTTGGCCAGTGAGAATACCGTTGTGTTGCCATAGAGCGTGGATGACGCTCCCATGAACGAAACGCGGTCAATGTTGAATGGCGAGGCTAACTTTGTACAGAATTTCGAGAACCAAGTACTCGCCCCTGGTCAACAGCTCCTCTTGGACATCAAGAATATCCCCTTAAGGATGTCTATACGTACCGTGCAGTTAGTGGATCTATCGATGGAAAAGTCAGATGATGGTGCACACCCTGTCACAGATCCACGCGCTCGTGGAATACTCACCAGACACACGACGGTCGACTTCTTCAAAGACGCTCGCACAGATATCAAACTCAAGTCGTCCAATAGGCGGCCTGCAGCCAACTCAATTGTTCAGCCAGGGTTCAAGTTCGAAGATATGGGCATTGGCGGGTTGGATAATGAGTTCAGTGCCATCTTCCGGAGAGCTTTCGCGTCTCGTATCTTTCCTCCAGGTCTAGTTGAAAAGCTCGGTATTCAGCATGTCCGCGGTATTCTTCTATACGGACCTCCAGGTACTGGAAAGACTTTGATTGCGCGACAAATTGGTAAGATGCTCAACTCCAGAGAGCCCAAGGTCATCAACGGTCCAGAAGTCTTGAACAAGTACGTTGGTCAGTCTGAAGAAAACATTCGCAAGCTGTTCGCCGATGCGGAGAAGGAATCCAAAGAGAAGGGCGACGAGAGTGGTCTTCATATCATCATTTTCGACGAACTTGATGCCGTCTGCAAACAGAGAGGCTCTGGCGCCGGTGGTGGTACTGGCGTGGGCGACAGTGTTGTGAACCAGCTTCTCTCGAAATTGGATGGTGTGGACCAGCTGAACAACATCCTTCTCATCGGCATGACCAACCGAATGGACATGATTGATGAAGCTCTTCTACGTTCTGGACGTCTTGAGGTCCATATGGAAATCTCCCTACCAGATGAGTCAGGACGAGCGCAAATTCTCAAAATTCATACAACTAAGATGCGCAACAACGACGTCCTCGGACCAGATGTCAACGTCGAAGAACTGGCCAGGTTGACAAAGAATTTCTCGGGTGCTGAGCTCAGCGGCTTGGTGAAAGCTGCGTCATCATTTGCTTTCAGCCGACACATCAAGGTCGGAACGATGGCAGCTATCAACCCAGACGTCGAGAACATGAAAGTTCAACGTGCAGACTTCATGGCCGCCTTGGAAGAAGTGAAGCCGCTCTTCGGTGTTGCCGAAGAAGAGTTGGGAAAGCGCCTGTTGAGGGGTATCGTTCATTTCTCGCCATTCATCAGGGATATCCTGGAGGAAGGGCGTCTTTACATCAACCAGGTCAGAAAACCAGACTCTACGCCAATCCTTTCTGTAGCGTTGCACGGTCCTCCAGGAAGTGGAAAGACAGCACTCGCCGCCAAGATGGCCATGGATTCGGAATTTCCATTCATTAAACTCATATCACCCGAGGACATGGTTGGATTTAGCGAGATGCAGAAGGTACAGCAGCTTGACAAGACATTCCGAGATGCATACAAGAGTCCTCTTAGCGTCATCGTGATCGACAATATCGAGATGCTTGTCGACTGGGTACCGATTGGACCTCGTTTCAGCAACAGTGTACTGGTTGCTCTAAAGATTCTGTTGGAGAAGCAACCGCCGAAGGTAAGTTCAAACAGTGAGCTGCTACCACAGACATGAGTTAACCAACCTAGGGTCGTCGTCTATTGGTCTTCGCGACAACCACAGAGCGCTCCGTACTGACGCAGCTCGATCTCTTCAGCCGCTTCGATGCCGAGATCGCAGTACCAAATGTCAATAGTCAGGCTGAGCTTGCACATATTCTGTCGGAATCCGGTGCGTTCTCGGATCGGGACCAGCAGCGTGCGATCGCCGAAATCGAAGAGATTACAGGCCGCAAAGAAATTGGTGTAGGTATAAAGAAGATCCTGACAGGTATTGAGACCGCGAAACAAGACCAGGATGTACCGGGTCGGTTCGCGAGAGTCATGTCTCGGGCCATTGCAGCAAACACGGGAACTTACAGTTAAGGGTCTATAGACTCACGCGCAATGGATTGGTGTTACTCGTGCAACCTACATCAAGGGCATTCAAGCCTCATGACGAAGTTCGAGCATGACATAGGCAAGCTACTCAAGACTGGGCTAGTTTATAGTTCGTCTAGATACATAGATAGAATCTAACCATGATACCTTGTCCTCTGGTTTTTGGTGCGAGGGATTTTAGATCACAAGCACGTTGAATCTCACCTCTGGGAGTTCCTAGGTCCATTCACTGAACACACAGCAAGCACCAACAAGTCATTCTCGCGAAACAGTCCCATTGCCCTGGTTTCTCCATCTTCTAGCGGTTCGTTACAAGCTCTGATATACCCGTACGGTCCCATGTTGTAGCACCACGTTTACATCCCACCCTGTTCCACCATCGCCTGTCAATGTCAGACCGCATCCACTTAACCTCACATTGACACTCGGCGCTAGGGTCCCACAATCTCGACCCTCTCAACCCTTGCCAGTCTCAGTCTGTGAAACATACGATTCCAAATGTACACCACTCCCCGCTATTGTAACGAAGTAACGAGGCGGTGAGTCCCCGAATCCTCGCAAATCCCATAATCCGACAACACCGTGTGAAACTTGGGCGCCAATGCTTCTTTTCGTCTGGAGAGAGTTAGGGTCTACGTCGTACTAACGGGGCTGGGATTCAGGGTCGAGCTGAGTTGTTGAACCGCGTATCGGCGGTTGATCGGCTGATTTTCCAACGTGTATGGATTGACCAAGGGGAGAAGCCAGGACCCAACATCGTCGTTTAGGTGGAAACAAGTTGCTACTTAGGCACGACAGCGGGTCAAAGTTTCAGGTAGCGAGATGGCTGCAGAAAGGTGTAGGGGGGGAGAATATTAGAGGGCGGATGTCCTGCTGTGGTTTTCATGCTGTTCAATGCGATGCATTGTCATGCTCGTATGCATCTTGCCGTTAAGCATGGTGTTGTGCTCTGTCACTAGACGACGATCATCTTGCGGGAAGATACTAAACTATCGTTTTTTTAGACCGAGGCAAAGATTTGAGTTGGTGGGCCGTAGATAAAGTGTATATGGAAGTTGATATACGGGAATGGTGATCCCGAATCCTGGGCACATTGATCTCGATCTACAATCACATGGTAGAGCTGAAATACTCATCGTCATATTTACACGACAGAGGTTTCGTCATACGACAGCACGCTTGTACACTGTTTCCCTTGCTAATTAGGAGTGGAGTCATTGGATGATAAATATTGATATACTAAGTCTACGTACTGAGATGCGCGTGAGTGAGCCTCTCTTTAGAAAGAAGCCGTCACTAAGGTGATATACAGGCCGTTACATGAGCAGATGAGTAGGAAGAACAAGAAACAGCAAACCAGATCCCAGTCAGTTCCTCGCCACTGTTGTTGCAGCAGCCACGTGTACCCTCGCCTTCGAACGCCATAGGAGATAAGAGGAACAGCCACACCCACGTCTCTGCCGGCCCCATAACCCATTGTCCCGCTCCAGTCGAATCAAGAGTGCCCACCAGTTCGCAGCCTCGCGCAGGAACACTGGACCGCTCACAAGAAGCCACGCTGCTTGCCGCGTGGTTTCCACTAGAAAAGCCGCTATTCGCTCGGTAGATATCAAGCTGCAGCGGGCCGTACCGCGTCATATTCGGTTGGGAAAACAAGATGGGGCATGGGCGCTAAAACAGCAAGGCCATGCGCGAGGGGTGGAGCGGAGTGGAGCGG
Organism: Dothidotthia symphoricarpi CBS 119687; assembly: GCF_010015815.1. Taxonomy (NCBI): domain Eukaryota; kingdom Fungi; phylum Ascomycota; class Dothideomycetes; order Pleosporales; family Dothidotthiaceae; genus Dothidotthia; species Dothidotthia symphoricarpi. The sequence goes on from NW_022985008.1 coordinate 1,488,378, forward strand.
AGACCGGGGACGTCAGTTCATGACCTCCCGCACATGCGCGGATTTAATTTGAGATAAGAAATGCCAGGAAAGCGAACGTAGTCCCAAGATAATTACTGACAGGAAATTGCTGAGCTTTTTCGTAGAAAACCGAAGAGTGTATAGAGGATCATCTACAATGACAGGAGGCGGGTTTGAGCAGCTGCTAACTTAGCAGTCCACTGGAGCTGGGTACCGACGTTGAGCGGACTCGTATTGCTCGGGGTATTTGGCTGCTGCTCGCTCGTTCAGTGCGCTGCGCAGGTAATTAGCTCAAAAGCTCATGAATCCGCAGTTGTGAGCCACTCACTCTACTCGCTTCTGCGTCCATTGCAGATCCTTCTGCACTTCTTTTGCGGCTCTCATGCCGTCTGCAAAGTTGGATCGTGCGCCTGCCAATCGTCGCTGGGCGAGTGCCTGGAGCTCGAGAAGTTCGCGGTGTTTGGCGTTCAGTTCACCAGATCTGAAAGGATGTCAGTCTCCATTTGTTCGCCATTGCTACACGGACAATGGTCAGTGGCAAAGGATTCCGGTAACTTACGTTTGTGCCTGCTTTACCAAACTGCGATCCAGTGGCATCGGGTCAAACGAGCCATTCAGGCGATTACCCATATACTCTAGGAGATCAATGCTGGCAGCACCGCTGGTAGGTTCGTACTCGCTTGCACTGCCGGCATAGTTGCTTGATGCCGCCGATGGCTCGTAAGATGGAACGCCAGAAGTAGTGATGCTATCGGGAGCCTCGGGTGGTGACCCTGATACGCGTCCATAGCTATGTTGAGGTGGGTAGTACTGAGCATAGCCCGGCTTTTGAGGCACGTTGATGGGATATGAAGTCGAGGGATAGGAGGTATAGTATGTAGCAGGCATGGTGAAAAGACGGAGGGAGTAAGATAGGTTGGAAAGTGAATTGAGTGTTGAGTATTGTGGGTCGAGAGTCGTAGGTACGATGGTCTCGATGGAGGATGTGTGAAGTGATAGTTTTGAGTGTGCCGGGGACAGATGAACCGTAGAACAACAGAGTAGAGAATTCAAGTCTGTGGATAGCTGAAGGAAAGGAAAGATGTCCAGACAGCACTGATGGCCTCCTTTTATACCTTTGTCGGCAAAGACGGAGTGCATGCTGGATCAACGGGTGTAGCATTGACCCCTTCATGCCGTCTCTTCTTCGTAACCCCGCTCGCTTGATGATAAACCTGCATAGCCTTACGTCCACTGAGGTCTCTTGCCGCTGGGGCCGTCCTTGAAAAGCGTCATTTAGACTGGGCTGGAAGAGTTCCCGAGCAGTAGACTGTAGTCGATCCAGGATGGCTCAGCGGGATGACTGAGTTCAACACAAAGTCAATTGGCCAGAGCAAGCAGCTAGTAAAGTAAACGTTCAGCCCGTGTCAGCGGGAAGGTTCAATGGGGCGAATTGGCGAACAATGGCAAAAAATTGGAATCTCAGAAGTATTGCCGTGGATGACCGGTAACACTGCATCGGTAAAGGCAGCAACGCATCACAAGCGCGGCAGATGCATACGCCCATGTCATAGCAAAAGCAGCGACGGAGGATTACTGTATGTGCATGGATAGTCTGCCTGACAGGCATGCTAAGTGTTGTCAAGTTGATGCGTTGGCTCGACAGCACGCCAGCGCCTTTGGGCATAAAATCTGGAAAAGGCATGTGGAGAAGCAGTATGATCGGCTTGCAAGCAGCAGACCGGTGGCGGAACCCGTTCGCGATAAATCATGGAAGATTGCGCCAGCTCCAGCCATGCAGCGTTCTCGGCGGACAACATCGCGTGCGTATGATGATTGTAGTCATGAATTGTCGTCGAGAAATGTTCGGTCCGGCGAAAGCCCCGCTATGGTGCGTCATCCTCGCAAGAACCTATACGGACGGAGCAAACAACAGTCAATTGGCTGTGCTGGCGAACACAACGCCTCATGCAGGCTGAACTTGGCGCCCTGATAGCCCAAGGTCGAAGAAGATCCCTGCTTAGAGCAACATTACACGACACCAAAGCTGGGGTCCGTACACGTTCCTATCAGAATGGCAGGTTCTTGCAGAAGTGGCCTCCTAGTGGCGGTGAAGAAGCCCGTCTAGCTTCAATTGCTTCAGGTGACCACTCCGGCATGCACGCAATCCCCCTGACATAGTGCTATCGTTCGCCATCCTGATTTCTTCCGACAGGGGCCCCTCTGGTGCGGACACTACTTCCAATGGTTTGGGTAATTTATATGTCGTGTCGCTGCGGTATTGCTATAGTCATTCAACACTTGGAGAGAGCGGGATCTGCACGAAAGATCGTCCCGGTTTGGCAAACGAGAGAGACTGCTTCAAAAAGGTCTAATCTATTGGCATGAAAGTGGCTGTCACGAACTGGTCTAGTGTTACAGATCTTGAAGTCGACCATGTGAACTGCGCGTGGTGAACCACAAGATGTACCGTAGTACTAACTTCCAACGTTGTGGGCGTTTGCCTTCGCTATGTTTTCTCCAATAGAAGGCCAGAACATTGAACTAGGTCTATTTCTACGCAGGAACTATGCACCTAACGAGCTGAGAGGCTGATAGCGTTGTGCTAGTACGGATGTGCTGCTGGGATCATGCGAACCAAAGAACCAAGGCCACTCATGCTCCACAGGTTCATAGGAAGGATGGCCCGAAAGTCAGGAATTGGATGCGAGGAGCTCGCCTAGCATTCCCCGAAATGGATAACGCTATTTCTTGACAGCGGGAACAAGGATATCTTGATCCCAGCGTTCAGTTGTTACACCTTATCCAGTAGTGAGCATGAAACACTGAGCTTCATCAGCACGGTTCCTTGAGCCGGACTTCTTCGATGGAATAGAGCAATCGGCCAATCTCTGATATCTCATCCAGGAGTCGACCTATTACTCCTCAAAATTGTTCCTGATGGGAAAACCAGGTCGGATGGTACCGAAAGGTTATCAGAAGCTCACAAAGTTACTGGTCAAAGTTGTTTCATGAATAACAAACGTGTTCTTGGTTTATAGAATGAGGGCTGATAAGTCTCAGGTGACTTGCTTCGTGCATGTTTGTGGCGGCATCCCAAAACAGTCGGTGTGATGCTTTGAACAAAGCTATTAGAATTGCTGTACGTTCAGGTTGTATTTCGAGGCAGGTGCGATTTGCAGGTTTCGTCCCAAGTCGTGTAGGGCGGCTCCAGTAAGTAGCAGCAATTGATTGATGGCTCCCTCGGGCGTTATACCAGTAGATAATACATTTTGAGTATGATGGTTTGGTCGAACTGTAGACATGAGAGCAATCTCAACCCACTTGGTTTATAGTAACGGGATGACTCTCTCCTAACGTGCCGATGTCCATAGCATTCAATGCTTAAAAAGGTAGAATGGCAAGTCTCGTTGGTGCACCATCTCTGTGAGAAATGTCTCGATACCGGTATGTTGGTGTAGCGCGCACAAGCCAAGCATGGTTAGATTGCGTGCTTCCGTCTATCAAAGCATTAGCCAATTCTAAGGCGGAGCCAACAGTAATACTTACGATGTGCCTTCACTTATCACTTTTCATAAAGTTTTCCCACGGATCCTCCACAAAACTGGGCAGAAAGTAGACCGTATCGCCCTTTTCATCCTTAACGCCGAACCGAAGAGTATTCAGCTCACCACGAGAGATTGGAGGACCACCAAAAGACATCGTCTCTGTAGCAGATGTATCAACCGGAGTAAAAGTAGTGGCTACGTGACGAGTTTCGCGAGGAATCTCTGGGAGCGTCTGACCGTGGGCTAAGAAACTAGCGAGACCTGTGGTGGCTGGCGGCTTCTGTGTGCTATGTGACTGGAGCAACGTCGCCTGATGTACAGAACCAGTGGCCGAACTAGCATGTGGAGTCTCAAAATCCTCATGTTCACTGCTCGCTGCAACCTTTGATCTCATTCCTAGTTTTGTGGTATTGGCTCCACTGACATCGGCCTTAGCTTTGGGTGAATTCGCCTGGTCGTATTTTCTTTTCTTGGTACCGCCAAAGGACGAAAAGCCCATGGCAGCGGCGATATCGTCTTCCTCCATGGTAGCGTTGTCGAAGTTTGCACTCGTCGCGCAGAGAACAAAAAGTCGGAGAACAACATGTCGTGAGCTATTGCTTAGGTAAAGACGCTAAGCATGGGCCGACCCACAGATCAGGTAGCTAGCGGCGTAACGTCCCCCGAAAGGAAGGCGCTCCACTTGCGCGTGTTTGTTGGCGGGTTTCGAAATAAACATTTGGAGGCAGAGGTCGAGCTTGATGATCAGTGTCCATGACAGTACCTATGTAAACTTGTCTGGTGCAGAAACCTCGACAACGTCTGGTGACATGACTGGGGCTCGGCTTGGCATCGGCGTCATCAGCACAGTGACTTAGGCAGGGATTTGAAGCAACGCCAGAGCGTCGCGTCGACTCTCCTCGTCCCACCGTGGTCAGACAGAATACCAGACTATAGTATTGTCGAACGGTCACGATGAGCGAGTCTCCGCAGACGATGGCAGAGCGCCGTTATCTGCGACCCAGCGTAAGCCTTCCTGGTCTCGGAAATATAGAGCTGGAAGTCTTCAGTTCTCTTTGTAGGGTTGATGAGAAGCGCATACAGTGTTCAACATACACAGGCTGCGCTATACATGATGAGTAATTACTGAACAAAGCTGACTATGTACTACAGCTGCGGTCGGCAACGATGATACAACCGAAGACTGGCGAGCGCGTCAAGAAATCATTCACACTTCGAAGATCGTACCACCGTCCAACCGAGTCTACCGAGTTTCTGCTTGCGCCAGGTCAACATGATCCTACACGACACGAAGACATGGGCAGAGTCGAACGTCTGCAGGAAACCTGCAAGTACCGAATTCGACAAACCTACGCGTACGCGACCTCTCCGACAGGTATTGGAATACTCAAGTGCTCGCTGGCATATATTTTGGGGTCGCTAGCTACTTTCGTTCCCCAAATTGCTGGGTTACTGGGGAAGAACGATGGAAAGCACATCGTGGCTACCATCACGGTATACTTCCACCCAGCACGGTCAGCTGGCAGTATGCTTGAAGCCGTTTTGTTAGCATTTGCTGCCTTCCTATACGCGGCCTTCATCTCGTTTTCTAGCATGGCTGTCTCCGCGTACTTTGGAAATCACCACCATCTTGTCCTAGGCCATGTCATCGTACTTATCGTGTTTTGCGGCGGAGGCCTGGGACTTGTAGGCTGGACTAAGCAAAAGCTGGGCAACCCACTCGTCAACGTTGCTTGCTCATTGACTTCTCTTGCGCTGATTACGGTGTTGACGAAAGAAGGGGCTGTTCAGGCCGCCAAGTTTTCGTATGTCAAAGTCTGGCAAGTATTGAAGATGATCATCATGGGTTGTACAGCATCCGCAGCGGTCTCTCTTCTTGTGAGGCCGACCTCAGCGCGGACTGAATTTCGCGATACTTTCATTCAAGCGACCGATGCAATGGCCGAGATACTCAATGGTATCACTCGTAGCTTCCTCTCTGGCGAACAGCAAGATCTCGAGAACGATTCGTTTGTAAAAGCCTCGAATCAAAGCAAGTCAACTTACAAGACGTTGGTCAAGAACCTGGGAGAAGCCAAATTCGAATACTATGTTCTTGGCACCGAGGATGAGTATAGAATCAACGCACGTCTGGTCAAGTGCCTGGAGACGTTGATTCAGAGCATCGGTGGCTTGCGAAGTGCTGCAGAAACACAATTCACGCTCCTCGCTCAATCAAGCACAAGCAGTGGGCCACTATCGGACAGTATACCTGCTAACGGCACAGTCACATCGTCCATATTCTCAGAACACACGATGTCTCAAAGCCCTCCTCAGATGTATTCCCCAAGTCTCAGTCACACAGAACGTCGGACTAGCATTCTCGCCTCGATCGATGAATTACCGGAGAGCCCTATGGAAGCATTTGCGGATGGGTCGGATGATGAATCAAGCCAGACCAATGATATTGCTGGAATACCAAGTTTTATCCACTCCAACAATCTCACGCCCGCTGATATATTCTCCATATTTATCGCCCAGTTGGGACCGCCGATGGTAAGCCAGAGCTCTCATGTCCATCTACTCAGCGTGTTGATAGTTACAGAAATCGCTTGCGTACACACTACGTGAAATACTTTCCGAGCTCCCTTTTGGCCCTGGACCCGAATACCACATGGCTATCAACGAGCATTTTCGTCACAGTCTCATTGACGCGAAGGCTCTTTTTTCTAATGCTAGACAAGAAGCTCTCTCCGTGATTTACCAGAGCAAAATACCGTCGAAGACTGGTTCGGCTGCAGTGGCCGCCGACTTCGAAGAGGTCGCTGCAAGCTGTGGCTATTTTAGTTCCTCATTGCAAGACTTCGCCGAAGACATGGTGACCTTTTTGGACATACTCGAAGACTTGAAAGCAAACGTAAATCTTCACCCGCGTCGAAGAACATGGAGCTGGCTGAAGTTTTGGCGTAAAAATAAGCGTTCTGGCGACGACTCCGGTAGGTTACACTCACTTGCTGTATTCGAGATTCCAAAGTGCTAATAGATGCCAGAGCAAGTGAATTTGATTAACGAGGGCCCAAGTCAAACGCCTGGTGGCTCACATGAAATTCATAACCCGATCTATCGAAAGTCAAATCGCGGCGACCCATACAAACCCATGAATAAGCAACCACTCTCATATCGCACTTGGGTAGCTTTATCTATTTTTAGAAGAGATGATCTCAAATACGCTGTCAAGGTCGGCATTGGTGCCGTGCTTTACGCCATGTGGTCTTTCATCAGGCCAACAAAGGCCCTTTATGGCCATTGGCGTGGTGAGTGGGGTCTTTTGTCATACATGCTGGTCTGCTCAATGGTACGTTCAAGTCCGTGGTTTTCGGATGCATTATGTCTAATACCACGATCAGACAATTGGCGCTTCCAACACAACCGGGTTCCAACGGTTTGCAGGTACCTGCCTAGGGGCTGTATATGCAATCGTTGCATGGATCGTGGCCGACGAAAATCCCTACATACTTGGGTTCTTCGGGTGGATAGTCTCTCTCCTCTGTTTCTACATCATTGTAGGAATGGGTAAAGGGCCTATGGGTCGTTTCATCCTGCTCACCTACAACCTCTCCGCGCTATACGCCTACTCATTGTCAGTCAAAGATGATGATAACGACGATGATGAAGGCGGTATATCACCTGAGATCTGGGAGATCGTTCTTCACCGTGTCGTTGCTGTCATGGTTGGTTGTCTCTGGGGTATCATCGTCACTAGAGTCATATGGCCAATCTCAGCACGACGCAAACTCAAAAAAGGCGCATCGCTCTTGTGGCTCAAAATGGGTCTTCTCTGGAAGCGCGGTCCTCTACAGACCTTACTTGTTGAGGCCAATAATGGCGACATACACCGGCCGTATTCGTACATGAGTGAACATGAAGAACTCGAATTACGGCGCTTCTTGAGTCATTTGGAAACACTTCGTGCATCGGCTTCGTCAGAGTTTGAACTGAGAGGTCCATTTCCGGACAAGAGTTTCAGAGTCATTCTGGACGCGACCAGTCGTATATTGGATAGTTTCCACGCGATGAACGTCGTCATCTTAAAAGACCTGAAGGCGTCAGAGGGAGAGAAGGAGATTCTGAAATACACGAAGAAACAGTGGACAGAGCTGAGCTGGCGAATTAGTCATTTGTTCTCAGGTAAGCAACTTTTCTTTCCTCGCCATTAATGTTTGATCAAAGGCTACCCGATGTGTCTCGCGCATTGGTCAGTCTGGTGACTACCATAGTGCGCTGTTAGATCTGATGAATCATCTGCTAACAACCCATAGTTATGGCGTCTTCTATGAAATTGGCATACCCACTGAATGATGTGCTACCCAACGTGGACCATACAAGAGATCGACTGCTAGCCAAACTCTTCGAGTTCAGACAATCTGGGCTCGGCAAAGTCATTGCTAAGGACGAAGACTACGAGTTACTCTATGCTTACGGTGAGTCACATATCTTGTGCTTATGAATCCATACAACGCCATATGACCTGTAATCTCTCATATACAGTTTCCGAACAGAAACTGGAAAGGTCGCTGGAGCTATTCAGCTTGTATAAAGCCGTAGCGGCTCGCCTGTGTCTCATTATTGCAGGAATACTCGCTGACAATATGTATAGCACTTGTAACTGGCCAACTAGCCCACGACCTCGGTATCATCGGACAGGAAATTGAAAAATTGTACGGCGTGTTGAATGAGGAAGACTTGAAATTGCAATAAGCGAAGATATCGTTAAAACTTATTCAAATTAAGACTGGCTACCAACCATGTATGCTCCCTTGAACTCAGAGTTGCTTATGAATTCCATGTATACGATAGAAATTCGAATGGTTTTAGTGTGAATGCGAATTGCATCACTTCGCTAACGACTGCTGAGTTTAATGAGATCAATTGGCCTGGCTTTGAAAGGTTCATAATCATTCAAGTTGTACAAGGCATATGATCTATTGCTTGAGTCCAACTTGGACGCAGTGCTGTAATCGTTGCCATTTAGGTAATTCCGCGGTGCCTCTCGTGACGACAGCTTAGTCTGCTTTGATCGCTGATCTGGACCTAGAATGAGTCACAATGACTCTCGACATCTGCAACAGGGTGCCAGTCGGAACTAACAAGAGGGAACCTATCGGTAACCGGTTTGGAACAACATGGTATGCAGTCGTGTAAAATGCTGTTGAGTAGTGAAGTGGTGGGCAATCGAGAGCTCAGACATCTCACAAAAGAAGGAGCTATGCAAGCTCAGAAGCTACCCACAGCCATTGTGAAAACTGACATGTGAGGGACAATAACAACTCCTACCAAGATCAATGACTAGAATATGCAACACTGTTTGAATGCTGTCGCAGGATGGCAGATGGCGTGGCACACGTGACGACGATAGCGCGGCTTGGCGGGTCGCTTAGCTGACAATCGCTGCGCACTCGAAAATACTCTCTCGTCACGGTAAGTCTCGCAACACCACCCACGACCACGGCCGACAACAGCATCGAAAATGTAAGAAATACGAATCTCTGCATCACTGCCCATGGCCGACAAGCAATTTCGCACCTCCAACACCCGCCACGCCTCGCGATTGCGTTCGACAAGCGACTCGAGACGTGGCGAACCCCTCTTTACACAATCTCTCACACGACACCCACGGCTCCAGCCAAAACACCATACTGACTGACATTGTCAACAGGGTCAACCTCCGCACTCAGAAGCGCCTCGCGGCCTCCGTGGTCGGATGCGGAAAGCGCAAGATCTGGCTCGACCCCAACGAGACCAGCGAAATCGCCAACGCCAACTCCCGTCAGACCATCCGCAAGCTCGTCCAGGATGGCCTCATCATCCGCAAGCCAGTCACCATGCACTCGCGTGCTCGTGCACGTGCCCTGACCGCTGCCCGACGAATCGGCCGACACCGTGGTTTCGGTAAGAGGAAGGGTACCGCGGACGCTCGTATGCCAAGGTATGCAACCTCGATAGCACCATTACAACACATCTGCGGGAGAAGACACGATGGAGTGCGGTGAATGGGTGTTCAGGAACGTATGCTGATGCGCATGTCTATAGCCAAGTCCTCTGGATGCGCCGCCTCCGTGTCCTCCGCCGTCTCCTCGTCAAGTACCGTGCCGCCGGAAAGATCGACAAGCACCTCTACCACGAGCTGTACCACCTGTCCAAGGGTAACACCTTCAAGCACAAGCGTGCTCTCGTTGAACACGTACGTTTGCCATGACATCATGACTATGTCCAACCCCGCTCAAGGCCTGGCAACTGACATTCACTGCAGATCCACAAGGCCAAGGCCGAGAAGGCCCGCGAGAGGGTCATCAAGGAGGAGATGGATGCCAAGCGTGCGAAGACCAAGGCCGCGAGGGAGAGGAGGCAGGAGCGTGTGCAGCAGAAGCGTGCTGCGCAGTTGGGCGAGGGCGAGGAGTAAACGATGGGCGACATGACGAACAGTTGGCGTGGGTCTTTTCAAGGTTAAAGGAGGGCGTCAATCTCCTTTCTATCTGGGGCATTATGGTCATGTTTCATGTACGTCTGGGTTTATGCAAACGAGCTCTTCTCCATGCATGCTCGACTAACAGGCTACCGTCTCCGAACATCGATGTTATGAATGTCCACACGAGGGATATGGAATGCATTAGCATCGACACAGTAGAAACGAGTGGTCAATCTTGGAGTTGGTCTTCTTTTCATGTGCTGTTTTCTTGCTTGCGTTGCTTTAGTGGTGATACTTGTGCGCTTGTACGTCAGTGCTCGGTGGGCAACCAGCCATGCCAACAAATATTTTCTTTATGAATGAGTGGCTGAAACTTTCCATACCAAACCATGTGGTGTCAACCTGTCCATGGGTATCACAAAACCGTGAAAAGAATATACCGATACAAACTCCCAACTCCCATACAAGTGTCGCTATCTTTCAGATCTGTTTCGTGTTAGCACATGCTCATACACACAAGTTCTTATACTACGTACCAATTTCAAAGCCGCGCGATGGACGTTCCTCGTGAAGTTGAGCATGGCTCGACTCTTGTTATTCCCCCTCTGTAACCTCCGATAGCCCTCCTGCACATGGCCCGGCTGCACGGGTTCCCTAGCCTCCTCTGGCGGATCAAACAGACCCCTCTCCCTCTTCCTCTTCAACCGATTCTGCTCTCCACCCGTGTTCTTCTTGTACAGATCCTCTGCATCTTTGACCTTGAGTGCCTCCTCGGTCAGCGTCTGCACAATCTCAAACGTCAAGAAGCCGAGGATATCGATGATATCATCCGACGGCTTCGAGTCAGTAATAAGGCCGAAGCCAGCCCATTCCTTAAAGCGCTTGCCCTTGCGGTACGTGAACGAGGCCTGGCGACAGTCGGACCAGTGCACGTATTCGAGGCGCGTCATGTTCTTTGTGCGTTCGTCTGCGTTCTTCAAGCGTTGCAAGGTCGCGTAGTTCATCTCCTCCTCCTCTTCGTCCTCGACGTCGTCTTTCAGCGGCGGGAATTCCGTGAAGAATGAGTGCACATCCCATACCAAGTCGACTTTTGCGCGCTTAGCTTTCTTGCCTGCTTCGGGGCCGGAGGGACCAGAGCCCGCGCCCACGACACCCGCGGCTAGATCGGCGTCCCCGGCTGCTACGTCGGCGCCGGCGTCACCGCCTTTGTCGTCGGAGTCTTTGACACTGCGCCGCACGTCTTTCCACTGCAGGAAATGGCGCAGGCGGGAGATCTTGGCGCGGTCATGTCGGATCAGCATGAAGAGGTCGTCTGTGGAGATTGATTTGCTGCCGCGGCGCGTGGCGAGGGCGGTGCATTCGCGTAGTATGTGTTGGACTTGGTCTTGCACAATGGACTCTATTAGGGTGGTGGTTTCGGGTGAGGGGTCGCCGGTTTCGCCGGAGACAAACATCATCTGTGGGCGTGGGAGGATTAGTGGTGTGCTGGTGGGGAAGAGACGGGAGGGAGATGAGGAGCGTGAGGTTGACGGGAGAGATGTGTATATGATGCCATGATTGGTAGACAAGATGCGTGAGAGAAGTGACAAGGTAGGAGTGCGACGAACGTGTTCCAGACGGTTGAACAAGAGTTTTGAAAAACGAAAGATGAGATGACAGTGAAAGAGAGTGCAGGCCAGATGATGGTTGATATGTGTGAAGAAACGGATGAAGTTGAGAGATAGCTCAGCTATCATCAAGACGTAAAGAAATGGATCGTGCAACATGCAGTGTATAACCACAATAGACTAGAAGCATTGACGAGTAACAGCTCATACAAGTCGTCGCCTAGATAAGAAACGATAGATCCAGTGATACATATAGCACAACTGACAGAAAAGCGACGTAGACGAGAGAAAAGAGAGTCACGACAGCATTACTCTCCGCATATGAATGAAGACTGGAAAACGACTCGACAAGGAAACGAAGTACGCGCGAGACCTACTGACCTGTTGAATCTCCGTCCGGTATTTGGCCATCTTATCCTTGTCCGACGACATGGCGTCACGCGCTCAGGACAGCTCCCCTCGCGACGGAATATAAATACGTTACGTACGCGGTAGAACGCACAGTATGCAGCGCAACAGCGGGGGTGGGGAGAGAAAGAGAGAAAGAGAGATAGTTGTTGCGACCGTACCTTGATGTCTCGTGTCTCCCAGCACGCGTTTGCGGTCCACTAGAACGTTTTAGTCTAGACCAATCCTTAGCTCAGCCCTACCACATCCCCGCCAAAGTTTTGTGAATTTCGACCACCCCCACTACGACTTCGATATTCACACTATCGCACGCTCACTGCTCACGTGCAAATATCAGGCAAATATGCTGTACCTCGTGGGATTGGGTCTGGCGGATGAAAAGGACATCACGGTCAAGGGCCTGGAGATAGTGAAGAAGGCGTCGCGCGTCTATCTCGAGGCGTACACGGCGGTGCTGCTCGTGGAGAAGGATGTGCTTGTGAGTTTTTCCCATGAACCCACGCACACATTGCTATAAGAAACGCAAGACTGGGGTGTTAATTGTCACGGTAGTAGGAAGCCTTCTATGGCCGATCCGTCATCATTGCCGACCGCGAAATGGTCGAGTCGTCCAGCGACGACATCCTCAAAGACGCAGATACAGTAGACGTCGCCTTCCTCGTCGTAGGCGATCCATTCGGGTACTTTCCCCCCATCCCCCATCCCCTCTCTCTCCCCAGAACACAATAAAACACAACCTAACACCCCCCCCAGCGCAACAACCCACACCGACCTCGTCCTCCGCGCACGCGAGCTCTCCATCCCCACGCGCTCCATCCCCAACGCCAGCATCCTAACCTCAATCGGCACCACAGGCCTCCAACTCTACAACTTCGGGCAAACAATCTCCATGGTCTTCTTCCTCGACAACTGGAAGCCCGCATCCTTCTACGACCGCGTGGCCGAAAACGCCGCTATAGGCCTGCACACCCTCGTCCTCCTCGACATCAAGGTCAAGGAGCAGAGCCTGGAGAATATGGCGCGCGGGCGGCGCATCTACGAGCCGCCGCGCTACATGACGGTTGCGCAGTGTGCGCGGCAGATGTTGGAGGTGGAGGAGGAGGATAAGAAGCTGGGGGTTTATACGAGGGAGAGTCTGGCGGTTGGGGTTGCGCGCGTGGGTGCTGAGGATGAGAAGATTGTGGCGGGCACGCTGGGTCAGCTTTGTGATGCGGATTTGGGGAAGCCGCTGCATAGTCTGGTGTTGTTGGGGTCGAGGACGCATGATCTTGAGAGGGACTTTTTGGAGGAGTTTGCTGTCGATAAGGAGGTTTTCAGACGGGTGTGGGCGAGGGATTATGAGGGAAAGTCGTAGGTGGAATCTACAGCTAGGCGGGAAGAAATACGGTGTTAGAAGTAACTACGTCTTCAATCCAAGTCATGCTTTCTTGATCATATCCGACTCCCCATCTACACAGCATAAACACCTCACCCCCCCTACAACCCCCTCACTTCACACCACCTCACTTCTTCTTACTCCCCCTCCCCCCCCTCTTCGCCTTCCCCCCATTCTTCGCCGCGCCCCCACCCCCGCCCTTCCTCCCCCCCGAAATCATAACCCTAACCTTCGCCACGGGCACAATACCCACAACCTCCAATTCCTTCCAATTACGAATGAGTTCCATCTCTCTTGGCCAAATACGCTCGACATCCTGCGCCAGCCGATCCGTAGCCTTTGCATCCTTACCCGCCGAGTCCCAGATGCCGAGGACCTCCTTGACGGCCTTCCCGCGCTTCGTGGAGCCGGGCTGGATCTTAGCTTTATATTTATACGCCGCGAGGGCGGACCAGGGCGCGCAGATGGGGATAGCGGAGAGGAGGTCGTCGCCTGGGAGGGGCCGGCCGGTGAAGGCGTCGAGGTTGAGGAGGTGGGCTTTTAGTGCTTCGTCGCCTTCGTCGTGGTCGTCTTCTGCTGCTGGTGGGGCGGCGTGGGCGGCGAGTCGGGCTTCTTCTGCTGCTTTGCCCGTTGCCTGGGCGCGGAGGTGTTGCTCGCGGCGGCGCTGCTTGTTTGCTTGTGCGTCGTCTTCTTTTTGGCGTTTTTCGAGCGCGGCGGTTTCGGCGGCTTGTTGGCCGGATTTGGAGCCTAGGATGCGCATGGCGAGGGCGCGGTCTTCTTCGTCTTGCTCGGCGTATTTGGAGGCGAGTTTCTTTGCTTTGCCGCGTTTGCCTCGTGGGAGGGGCGCTTGGCTGGCTTTGGTCGCTTTGGATGTTACGGTGCCTGGTGCTTTTGGGGGGGTGGTGGTGTTGTCTTCGGTGGGCGCTGCTTCATCGTCACCAGTGGGTGTCGACGCGGATGGGGGTTGAGTGGATCCTGGGAGCTGTCCCTTCTTAAGCAGTCGTCGTTCTTTCGCTGATAGATGACGGCGTGTTGTGGTTCCGTGGGTCTGCTCGGAATCGGCGACGGAACCAGCATCGTCTTCTGACTCGTCGTTACCAGACAAATCGTCTTTGCCTCCAGACACAGCAGGCTGAGAGTTGTCTTTTGTAAATGGAGTATCATCCTCATCGTCGGAGTCGGCCCGGGCGTCTGCGGTCTTTGACTGAAGAGGATTGGAAGGTTCCTCGGCTTCGGATTCGCGGTCACTCTCATCTGAGTGATCGATTTTCGCATCAGGGAAGTCATCTTCTGACTCGGACGCCAGCTTCGCATCTGGGAAATCTTCCTCCTCATCGCTATCGGCGTCTTTGCCATCATCTGAACCCTTTGCCTCGTCGGCCGCTTCCGGGGCAGGTTCTGTAGTAGTGGGCTCAACTGTTCCCGTAACACGATGTTTCAGGTGACGAGCCTTGCTCTCTTCGCTGATCTCAAACATGACGGCAAGACCGACAACGAGTTGAGCCGGCGGCAGATATTCCTTCTTGCCCTTGATGTCGAACATGCCAGGCCCGAGGAACTCGCGAGTCTGGCCAATCTTGCTGACTTGTTCGCTCAAAACCCACCACGCGGACATGCTCGCCTTCGAGTCCCACGCCTCGGACGTGCAGACAGAAAAGTTTCCGGCTTGCGACAATGTTGATGGCGGTATTGGGGCGTCTGGAGAATTTGGGTTATTCTTGATGATCATAGGGAATGCGCCCTTCAGATCAGCATGCACAAAGACATCCCCCTTCCGGAAGTATTTTTTGTAGATGATGTCGCTTTGTAGCGCGTCTTTGCCGCCGAGAACCAGATACCCGTCCGATGAGATGAAGTAGAGAAACTTCTCAAACCACTGCGTCTTCCGCACGGGGCGCAGCACTTCCTTCTCTTTCTTCAGCCCTTTCTTCAGATCCTCCGCGACCTTCTTCTCGTGGCTTTTCAATGCCATAGTAGATGCCTGAACTGTACGGTCTTCTTTCCCAGCGGCAGTCTTCTTCTGATCGAAATACTCGGTAGAATTTGCCCAGGCAGACAGACCGAGGTCAATGTCAATCGCCAACTTTGGCTGTGCGGCTACCTTGACAGGCGAGGCCTTTTTCTTTGTGTCGTCACCCTCGTCATCTGTATCCTCACTGACCGAGCTGGTCTCGTATCCTTCCTCATCATCATCTTGCTCTTGATCCCAACTCGTTCCATCAAGCAGCAGCGTGATGGTGTTCTCGTGGAGCTTGAGCGGCAGCTTGATGAGCTGTGCAACCTGGTTTCCTTGGGTTTGCTCTCGCTCGATCAAACGTGCAATGTCCACCCAATCCATGCCTTGTCTAACCAACCCATTGACAGCTTCAGTCGCCTCGGTAACTCGGTGCACGTTGGCAAGGATGGCTTCTGCTTTCTGGAAATTCGTTTCTTGCACCTGTTGCAGGCCACCAATCCGTTCTGCATGCTCCTTTCGGGCCTTTTCGAGCTTCTTTTTCGCCTGCTGCTCACGTTCCTGCAGTTTTGACTCGAGTTTCTGGCCCTCGATTGACGAGAAGAATTCGTCAACAGCCTTGTTGAATCCATCAAATTCCAAGAATGTGTAATCCGAGTTCTCAAACTGCTGTGGTCGAAAGGGGTGAAAATCATCATACATGAGCTTGGGTTTGTCGGAGGAGTCGTCCTCATCCGTTTTCGGTGCAGGTGGGCCTGACTTTGCCAATATATATCCTTTGACTTGGTCTTGGTTTGTGATGTCCTCGGTTATCTTTCTGGCGTCCTGCAATACCAGAAGAAGCTTCTCTAGTAGCTCCTCATCAGCGAGAACCTGGTCTGGCTTCAAGGTAGAATCGAAGCTGTTGATGTGCAGAGCGTGATCCACAAGCAGGGGAGGGCATTCAGTTATGGATACAGCTAGCGCTTTTCTCAACATGTCCTTGGTCGACTTCTTTGCCTTCTTCCCTGCTGCTGCAGGCTGCGCTTCTTGTCTGTCGACTGCCTTTTGCAGACTTGAGCGAATTCTGTCCTTTGTGAGCTCCGGTATGCCGCCATAGTTTTGCCGCAACGACAGGTTGTATTGCAATCCAACTCTAAGCTTCTCATGTTCCTCGCCTTCTTCCACGTTGCGCAGCAAGGCTAGGATGTTCAAATCGCCATCTGTGAGGACAATGTTCCCGCCAGCGTAGAACTCGAGGTATAGTTTGTACAGGCCGTCGGAGAACTGGAACTCGAGAATGCGATCGGTACCGATCTGAGAGATTGACGTCACTCTCCTCGTTTTTAGGTATTTTCGCAGCTTGGCAACAAAGGCCGAGGGTGCTGCTGCCGTGGTGCGCGCATATTCGGTGAGGTGGCAACGGAAGCCAGAGTCGACGAGTAGTTGCTCGCGGTGGTCGGGTTTGTGGAACTTGATTAGGAAGATTCTCTGTGGGTTTGTCAGTATGAGAGGCGTCTTCAACTATGAGAAGCTCGTGGCGCACCGAGGAGAGATCATAGACATTGGTAACTCTCAAAGAGGTAAGCGATTTGGATAGCTCGTGGGCGATGACCTGGGATAATTAGCACCAAGTAATCACGCATGTATGAGCAACCTGCCTTGACGTCCAAGCTGGAAAACCTCTGCTTCATAGTGGTGTCGTGTGCAGAGTTCTGTGGTGGTGGGGTTGAGGTGGGATGCGATGACGAAGTACGAACGCGCCAGTACAAGGATCATCGAAATGTTCCTGAGCTTAGTAACACGCACCCTTCAATTATGGTTATTCACACAGACCCTGATGTCCAAGCCAATGAAGAGATTGCGTGTCTTCAGCAGCTTGCGTAAAAGTACTTTCTATCGTGCCTGGACATGGAGGGGTATGCAATCGCCATGCCCTTTTGACCGTGTGAACTCCTCCAACGCCATATCCACGCTGCAACCCAAAACTCAAAGACCCTGCCGTATCCTCTCCGCCAGCTGCCTCTTGCCAAACTCCCACGCGTTCAGGAAGCCCTGTTCTGAGAGGTCGAGGTTCTTCATCGACGTCATGTCTTGCGCCGGGGGCTTGCTGACACGCGAAGCAACAACGACGGGGTCGGTCTCGAGGATGATGCCGTCGTCTACGAGCTCGTCGACGGCGAGCGACTGCGGGTGTTAGCACAGCTGGTAATGTCGTGTTCGGGGAGGTGGTACGTACCACGAGATCGTAGTTTTCGATGACGGTGCGCTTGTCGACGGAGTTTCTACGTGGGTTAGGCTGGGCTGCAGGCTGGGTTTCGGCGTTGAACTCACTTGAGCAGGATGTTGAGCGAGTCTCTCAGCGCAAGGACGACGCTGTGGAGTGTTAGCCTTGCTTCTGTGTGGTTGGTTGCGACTGCTGTACCTGTACAGCAGAACCTCGTTCTCCTGGGCGCTCCCCACGACGTAGAGCATGACGTCCGACTCCATCTTGAAGACGACGACCTTCTGGTCATAGAGTATGATGTCGGTCGTCTGCTTGGCTGTTTTCTCTGCGAGCTGGGTCAGACTCTGCCAAGACAATTCAACATCCTCCAGAAGTAATACCCAACAGTCCCTTCTCAAAAGCCTTCTGGTCCTTTACCGTCTTGTAGGCGATCTGGCCGGGGTAGTCGGACTGGACGCCGGCGGGCGGGTGAGGGTTCGCGTAGTACTTTGTGAGGATGCGGGAGCCATCGTCGATGGCGAGGATCAGGATAGCCTGGATACTGAAGAGGGTCAGAGGGCGCGACATGTCGGGTAGAGGTTATCGTCGTCGTCGGCGTCGTCAATGGGAAGCGCAGCACAGAGCGTGGGGGAAAGGTGTCTCGTAGCGGCGAATGGGCCAAGCACGGAGGTTGCTAGCGGCCGACGAAAAGTGCTGCAGCCGTGGGAGACTTTGACGAGAGCAAGTCGACATGGCACCACCCGCACCCGCCATGTCGATGATGTCGCGCACCTCGCTCGCCGCCCTGGTGTGCCCCTCGGCTCCGTTCCTTGCGCCCCGTCTGCTGCGCATCACCGCCCCCCTTGCGACCGCCGCCCCGCCATGCCTGCCGTCGCAGCGGGCCCACTATGCCACCACGCCCGGAGGGAAGAAGACGGCCAGGTCGAGTGAGGCCGAGGGGAAGAAGACAGCCAGGTCGAGTGCGCCCGAGGGCAAGAGGGCAGGCAAATCAGGGGAGGCAACGGGCCAGCACACGATGCGGCCGTCGTTCCTGGGCAAGGACAAGACGCTGCAGCGCGCCAGATACGAGTCGCAGCGCCAGACGGCCGACCTGGTCACGCAGTTCCGGCGGGCGGTCGACACCCGTGACATCAGGCAGGTCATGGAGCTGTACCCGACGCTGCTCGAGGCCCGCCTGCTGAACCGCTACGACACGCGCCGCATCGGCCAGGTGCTGCACGTCCGCATCCGCAACCTCAAGCACGCCTCCGATCTCGCCCTGCCCGACCTCTGGCCCTTTGTGCAGCAGTTCGTGGCCGACACGCGCAGCGGCGCCCTCGACCCGCACCCCTACGCCTTCGTGCACCTGCTGGGCATCTACAAGGACCTCAAGCGCTTCCATGACGGCCATGCGCTGTGGCAGTGGCTGGTGCAGCAGGACGAGTCGTTCGTGTCGCAGGCCGCCTACGGGGCCGCCATCGAGCTCATGGCCTACGGCGGCCTCATGCGCCTGCCCGAGCTCGAGGACCTGTACGCCGACGCCCTGAAGCGCTTCCCGGGCACCTTTGCCGAGTACCACCTCTCGCCCGACGCCATCGTCGCCGACCGCACCCAGCCCACCTTCACCACGGGCCTGCCCACGGTGCTGCTGCAGGGCATCCTGACCGCCCGCATCCTGGCCCGCGACTGGAAGCGCGCCTACCTGGCCCTCGACACGGCCCTGCGCCTGTACCCCGCCCAGACCCCCATGCGCTTCTTCGAGCTGTTCCTGGCCGAGCGCCCCGTCTCCGAAGCCTACGCCGCCCTGATGCTCGCCTGCCGCGCCGGCATTGTCGTGCGCCCCAAGCACGTCACTGCCCTGATGACCAAGCTGCGCGCCGCCATGGCCGAGTCCCCGTCGCCCGCCGACCGCCTCATGGTCCTGCGTGCCATTGCCAACGCCCTCTACGCCTACCTGGAGGCGGGCGGCCAGCTCGAGAGCATCCACGTCGGCTCCTTCCTGCGAGCCTTCGACGCGGTGCTGCCCGAGCAGACCCCCGGCCAAGACTACGAGGGGGACGCCGCACAGCTCCGCAATACCATCGTCGTGGCTGCACACGAGACCCTGTCAGGCCTGTTGCAAGCCGGCATGTCGCCGCAGATCCACCCCTTCGATTCGCTGATCGCCATCGCTGGCAGGCTGCGCGTCCCTGACCTGCTCCTCACTACTCTCCAGGACATCAACACGGCGCGTCTCGAGCTGGGCCCGATTGGAGTCCGGAGTGTGCTCACGGCGGCTGGTCTCGTAGGGAACAAAGACCTGATCGAGCAGTTTTGGTCGCGCGTTGTCTCATCCGCTGAAGCCGAGAGCAGGCAGATCCCCTTCGAAGACTGGACCACGCTCGTCAAGGCGTGTAGACGAGCGAACCATGTCGACTACTTCAAAGCACAGCTGCTCAGCCTACCGCACGCCATCACTTCTAGCATTGAGCGAACCATCACCTCCCAGCTGAGCGAGAAAGAAGTAGTGCCCAACATGCAATCGTTCGAATACCCAACCACCAGCGAACTCACCTCAGAAATGGAAGCCCTGAAGACGCAAATGAAAAGCATCCAAGCCGTCGTCATGTCCGGACAGCCTCTCGACCTCCGCAAATCGCCTTTCCACATGCATCTAGACCCCAGACACGGGCAGCTGGGCAACGACGAGGCCATGCGCGCCGTCTACGAAGGCTTCACAACCGACCCCCACCAGCCACCACCGCCCCCACCCGCAGACGGCAAAGCAGTCCTAAGCCCCACCGGCATCCCCCTCGACGAACTCCGCTACCAGAACTGGGTCACCATCCTCGAGATGATGGACCAAGCACAAGCCTACGACACGGACATCCAAGCCGCCCTCGACGCAGCCATAACAGCCGGCAAGCCCCTCCGCAACCCATCAGACATCCTGCGTCTGCGCCCTAGCTCACACACAACCACCCCCCTCCACGACACGGCCGCCCTCCGCCAGAAGATCAAGAGCCTCCGCGCGCAGGGCCCCGCGCCCCTGCCCTTCCGCAAAGTAACCCCGCGCTCTCCTGTTGATGACGTGCGTAGTGTTAATCCTCCCAGGGCTTCTGAGCACGTCAGGGATGTTCTGCGCGAGAAGTATCACGCGAATGAGATGAGGCCGGTTGAGGGTGCGTTGCGGCTGAGCTATTATGTTGGCTTGAAGTCGGATCATGATGCGCCGGTTAATCCGGAGAGGAATTTTTTTAGGGGGATTAAGGTGGGTGCGAGACGGGGTGTGGGGAAGGAGGGGCGGGTTCGTGGGGAGGAGGGTTAGATACCTTGTGGAGTGATTGAGGTGTTTTGATATGTGTAGATTAACGAGATTATATGATGTGTTGGGCGTGGGAACTGTAAGATGAATGGATTCGTTCAGGATATCGTCTCGCGGTGTTTACTATGTCTATATCATATCCCATCATAAACGTGTGGTTGATCAAGACTCTCCCCGTGTATGTTGATGTTGATATCGTAGATAAAGAGGGGGCAATATATCACTGCTATTCATCTACCAGATTGTGCTGTAACGACAAGTTGCACTACGAATAACGAGCGATCATCGAAGTAAAATCTATAATATAACATAATCTCATTACCATATACTCGTTATTCCAAAACAGCCCCTCGTAATCCCCAAGTCCACTAAACTCAACGTGAAGTATGATATCGTAGAGTACCCATGCCCAACCCACATCCCCATCCCGATCCATACAAAAAATCATACAGAAATACAAGAAATAACCCCATTCAAAAAAAAAAGGCGTACAACAAACTGTACAGCGAAAGAAAGAAAATCGAACCCCCAAACCCCCAAACTCCCCCATCCCCATACCCATACCCTTCCCTTCCCCTAACTAACCGCTACCCCCCGACTCATACCCAGAAGAACACGTCGTACTCGGCGACGCAAACGCGTACTCGACCGGCGACGGCGGCGGCGCAGGTGTTTCGCCCACGACAATGGCGCCTGTGCGGGAGGAAGGGGCGGAGGGGGAGGCTTTGAAGGCGGCGCTTACGTCGTGGCCGAGGGTTGAGTTTGTGAGGAGGGAGAGGCGTTGGCGGGGGGGGGCTGTTGATGGCATTTTGATTTTTCTTCTCTTTTCTGTTCTTGGAGGGAGGGGTGTGGTTGGTGTGGGTGTTTCGTGGAGAGGGTGGTAGTAGTTGGTTGGGTTTTGGTGTGTATCCAGGTAAGAGTGAGAGAAGCAACGAATGTCTTACACCGCGTTGAACAACGAGAGTAAAGCGATAGAAGTTTGAAGCAAAACAACCAATATCAAGTCCAAGGTAGATTTAATACTTCAACTTTTCGGCAACACCGGGAGAAAATCGTCTCGGCCCGCTGTGTGACGCTGCGTGGTGAGATGTCACGTCCCAGAATAGAAGGAAGGCTTGCTTGCTCTCGGATGTAGGCGCAAAGACGGGCAGGCTCTGAGTTGTTCGCGGCTGATTTTCTTCGCTGGCAATTGATTGGGTTCGGCTGGCTTTTCTTGTGTTCCGGGGGGCTGGGTGCGGGATCGCTGGTGTGGGGGAGTGCCGAAGAGTCTAGGTAGGATGCGAGTCAGATGTAGGTTTATTGAAGGTGCGCGGTTCATGTGTGTGGTGTGTGTGTGTGGTGTGCATGTGCGTTGGCATGCGTTGGAACACGGAACAGAAAAGAAAAGAAAAAGATAGGAAAATTGGGGGAGCGGCATGTTGGTGCGTTGGGGGTAAATTCAGATTCAGGCTATATCTGGATTGAGGCTTACTTACGTCTTTGTGATTGATTTTCAATGCGCGATGATGTTGTTGTTTATGGATGGTGTTGAGAGGTTGCCAACACGTCGGAAGCGAGAATGTATGTCTGAAGTCGGACCGTGAAGGGAAGTGATTCGGTTAGGACACGAAAAGCGAGTGATGGGGCCGGAGAAAGTGAGTGAGTGAGGAATTCAAAGTCGAAATGTATGTCTGAGATATGGAATCTGAGACCGCCGCGACCAAAGGCGGCACCTTTCTCTTATAGCTAGCAAACAAACAAGCTTCGCTATTCACCGCTGAATCCTGACTCGGAAACGGCTAGACTCTTGTCTTGCCGGAAAGAACAGACGCTTTGAGCAAAAACAAAAGATTAAATGCGCCGAGGCGTATACGGGGATGCGGACGGTTGCGCTCCTTGCCTCCCCTCCATCGTTGCACATGGATAGAGCTGGTTCCACCCTCCGTCCAAATCTTTACCTTCCAAGGTTCCAGAATTGAGGAACGTCATGGCGTCCGAGGTTTCAGCTGACACTGTCAAGATTCGAGCATGCAAAGCGAAGGTTTGCTTGTGACGAACAAGGCCAAAACAAGCTGACTCCATCTGTGACATCCCACGCATCCTTCTACCTGACTTTGCTGAGATAATAACACGGAAGAAGAAGCAAACCAATCCCTAGCAGCCGTCCGCGAGTAGCAATCGCGGCTGCGTGGGGAAACACGGTGTCTCATTGATTCGCAACAACGGCAATATCGATCCGTGATATCCCGGATGGACAGCTTATTCCCTGACCGCTCCTGAGGTGCATTCATCCTACGCGTAAGGCTTGTGAGGATGGGGAAAGTGGATACCACGGGCTGCATTCCCCAGACCAGTACCAGACGCTCGGGATTGGTCCGTAGGCGAGGGCTAAACGTTCTCGAAGCTCTCCTGTCCCTGATCAGCAACATTTGTATATTACATGTGCACCTCCAACTCTCTTTGCGCAACAAGTTGGCACTACCCAACGGTAAACACGACGGTTTGGAGCCTCGCATTGAGAGTCCGTGCCGACAGCTTGTCGCACAGAACCGAGATGCGCACCAACAACAGCCAAGACGGTGCTGCGGCGAGGCTTCGAGAAGCGCAATCGAAGGACGCTCGTACCAACGGACGATGATCCTTGGGAAAGGATTCCTCGATTCGTTGCATTCGTGTCCGTGTTGATGTTCCGCGTTACTCTCGATAATCGGCGCATGTCCGGAAGAAGATTGACACCTTTCCTCGCCCTGACTTCTGTCTTTGTCGTGTCTGCCACATCGAATGATCGGCGATTGGTCAAACGCCTCGAAACAACAACACGTACATTGCGACGAAAAGCCACCGACGTGTGTGGACTGCAGCCTTGCAATTCATGCGTTTGGTTTGCCGCTCGGAATCCTACACCGTAGCGTACAATACGGTCGCTTTTCAGCAAGATAGTAGTACCGGTACGATGCAGCGGTGTGTCAACTCAATTGCTTCTGCTGTGTATTAGATAGAGTCAAAACGTCCCTGTCCATCGTATTGTGTCGTCGCAAGTAACACCAAGGCATCTCCTGCGTCTGCACCCGTAGACTTGCGGCATGTAACTCCCCCATATTGCTCCCATCGCAAGACTGGCCGCTGACCGCTCTCGTATGAGAAAATTATTCCTGCCCTTGCTATATCGTAAAGTTTTTGTGTGATGGGTTTACCGCTAGCTAGTCATTGCGCTGCAGTTTGATCCTGGCTAGCGGTAAACCTATTACACAAAACCTCTACGGCAGAGAGTACTATGGGAACTGACGTCCCTACGGCTGTTGTGAGATAACATCCAAGATGAGCAAGCGGTACGGTACAACGTTCCGCGTTATTTGGGAAAGACGGGCATCGCGTCTTCGGTAGGCGGTCCCATTGGTGAACCGTGCTTTGCTTTATGCGCACACTTTTCTGTTTTTTTCTGAACCAACGCGCCTTCCCTACCTGCTTTCTTTGGTTCTCACCGACTGATACCAAGCTTTCACCGCAACTTGCTGATGATGACGCATGGGGAAAGAGATGGATGCAAGATGGCGAATGGAAGGATGATTGTTCTAGAGTGTGTGTGGGTGGGGAAGCAAGCGCGTCTATGGCATCTTCCCTTGATTGTTGTCAGACATGCAAACATCAACTTCATCTTTTGAATGCATCTCTCTATAGGAACGCGTGTTATGTTGTGGGGTCCTATATCGGTAACAACGAAGGTAACTCTTGGGCGTCCCAACTCAATATGACAGTGTGAGATGTTCCTCATCCAGTATGCAGATGGTCTTTAGTGGAAGAACGTGGGTAGTATTTCGATTCTCTGTGGCAAAAAGGTGGAATCCTAAGGCATCTCCATACTTTCTCTATCAAACGCGTTCATACACTTCCTAAATCTGATATGCACGACCTTCAGGTATGAGTGCTTGTGCGGCTGCCCATACCATACCCCCGGTCTACGTTCATGTCTCAGGAGGCCAAAATGATCTGCGATGTTTCCTCAGGTGCTTAGGATACCAACCATCTAGTAATTGTTTGAGCTTCAATACCAGTCCTACCAAACATATGGAGGCGGGTATCTGGCTGCCTTGGAGGTCTTTTCACCAACCCTTTCGGCAGTTTGCCGTCAGTGAGAGTCATAATGCGGGCCAACGATTATCCGATATAGCAAACGGACGGAAAGTTGAAATCAGTTTGCGTCGGGGAAAAGATCTGCCTGTTCCGTTTTACACATTCCCTCTGTTGACTTCGCAACTTCGGCAGCTTTCTGCCCCTCACCACTTGCGAATTAGTTCTCGACCTGAATACGACACTCCTCTATTGGCCTCGCAGCAATACTGGATAACATCGGCAACGGCCCCGCTCATGACGGCGATATCTTGACTCTCCACATGGTCAGCGCCCACCTCGGAGTCTTGATCGGTGGTGTAACCCTCGCCATAGCTTTCCTAAAGCTAACGCGCGCCATGAATTCACCAACGCAATACCGAGTATGGCTGGATTCGCTCAAATCAATGCCTGAACCGGAAGCGGCTGAAATATTGCGCAAGGCACTGCTTAAGGGCAGCGAAAAAATCACGTTTTCGAGCCCCAATGTATTCCAATATTCTGAGCAACTGCATCAATGGTACGGATGCCAGAGCGACCACCCATGCAACCACGACGTCGTAAGCATCCCGGAACTTTGGGAGTCGATGATCCTCCCCTCTATCAAAGACATACAGACATCACTCCCGCTTCTGCTGGGGAGGATCGCAGACGCATGGGCGATACTATCCGACACCGTCCAGCGACATGAAGCGCTAATCCGAAAACGCTGGATGAAGAAGACGCAAGCCCAGAGAACGTCTGTTCTTCTTGAGGTTGATCCTAAACTGCCTCGAACGCATCGACCCGATATTGACAGGTTTCTCTTAGATTCATGCCCACATCGTAGAGATATGCTTGACTTCGAAAAGTACGTATGGCCCTACCTCAATATCGAAGACCTGGTGAAACCGAAGTCTCTGTTACTCCTACTCAATGCCCGAGGTCGTCATTCCCCCGAAGTGTTTGCATTCTCGGATTTCGAGCTTGCACCGCTATGGAAAATCCGACCAAAGCTTCTAGAAGCCAGGCAGAGCAAGTTTACCATGAACTTCATCGGATCCTCGAATGTTGGAGAGTATGGGTCTTTAGTCGAGTGGTCAAGTCCCGCAGCCGCCAACGAGTCGATAACAAACGGTCATACCGTGCATCTCAATCACGGGGTACAGATCTTGTTGATCCAAGAGGGTCTGCTCAAGTTCCTCAATCGATGCTGTATAGCAATCGTTCCCGAACTGTTCAAGGACATCGGCGGCAACCGTGCATATCCACCCGAGCCGCCATCACTTTCGGACAATACCGATGTTTATAGTACGCTTGAGGTCATAGCTAGAGAAGCACCTTACCGAGTGCCTGCGTGTCTTGACTTCAAGAAGCTCAGGGACCTGGTATCTGCCACGAAGGATCTAGCAGAAGATCATATCTGGGCCCTTCGAGAGGATCCCAGCTACTTTGCCGACCATGTTCGAGAGTACAAAGAACATCGACCAGAGACACTGCCGGGCGACTGCTGCGGTCAAATCGCACAGAGTGGACAAGACCGACCTCTGTATAACCTGGTGCTGAAGAACGTCGTTACTGATGCTTACATTGAATACTTCGCCTGGAATGAGATCCATTGTAGGATCTCTAGGCTTCACGCCATGTACAAACAATACCAAGCCGCGATTGATCCTCACAAGGAGCTCCCGGCACCTATGTTTGAGCTCCTCGTCGAAACGCGTTTCTTCCTGACAGCCACGATTCTGGAATTCATACATCGCATGAGGGGAGGCTGGCCAGCTTCTCCTGCAGTTCGACGATACTATGCCCGAGCATGCAACCGACAATATGCCGGGCCCCAGGAGTTCATCGAACTCAGGTGTTCTAGGAAGAAGACGGGCGACAAAGAGCTAGAGGATATCCTCCAGTTATTTGAGTGGCTTTGGGAACCTAGCGTCCGCGAGACACTAGAAGTGCATACGCTCGTAGAGTCAATAGAGCGCATGCTGCAGAACAGCCCCAGGGCAAAGTCTGTCACAAGCTATTGGGTATCGTCGTATCTCTCTCAGTTGTCCATCGCAGCTGAATGTGCTCATCAACTCGACATCTTCCAGCCTTGGGCTAAGAAGGTTGCGTGGGCCGTGAAACAACGAAAGACGCAGCTTCTCATCGACTACGCTACTGTGTTCTCCTGCTGGAACGGCATCTTGAAAACCAGTTTCCAAGGACAAACGATGGTCAATCTGGGTAGACCAGGGTTGAAGTTCGAATACCCTGTCCACAAGCGTCGCACTCGCACCAACGTCGAGCATTTGAGAGCTGCTGAAGCCGCCTTGGATGCATTTTGGGCGGCAGCAGATGATAAGTTCCTTCGAAAAGCCGGGACAACTCCCCATGACGTCGTCTGTGATATTCTCAAAGCCCGGACATTGCAGCGCACGCCTCCCTGGGAAGAATTTGAGACTGTGCAGAGGACACCCAAGCACTCTGAAGCTCAGGAGTATGTCTACGTTCCGCTCTCGGAAACCATTCACGACCCCACAAAACAGATTACAGGAACCTTTGACAGGCTTGCTGTAAACATCAACACCAAGACCAAGACGCACGGGTTGGCACATCATGGACTCAACTCGATCGATGAAGTATTGCAGACGACAACACCTAACGAAGATCACCAGCCAACTTTCCACGTCGACAAACGGGCGTATAGAGTCTTCAGAACATTGTTCCACTCTCCCCTGTCCCGCGATCAGCCTGGTGAGATTCCTTGGGTGGACTTTTTGCACGCCATGGTTTCGACTGGCTTCGCTGCTCAGAAACTTCAAGGATCAGCCTGGCAGTTCACCCCGAAGAACCTGGACATCGAGCACCCCATTCAGTTCCACGAACCTCACCCATCCTCCAAGCTTCCTTTCACTTGGGCTCGGCGCTTTGGGCGACGTCTGTATAGAACGTATGGCTGGAAGGGGAGCATGTTCCAGCTTGCCTGAGGAGCAGGAAGTGCCGTTTGCGGACCTAAAGTCTCTCTGATCGCCTGTCTTTTATCTATGTTCTGTGTTCTCTCTCTTTGTTTGTTCTTTGTCCATCATGGAATCCACTTCCAAACACGTTTTGTCGCCAAATCGATGGCCAAACTACGAAACTAGGATGAATTTGCAGTTTAGGCAAATTCATCAGGGGAAGTTCGTTTCTATCCAAGCGCCACGTTCCTTCTTCACCTGGCGAACCGATTTTTGCATTATGGTGGAGCTACGCCCAAGTTTCCAGAAAGTCTCTAGTGACTTGGTGAGATATTGGACATCATCCCATGCGGTGTTTGGATATCTGGTCTCTTGATTTCTATGCGTCGTCACTTTCGTCCCATTTCCAGAGAAGTTATTTCCTCTTTTTCTCTCAAACCTTTGTATTCTCCACGTATAAGTAGTTTCACATAGTATATGACGTCCAAAACACTCTTGAACTCTACTCAAGTACGAGATATGGTAGAGGTGTTATACTCCTTCGCGCAGGATGAAACAATACAGCCCAATCATTTTCCTGCAATTGCTCCCCGCAAACCACCAAGAGAACCTAATAGTCTTGACCCCACAGTCCCTGCATTAGTCTGCCTGTGACGCCATCGTTATGTTAACAAAGCATCACGCGTCAGAAACGCGAGACTATTGGACGCGGGATCAGTAGATAAACTATGTAGCTATTGCCGGAACTCCTCCCATTTCCCGCTCCATTATACTTGCCTTAAAACGTTTGACAAAGTAGCCATTGAACTCCATCATTTATCATGACTGAAATCAAATCATTCAACCCCGAGATCCCGAAGGAGGAAGTCGATCGTCTGTTCCGCAAGCTGGCAGATACTCGTTTACCGAAAGAACCAATTGTACCTGATGCAGGTGAAGACTATGGTGGGACAACCTCTTCGCGCTTATAGAAACACGACGCTGATCCATCGCAGGTCCCTCGCTAGAATGGACCAATAAGCTCTACAACCACTGGCTGCACAAGTACTCCTGGGCTGATGCACAGGCGCAAATATCCGAGTGGAAGCACTACACTACCTCAAT
This sequence comes from Dothidotthia symphoricarpi CBS 119687, assembly GCF_010015815.1. NCBI lineage: Eukaryota > Fungi > Ascomycota > Dothideomycetes > Pleosporales > Dothidotthiaceae > Dothidotthia > Dothidotthia symphoricarpi. Next base: position 1,517,294 of record NW_022985008.1, read on the forward strand.
CGAAGGCCTGAACGTCCACTTCATCCATGAGAAAGCGCGTGTGCGTCAGAACGAAGCAATTCCACTACTCCTCATCCACGGCTGGCCTGGCACATTCTTCGAGTCTGATCCTCCCACCCTATTCTCAAATCTGCGCTGACGAGTCCAAGATTCCAAAACGTAATGCATCCTCTGCTCTCGCCCTCTGATCCAAAATCTCCCGTCTTCGATCTGATCGTTCCCTCCCTCCCGGGCTTCTGCTGGTCTCAAAGTGGCCCTCGTGGCTGGAAGCTCCAAGACACAGCGCGCATCTACGACACGCTCATGAAAAGACTGGGCTACACATCCTACGCCACACAAGCAGGTGACTGGGGGCATTGGGTGGTAAGAGAACTCGGCTCCGGCCGCTACAACGCATGCAAAGCCGTACACACAAACATGTGTCCCGGCGCTCCTCCTCCCGACTACAAGATGAACGAGAAGGAACAAGCATCCATGGACCGCGCGCAGTGGTTCATGGGTGAGAAACTGAATGAGGGACATATGAGCTATGCCATCTCCATGCGCACACGTCCGCAGACGATTGGAATAGCGTTCAACGACAACCCCGTAGGCATAATGATGTTTGTTGGCGAGAAGTACAATGAGCTTGCTGACCCGCATCTCGGGACTGCGACACTGGAGAATGAGCAGTTTGTAAACGATATTTGCACTACGCTCTCACTGTATTTTTTTACGCCGCCGAGTATCATGACGAGCATGCTGTGCTACTACAACAATGTGCGGCATGAGGAGTATACCGAGTTCGACGCGAAAGAGGAAAACCTGATACGAGTACCACTGGGAGTTACCACGTTTCCGTTCGATGCGTTCCCAGCCCCAAAGGCTGGTGTTGAAACCACGACGACAAATTTAAAGTTCTTCAAAGGTGAGTGACTGGAGTTGATAAACGAAGTGGTGGGATTGTGCTGACATGTTGGCAGAGAGGGAGTCTGGTGGGCACTTTGCATGTATGGAGCGTCCTAATGAGATGGTTGAGGATATGCGCGAGTTCTTCGGAAAGTATTACGAAGCGTAGAGATCGGAGCATTGGATGTTCGATCTGGACAAGGCGAGTTTGATCGGATATAGATGTGTATAAGTAATGATGGATTTATAGGGAATGAAATCGTTAGTAGTATGCAATACTTCATCTGAGATGGATACTTTTTCAGATCGTGTCACGTCGTCTTCATTACTACCAGAAACATCATTTGCTCACCGCTTCCAAGGATGAAGGCATGCGTTCTGCGCGTGACGGAACCCGCACCACTTCATGACATGTTTTTCCACGTTGGGCCATCTGGTGGTAGCGCTTTCGTCCTCGGCATCCAGTCACTGATCCCAAGGCCCCAGTTCCACGGCCGGGTCTCTCCACCAAAGTACCTCATCGATATGAAAATCAGCTCGGATGTATATGGACTGTATAGCAAGGTATAGGAGAAGGATCAGAAGCCGCCACGGAGGGCAAGTACCAGATGGAGCGTAGCGCCACCTTCGAGCTGGTACTCTGCTGCTGTCTTGTCATCTGCCCTGTTGAGTAGTGTCAGCATGCCGATTTCCATACAGATGTAGAAAGTGGCTGCAAGACGTACATCTGCTTGCCTCCATAGATCAAACGCTGCTGTGCTGGTGGGATGCCTTCCTTCTCCTCGACGCGCTCCTTTATCCTGGAGACCTGTTTTGTATCAGCCTGTTCTTGCCAAAACCCTGCTCGTGTGTTCGAAGATGCGGGAGGCGGTGTCGGGTGGAAATCGTACCTTGTAGTCCGCTTCGATGTCGAGCTCGATCTCCTTTCCGGTGAGAGTTCGTACTCTGCCATCCATGTCAGCCTGACGCCTTGCTATACCCTGCCATCGTTTCTAGACATACTTGATCTGCATCTTGGCTGCTGCTTTGCTACTTCAGCGACTGCGATGTATTACTGGTTGTAGCTTCGTCGGGATTTAGTTTAGATGTAGACGCGCTGGAGCTGCTTTTGAGGGCGCAAGGGAGTTTGCGTGAGGATAACGGGGAGAGTCGTGTTTGGGGTTGTTGTTTGCGACGAGGTGAGTGAGCGGTCGGCGGCTGTCAGGCACTCGCCATCGTAGTGGGGCACTTAAAGCAGGCAGGCGCGACACGAGGCGGGGCAATCGTGGCTTGTGGCTTGTGTGTCTGTGGCTTATGTTTGTGTGGCGCACTTCTGTCCGGCGAAGTCAAGAAGAAAAGCAAATGCATATACTAAGTTCTAGTGCAACTCCACCTAACACCATGCTTCCAATGGACCCGGTATAGCTTCTCTCCTTCTGCATATTTGGTCTAAAAATTCACGTTGACGACAAATACTTGTTCGATTAGTGGTTCAAATCAAAGCACATGGCTGGTCGAAATAACTCGCAATCGAAAGCAACAGAGAATCAAGTTCGAGTTCAGCAAGGTTTCGTGATAATTCAAAGTACTTGAAGGGCTTACGTTTCTAGAGGACTCCTGTAATCTTACCTGACCACACAATCAGTGACGCTTTGTAGTATACAAGAAGTATCGAATATGTTGTAATTTCCATCATAGACGCACAACAAACTCGTGTGAAAGCACGGATGATGGATGGCGTAGTCAAACTGATAAGTCATAAGTTCTATTAGAGATAATCATTCCAACCTAACCCTTGTATCTTGCCGTATTAGCTACAGCTGTGGATCGGTGTGACTCCATCAATAAACTCAAAGAGTCACGTCAACCCCGTAAAATGAGTGAAAGGATTCAATCAAATACCTCACCTAGTAATCTCCCGTCACCGCTCAGTCAACCTCCTCGAATCCTCGACGTCACAAACGCACGTTCAGGAATGCCACCAAGCCCTTTCCAACATGTAGCCTCAACTGCACCTAGACCTTTTAACGGTCACACAAATCTTTCATCACTTTTCGCCCCCACCAAAACGCCACACTGCATCCACAAGCCAATCACTCAGAATCCCAATGTCCCTACGCGCCCAAACCCACAGGCCCGGTATTCCCTTCTACTATGCCTCGAAAGCTGAAACACATCATCACACAGAGCACACGTGGCAAACGTTTGACTTGGAAAAACAAGACATCATGCGCTGGCAGGGTGATAGGCAAGCTTGCTTGCTACTTGCATTTCCTTCTACATCCGGACTGTAGTGTACATAAGCGGGGCCGCGGTCACCCCATACAAGCCCGTTCCTTCCGCATTGGTCCCTGAATCCGAAACCCATCCCTAGAAATACAATGCCGAAGAAAGAAGATGACGACGAAAACGCCAGATAGCCGCCTCTTGGACGATGCCCACCTAGATGTGGGTGCTGGGGTATATAGTGAACATTCTGTAGCCAAATGGAAGCCCGTGAGATTTCGTAGAACGAGGTAACATAACAAAGGAAAGAAAAGGCCGGTTCGACGACCGAGCTGTGTCAATACAAAGCCAGTGTCCTGCATGCGAATTGTGATGCAATGGAAACACAATGACGATGGAGGTATGCCAGGTACCAAGAAAGAAGATGAAGAAGTGCCTGACTCCAGACTCCAGTATGCAACCAGTATGTATAAGCCTTCGCGGTAACCAAAAAGTAAAAAGGAAGTCAACTCCAAATGCCAAATAAGACCAAAGACCAGCCAGTCTCGAACTGGAAGAAGGGACAATGAGTGAACCCAGCCGGCCCCCAGTACCGGTGACGCGTGGTACAACACACAAGACGAAGATACGATGTCTATCGCAATAACTTGAGTGGGCACAGTTTTGTTCGGTATAAACTGTGCTGATTGCAGCTTGGCAGTAGAGCTTTAATTTGATAACGTGAATCCAAGGCTGGTCGAGGCCGATGTTCCGAAAAGCCCCGGTAACTCGAACGTGTAGCACCAACACATGTATTCGAACACGATCAAATACGCCGCGTGTCCCAATACCCTGGTCATCCAGATTCGGTGTGAGAACAGATGCTGTGCTACGGCTGCTCGTCAACGGAAACAGCTCTTTCAGCCAGCCGGAGAGTGGGGAGGCGAGGAATAGTCCGCCTTACACAGCCTGGTAAGAGCTGTCTGTGCCTGTTATCTGATCAACGCGGCCATCGTAAAATCATACGCGTATTGTCTTGCCAATGCAAGCGGGCCAAAGCACGATGCGCGGGGATGCTGATGGCGTAAGAACAGCGATGGACAGTTCCAGCCGTGGATCGGAACCGTTCCGGAAGAAGCCAACCTCCAGGGTCTGTCTCGGATAGCGAGCCTGATAGAATTGGGCAATACGCAATCAAGATGCGGGAATTGCAACAACGTTGCCGTTGCAATTTTATGAGATGAGAAGGCGTTGGATCTTTGGTGGGGTTGTGGGGACCGTGCGCGGAGTTCGAGATGAGGGTCTTCCGGGTTGTGGAGCGGGCTCATTTCGCTTGCAAAACCTAACTTGCGGAGATGTTGTTCTGCGAGAGACCGACAACAACTTGGCGTCCGTTGAGAATCTTGTGTCTTGTGAGGACAGGGCTGCCCTGTTCGCATTCGCTTTCGAGTGATCCGTAATTTGCTTGTCCAAATCGCATAACAAGAACAAGGCCCGATATGGCTATCATGTTGACATCAAGCTTCCGATCTAGTGGTCGCCAGGTTCCCGCTTGGGAGATGACATATACCCCCATGGGTGATGAGGCCCAGGCTTTCGCGTTTCAGTCTGACTTGGAGCAGAAGATGACGCATGCGTTGGTGGACCTTGCAATCGACCATCATTTCGAAGTGGTGGCGTTGCGTACACCTGGTCCAGGTGCGGTGGATGCTTGCCTTCTGATCCTCTTGCTGGCTCATGAACATCCATCTGTCGTGTTGCTGACCCAGATACCGTACCGCGACGATTCACAGCACCGCCAGAGCCTTCTGGTCCTCGTGCAGAAACATCTGAATGGGCTCGGTGGTGTCCTCCTCGTCCTGGTGTTGAAGTCGATGAAGTCGATACATACGAGAACGATGGCGATGTGTGGGATTGGAGCGTCGATGTAGGGGGCGGTGGAGCTGGGTGCGGGCCTTGGGCCTTCCGCTTCTTGGGGGAGCTGGTGTATTCTAGGTCAGACGCGTGAGATGTCGCACGTTGACGGGATAGATATGAATTCGGAGCTTTATATTTACCTGAAGGCGTTGCTGGCGGAACGCCACTTGAGCTCTTTTCCTGCTGTGACGCTGGAGGGACCCAATGGTGAAAGTAGATAGAAGGCGAAGAATGCTCTTGCTGTGCCGACTGTGACTGCTGTTGTAGATTTGAAGGTCCCGCTGGAGGCGGCTCGATGTTCATTTCGTTGGTCGTCAACCTAGGCAACTGGGACTGCGGAGGACGTGGAGCAGAAGTAGGAGGACCGCCAAAGCCAGAAAACTGAGCTCCTCGTGTCCTTGGAGACATCGGTCCACCACCATACGTAGTAGGTGGAGCGTGTTGCGATTGCGGCTGCCCGAGTAACACAGAAGTAGGGGGAAGAATCGACTGTGGCGTTTCAGGTTGTCCTCCGTATGTTGTTGAGTGCGGCTGGCTAATCACTCTGGCCTCTCTTCTCATATTCGGAGAGAGCTGAGCTTGAGCTTGGTGTTGTTGAGCAGCTTGCACCTGAGCGGTGTATTGTTGAATCTGTTCAGCGCTAATGCTCGACAGAGTCCCTCCTCCAATTCCGGCGAATATGATGGGAACAAGATGAGGTGGAATCCCGCCCTGCATAGATTCACGGAGCAAGAGCAGCTCGATTTTGCGCTGCTCCAACTTTAGGTTTTCCTGTCTTGTTTTCTCTTCCTCTTGCTTCCTCTTTTCCTCTTCGGTCTTCGCTGCGAGCCAGTTCTTCATCCCATCCTCAGAGCCTTGCCATTGAGATGGAGCGGGAGGTAACGCGCCTAGTGAATGTGAAATTTGAGAAGGACCCCGTCCTGGATCTGGTAGCGTCATTGCCGAAGGTGGAGGGAGACCCCGATGAGGTGTACCCATGGTGTGCTGAAAGCTAGCTGATTGAGATGATGGTGGCCCGCTGCTGAACTTTGGCGACTGTCTAGCGGTCGTAGATGTTGAGAAAGTTGAAGAGTAGTCATGGGGCTTGAATTCAAAATTCAAGTTGGCTGGGTTGGAGAGTGTGAGCAACATGGAGGGTCAAAAGGAATGACACTGGAGAGACTCTAGAGAAGCATCGACATTGAAACGAGCGGATGAGGAGGGGCGTCAAATCTCAAGACTCCAGAACGAAATGGAAGAGGATACATACTTATTCAAGAAGGACGTTCCGAGAGCAATGTCCACCAAAGACCCAGAGCTTGACAGGCCGTTGCCTTACGGGCTAGGGTTGGTGCGCGCAAGCCACAAGAGCTTGACGTGATTTGCGAACAAAACAGGGCGTGGAAAAGAAAACTGGACAGTAGCAGGCAAAACCCTCCGGGGCGGAGATCAAGGCCAAGTAAAGGCTCGCGTGGCCGCGTGGACGATCAGGCCCAGATTGTGAGAAAGGGCAAGAGAAAGCGGGCACAGGATAGGAATGGATTGTACAGGAAGAGAACAGAGTCGGCTAGAGTTAGATCAGCCAACGAGGATGATGGTTGCGAATCCTTGACTAGGTAGAGCGGCACGCCGCACGACAAGGTCAGCCGGGTATGTGGCGTTAAGCGGGCGGCAGTGGAGAGAAGTGTCAACCTACATATGCATAAACTGCTGTCAGCAAGTAAAAGTTGGGCAAATGTCCGCGGTTCGTATTCTCCACTATTTGACGTGCCTGAAGATAACTAGCTGCCCTAACCCATAATTGTGGTTCACTTCCTTTTTTGAGCCTCGCAACTAGGAAAATACAGGCACTACACCGCAAGGGCATGATGATGTTGTCGTTGTGGATGCTTCAAGCCCAGTCTAAGCGGATGTCTTTGCAACCATCTCTCACTTGCATGCAAGGATTTCTTCATCTACATTGTCAGCGAACACGGTATCGTCCACCACCGCATCGCTAACATGTACAAGTTGAAGACATGGTACCGGCTCCATGTTGACGCATCCAAAAACGTATTCTAGCAGAGAGTACGTATTGCTTTGTCCAAACCTTGAAGCCGTTTTTGGACTCGGAATGTCATTACCGGAATGACCAGTTCGGCATGGCTTGCATCGCTCTTGAAATCTCAAGAGCAGAGCCTAGAAGCTCAAGCCGTCCACTAGCGATAAACGTCCGGGAGGAAGCGAGCTTGACCAGGTGCGAGATGAACGCTCATGTTGCACGGGCGCTGGCATGGTTCTTTCTGAATTTGACGTTACATGAGGTAGCCCTGAAAGGAAATGAAGGGTCGCCACCACCCAGTTTTAAGCCGTGTAAGAACCCAGAACGGTGCGTAGGGCGAGATGAGGTATGCGTCCCAGTGTATCAACACGAAACTGTGGAATTGGTGGAAATGCGTAGGACACTTTCCCGCTACCTAGTGTGATGCCGAACAGGGAACCAAGATGCCGTCATGGCATCTTTAGAGGCCGGCGCTACTTGACGGAGAAGACATTATGGTGGATTGGGGCAAAAACACCTTGCCGAACGCTGAAACCTGTCAGCCTTGGAGAGCCCCTCCAGATCTGCCATAGCGCAACGACCTCACAACCAATGGATAAGAACTACGAACACCAGAGCATGTGCCGAGCTACGTTGCATTACCTTTAAGAACATGCAGAACGGCAAGGTTGACGAGCCCTACATTTCATATTTTGCATGTGCCAAAATCTGGCGTCTACTGGTATCTGTTGCCGGACGCAATATGCGCGCATCAGACAAGTTGCGAAAGAGACGCGTTGCATATCTACCCGAGCACCTGGTACGTTTATGGGGCTGCGGCTGGATTCCGTATCTGAATTGGGATGGACGTGTCTGAAATTCGAGGCGCAGGTCTCGTGCACAAGGTAAAACACCCTTGGGCTGGGGCTTCGGTGGTCAATCTTGTGGTATCGGCCAATCAAAGCAACTCGCGAAGAGATGAATGCGTACGATAGATTGTGGCAAAACATGCAGTGTGTTGGAGCTGAGAAATTCCATACCAAAGAAGATGGTACACTACAATACCACATCCAGTTTGGTTGAAAGTGCAGTCTCACCTGGATCTGTGAGACAGGCAAAAACGTGGTCATGCAGGATGGGTGTAGATCCGCTCAAACCCGATCTGGACTTCTTCTCCTCGTGTCCAGCTGGGTGGGAATCACGATATCTCTCGCAACTGGGCCCAATCAGTTTTCTCTCCATGTGGAGTAAGAAGGCGTTATTTACTACCCAATGCCAAGCACTTGCAATGTGGTGAACGACGTGGCTTGTAGCAAAGAGGAGGAACGTGGAAGTAGCCCTGTAGCCTCAATCAAAACGGCACAAGATCGGTATCTACATCGGCGGAGAAAGAGTGTTCAGATGGTGTGAATGGTGAGCAAGGGGAACCGAAGTAGGTGTGGCGTCGATACTTACTGTGTAATCGCAAGATTCCGGGGTAGACGCCACTTCAGCCGCGAGTGCAACAATGCAGGGAAACGAACAACCCTCCGGCAACACTACACACCTCGCAACCCGACCCCATCTTCATCTGGCGTTGCATTGTGAAAACTCTGAACTCTCCAGTCCTGAATTCAGAAACGCGTCCGATCCGCTGCGTGGCGTCCTCCAGGCCAGGACTGTCCTATCCACACCACCCTGCACCTGCATTGCCGATCAATCGCCTCATTCAGGCTGCAAATCAGCGTTGACCTGCTGGCATGGATAGATCGGTGTCGATAGCCGAATGAGTCTCAACAGGTTGGAAGAGGCGAAGTAAAGGCACAGTCTGGATCCTTAAGCTGCTCAAAAAGTGCATGGTTGCCGAACGACCGTGCTTTGAATGGCAAGATCAACGCGCAAGTCTGGGGCGATTGCTGACCGGCCCCGATTCAAGAGCAAGAAAGCAATGTCGACGCGAGCGTCTCGGATCCGTTGTTGTTGGGGCTGCAGACTCTGACGAAATTTCGCCACCGTCGGTTGCCTATTCGGGACGCACCGTAATCTATCTTAGCCGTCATGAACATGTCACTTTCAGACCATAGTCGCCGATCATTTCTTGAAAAAATATCTAGGTTCAAGACTTGAGACAACGACATGTCATCTTGAATTACCAGTGTCACTCGGTCACTAATATCACCAACATCCTGTGCCCAATTACCTCAGCATCTGGCAATGATAAGTTACGTAACAACTTTGTAAGTGTTTAGCAGCTACCATAGGTACAAGATGGCTTCTCGTGATTCCTGAGGACGTTTGTAGGCCAATGACTCGGTTGTACTATGACGATGTAAGAGGTGTAAGTTAAGACAACATGACACGAATTATCATTGATCAAATGGTAATAGAACTGAAAAACTGCGCGAACGCTTACATTATTCTTAAATTTGCCTTTCACACCTCCAGAATCCTGTCATCATGATACGCCATGCTCAATCAAACCAAGTCCCTGCCCTCAAATCATCAACCCAGCTCTCCCAAGAACCATAGACGCCTACCTACCCATCATTCCCCACGACAAATTCAATCACTATAACACACGCCAACAAGTACCAGCACGAGCATAAGTATCCTATTTCCATCTCCCCAATGTGAGATCTATTATCATTTTAGGGTTATAGCGTATTCATGCTCTACTCAGAAGCAGATCGACGCAACACAGTAATAGTCTAGAAAGATAACTCGTAATATAAGCTGATACCCAGCCCCTTTACATACAGTGAATAGCAGTAAGAGTACACAGCGGTGAACACTATATATAGCATACATGCACCCACCACACCTCCCCTACAAAACTTTATAAAAGTCAACAACCCCTACACGCGAAGCATCACGCCAACACAATCCAACTTCGCAGATATTTAGGTGTCTGATATGTTTGCGAGAAACACCTCTTAAGAAATGGAAATCCATACGCCTATTCATTTGCTGGTACAAATAGTAATGGAGAAGACAAACATAAATTGCAAATACTCGAGCAGGAGAATAATTTCAAATGTTCTGGAATAAACATCCTAACCATCATCCAGACCAGGAGTTGAACAACCCTTGAGAGGCGCAGTGAACGGTTCGCTATCATATATTGCCCATACATACATACATACATACATACATACATACATACATACATACATACATACATACATACATACATACATACATACATACATACATACATACAACGAAAGCCAAGTCAGACAACATATAGAATCTCTGCGTTAAATGCGCATTAAATATTACCTACTACTTCTACTTCCTCTACCTGCAATACGAATATATGCGGATACCTATGTCAACACCCACAGCTAGGTACATACATAACATGATAATCATCCCCTCGAACTAATCCGAGACAAGAACAAAAACAGGAAAGAAAAACGAGGTATCTCCAAAAACAAGTGCCTAATAACCCACCTTACCTGCCGAGGTTTTGCGCCTGCAATCCACACACCCTACTTATGCCGGTCATGCTCGGTATTGCGACAAAAAAAGAAAAGACGAGAGAAGGATATTCACCGACTATGCAGATGCCGTGACATGTAAAAAAAAAGAGAGCGCAGGCTTTTGCGCGAAGAAACTGTTTTAGAACCGGTGAGCAAAACACGTCTATCGCCGTCGTTCGATTGGTGACGACACCGAGAAAAAGGTAGTATGTTGGGCCTCGGAGTATCATATCAGGGTACAAGCCCGAGAACCCAAAAAAGCAGCTATTGTGGATCTGCAGTGTCGGAGACAGGCGCCAGCCCACGCTACCCGCACGCGCGTCGCATCGCGATTGCCATGGCGGACCCAGCGATGTGCAAGCCCGTTAGCTGCATTGCATCCCGCCGGAGCGATACCGAGGGGGCGGAGGGAACGAGCGGAGATGCAGCCTGACTCAAGCATTGGCCCGTTTCTTGCGCATCCTATATTCGGCCTTTGCCACGCGCATGAGGAGTTCTTCGTCCTTGATAGGGATCCAAGACGTTAGGACCTTCATGGCGTTTTCAAAGTCCGAATCGAGCAGGATCTCCCTCGTAGCGTCGATTAGTGCGGCAGATGTGGCATGCAGCACGTCTAGGTCGCCGCTGAATTTGGACGTCGGGGAGCTCGAATAGGAACTGTCGCCCAACAGCATGAATACGTCCCAGACGCGCAGCTGGGCTGGGAACGGTAGCGAATAGTTGAACAGAGTGAGATACCACCGTGTTCCCCATGCGGTCGAGTGGATGTCCAGCTCCTCCTAGACACTTAGTTAGCGAGAGTCCATGCAGCCGCAACGAATGGACTAAGTTTGCCAAGCCCCCCAATTCAACATATCTTGAGAAAGAAGCGGTACGCTAGACCAAGACGGAGCAGATGCGCTTACCAGTTTTTGAGCAATGTCACCTCCACGTAACCAGTTTTGCTCAAAGTCTTCCAAGGCGTCTGTCAGGCCCGAAAAGCCTGACTCGTAAAGTCGCTCAAGGCCCCGAAGCATCCACAAGCGGACCAACATAACGAAAGCTCTGTCCTCTTCGTAGTAACAGAGCAGAGTTGCAGCGAGCGCGGCCATGCCCTGTACGTAACCTGTCTCGGGCAGATACAGGGACATGGCGTGGAGTACGCGGAATAGCAATCGTTGTCTGTGGATCGTCAGTCTCATCCAGAGTGAGCGCAATTACCAAAACTCACCCTCCACGATACCGCCTCCTAAACATGATATGTCGATTGATGGTCCTAGGCACATCCACATCAATCTGCACATCTTCTGCTGAGCTCTCCGCTTGTAGTTCGTAGAAGCTCGCAATCAGCTCCTCTTCGCTGGGGCTGTTTGGGTCGTTTTTGGCGCTTGCAGCGAGGAAGGAGTACCATGCAGTCGACCTCCAGCGATCCGGTATCCCTTTCCAAGTGCGGGAAACCACTTTCGGATCTTTGACGTCGAACTCAAAGAGCATGCCGCCTATTGGGGCGTCCAGTTTGACCACCTTGGCCATGTTGCGCCACTTCTCGTCCCGCTCAATCTCTTTTGTCCTCATTGCCCGCGCTGCCCTGCCTCCCTCTCGCTGTTCTGCAACCTCTGCCAAGCCAGGTGGTAACTTGAGCATGTCGCTCGCCTCGTCCAGCATCCGTCGCTCTCTGTTGTGTGGCAGCTTGTTGGCCGCGTGTCGCAGTGAGGTTTGTGTGGCATGTGTACCTGAGGTCTGGTTGGAGAAGATGGATCGTGAGGGTCTGGCAGACTTCCATGATGCCCGCCGCCTAGAGGATTCTGTTCGGGGGTCCAATGATCGAATGGATCGCGCTCTTGATACGCTGCGTCCGATGTGTCGCCGCCGTGGTTCCTGTGCTACGAGCTGTAGCGACGTCGTCACGCGCTGGAGACGCGGCTCGTCAGGCCCATCCAGCCCCTCGCCATTGGCCGTGTCTTTAGATCTTACTTTCTTGGGGACGATGAAGCCATAGCGATCGACCTCGTTGCCTTGCAGATCGGTCCAGTCCTCCAGCCCCCCAGCTCTTTCTGCGTCTGTTTTCACAATGACACTCCCACGCCGCGAGCTCACAAACGACTTTGCGTCCTCGCGGTTGCCGTCCACTGCCAAGGACGATGTGTTGGCCGGTGTGTTGAGCGTGCTGCAGTTGTCGAAGCCGCTGGTGTTGCCGCTGCTCGCCTCCTCGTCTGGCGCGTCCCAGTCGACAGCGCTCTCATTGCCGTGCTTGTACATGGTGCGCACCTTGCGCGACAGCATCATCTCGTCGGTAGAGAGCACGCGCCCACTGGTAGACCTCCCGCGGACGCTGTAATGCAAGGGCACGCGTGGCGTGAGATGTGACGGGGCGGGTGGCGTCAGCTCCTGCTGGTCGGGGTCCTGGTCCTTGGGTTGCGCCTGCCCGACCGAGCGCGGCGGGGTGCTCGGCTCGGGTGCGCTCGCGAGGCCGTAGCCCATGTGTTTGCTGCGCCTGTTCGCCTTCTTGCCGCCCAACAGCATGCTGCCCCGCTTCGTGAAGGAGACCTGCGAGGTCGAGGTGAGGTCGTCGAGGCTGCCGGTGGGGATGATGGTGTCGAGGCCGGTGAAGGCAGCGCCATGGCCCAGGTCGAGTGAAGCATGTGACGAGCGGGTGGGCGCGGGCGAGAGGTCGTCGTCGTGGACAACTATGGCCGGCAGGCTGGGCGTCTTGTGCAGGCTGTGGGGCGACGGCGGCTCGTTGGCGGTGCACAGCGACGACGTCAGGGCCGAGTCCCGGCGCGTGTCGTCGTCGGACAGCAGCGTCCCCCTCAGGGCAGAGCGCTTGGGACCCGGCGACGTCCTGGGCCGGCGAGCACTAGTGAGCCATGCGCGCGGTGCGGGGCTGCTGGACGAGGGTGCGGCTGCAGGTGCAGGCGCAGGTACGGCGCCCGAAGGAGCCTCAGCACAATCTCTCATGGCTGGCGGTCATCAAACGTCGTCGTCGGCGGCGGGCGGCGTCGGCAATAAGCCAGGCGAAATGAGAGGGCGCGAGGCGGGCGGCACGGGGCGAGGGCGGGCAATGCAGTCTGTCGTGTGTTTGAGCGACGGGGCAGCGTCAATGGCAAACGGCAGCGCGACTGAATGAGACGGGACGATCCTTACACCATGGTCGCGGCCGGGGGATAGGGGTCGACCCTCTCTATACGGATCTAGGGTTGCGTCCTACAGAGTAGCGGGCGGCCTTTTGCGTCGGAGATTGTCGCCTGCTCGCTGCCCTGGACTGCGCCTGCCATAGCGACACCTCGACACAGCATTGCCTCAGCATTCGCCCTGCCACCCGACGCGTTGTTGTCGAGATGACGCTTGGCAAGCCATGCGAACACGATCCCGAACATCGTCCTGAACATCATCCTGAACATCCGTCCCTATGTGAAACCCCCGGCCGGCAGCCCACCTCCAAGCACCCGCTTGCCACTTTCGGCCCCCGCATTTGCAATAACCGTCGACGTCCCGGATGAACTCAATTATATTATGATGCAGCTTCCTCTCCATTGATCGTCTCATACGATGAACACGCTCCCATTGCAACAGCCTGAGCAAGAGCAGGAACCAACGTGGCCTCATTTCATCGCTATCTGCCTCGTGCCTGCCACACCTTGCACCTCTACCATTCAGGAAGGTGCCCCCCTGCGCAACCCTCCTCCCTTGCAGCCTGTGCGACGACACAGCCCTGCACCGCCCACCTAGCGCGCTATTCTGAGCAGCTTGCGCAGAACGCGTACAACCTCCAACATGCACCCACACATGACCAGATCGCTTGTTCTGCGCATGAGTCGAGGAGCGATGTGGGGGTGGAAGGAGCTGGTATCATCTAACAGACCAAGATAACGAAGGCTCTCATATCACCTTCGCCAGATGAATGCAGAATTATCAATACCTCTAGGCTGCTAACACGTTAAAGCAGCTGTGCTCTCATGCCAGAGCAAGCGCTTCCTACACAATCCTTCCCGGTGACATTCACTGATTTCCGCAAAAGCGCTCGTGCACATGCATCCGACGCCTGAACATCCAAAACCCAAACCACACCACATCCCAAACAGCCAAAACCATCACAACCCAAACCCCCCAAACCCAAACGAACTATCCCCTTGAAACCCCCCATCGAAGATCCCAATCCCAGCCGTCACCAGACTGTCAAACTGGCCCCAACTCGTCAGATCCGCCATGATATCATTCGACGGCATGTAGTTTGGGTTGAAAACAGTGCTCTCAGGTGTAGGTGGCACATTGCCCCCATAGAACGGTGCGTTCATCGCCGGACTCGCATCGCTCTGCGGCGTCTCCATGGGCGCACGCAATTCACCCACATCGCTGTGCTTGTGCTGCGCAGCCGCCGTCCCAGAAACAGGCATAGCGGCCGTCTTGACAACCCCGCTCCCCGTCTGGCGTACGGCCTCGAGTCGCAGCTCTTCCAGCACGAGACAGTAGCGTCTGGCTAAACAGTCGGATTCGCTCACGCTCTCCAATTGCCGCTGGCACTTGACGCCGGCGTCAAAGTACCCCTCGCATTTCCCCGGCGTGACAATGTGCTGCTGGATGCGGTAAATGTACAGCACGACGACGGCGCAGAAGGCGTAGTACTGCGTGAACCAGAAGGCGCGGAATAAATTACTGCCGGTGAAGACGTCGTCGACGACTTTGACAATGCTCATTGCTGCTTCGAGACAGGCTGCGATATTCCCGCTCGTGTCGAACTCTGGATTGAGATCTGGGTTGATGCTTGGATGGCAGGGTATGTGTGTCAGCGAGGCGAAGTTCGAGAGCAGAAACGGCCGGTGGATAAGCAACATCGCGTGGTAGTAGGCGAGGTTCAGCACGGAGCGTTGGCGCTGGTAGATGGGGATCAGCAGGTGCGAGTCAATGGTGTTGGTATCGTTGAGGAAGCGGGAGAGAGCATGGCGCCAGGACTGGAGGTCTGTCGTGTATTTCTGCGAGAGGGAGATGCGCTGCGGGAGGTTGGGGGGTCGGATCGAGTACAAGTCCCGGAGTACGAGGGAGACTATACGTGTGAGTCTGTAGGCGTGTTAGATAAGCGTGTGATAGAACGGGAGGGGAGAGAAGAGTACTTGATATGTTCTACCGGGGCCATCATGACGGAGTGGGATTTCGAAGGAGTAGGATTCATATACGTCGGATGGAGGTCGTTATCGTTTACAATAGTCGGAAGTTCCTAACACCTGTTAGCACAAATGACACCCAAAGTCTGAAGAAAACAAGCCCTTACCTGATCGATATCCTCGTCTCTGAACGTCCTCGGTCGGCCAAGAGCAGCGGAGAGATACTTGTCCAACGAATACGCACACCAAAACAGCCGTCTCCGACTCTCCACCTCCACATAATCAATCGTGCCCGAAGGATCACACCTCCTCCCTCTATTCAATCCCAGTGCAAACGCCAAATGCGCCGTCGTCCCAAACAAACTCCAACAATGATTCACCCGCGACCGCGTAAGCAGATACACACACTGCAGTAGCCGGGCCTGCACGCTCGCCAACCTCACCGCACCGCGTTCCTTGGACAACTGGTGCTCTGCAGCAAAAAAGTACCTAGCACTGCTCATTTATCAGCCACCCATCCTCCCATTCAGATAAACTCATAGCATAGAAATAAAAACGGAAACACAATCACACACCTATCATCCAACACCGTACTCCCGGGCGGCATATACGCCTGCGCCTGCGCAAAAACAATCAGCAGCAGCGCCGTCTTGGCCGGCGCATCCTCCCTACTGCGCATATCGCCCTGCGTCTCATAGAACTCCTCGACCAGCTTCTCAATCGTAGGGCGGTGCAAGAACCGATGCGTGGGCGCCGCAAAGTCAAAGTACCGTTCCACGAGGCGCTGCGCGTCTGCTTTGGGCGGGAGCACGAAAAACGTCGTGTCGAATTCTGGCAGGGGCGCGTCGCCGAAGGTGAAGATGGAGGACGTCTGAGATAGGGAGGACGTACTGTCTTGGTGCAGTCGTCGTTGGATGCGAAGGAGGAAGGAGACTGCGGAAGAAGTGCCGACATAGTGGCCTTGTTGGTCTGTTTGGCCTTGGGCTGGTTCAGGAGAGTAGTGGGGAGGATCTGGGGCGGTGCTGGACGTGTGTGTGTCGAAGGCGTGTTGGGTTTGGGCAGGCGAGGCGGCGATTCTCTGGTAATGCATTGTTGGTCCCATGGCTTCGTAGGGGTTCCTCTTTGGCACTGCAGTTTGCTCGGAGATCCGCGGTTGTGGGCTTGAGTTCATTGCAGTTTCGTCGACTAGAACTGAGGGTAGCCTGCCTCGAGTGTATGATGCCGTGAACTCGCATGGGAGTCCAGCGCGTTGGCATAACGCGCAGGGACATCGACCGGTGCATCTTGTCTTCTTTCTGTCTCGATGTCAGTGAACGCTTGGAGCACGTGGGCATTGATTTCCGTGTTGAAAAAAGACTGCAGTGCTCGGCTGTAGTATAAGTTGTCCGCCACCTGCCGATATCTCTTCGAAAACTCCAGACTGACCAGACAAGCCTTACAAGCAACTTTTGCGAACGAACGCGTAGAATCATACCCTGTTAAGAAACACAAAGCAGAGCGTGGCTTATACTCCAGAATAGGCACCACAAACGCATCATTCCACAACTCATCACAAGCCAGCACAAAACTCACTTCTTACATCGATCACACGCCCTGCTGACTCTCGACCTCTCCTTGTCTTCTCTCCTTCTCTTAGCCGGCGGCGATGTTTGCTCGCTAGCATCTACATCTGCATCTGGTGTCGTAAGCACGATTGGAGTTTCCACCACACTACCATCCTGGTTGGCGGACGCCCACTCCGGCGAGGGTTTGCCCTCCGCCTCTGAGGGAAGGTGATGCGAACCGGGATCGTCCATCAATCGAACGGATATCGCAGCACAGATAATAGCAGTTGCTGGAGTTGCGGAGTCAAAGTTCGGCAAGGCGAACGGAAAAGCGGCGGATATGCACATTCATTGATTGGCTAGCGAAAAGTGGAACTCTCGTATCTATCATTGGTCACTTAGCTCATTACCACAGAATGATGCTTCTTAACAAATATTCCCGCCTTTCCTCTGTATTCCCATTTGAACACTACAGCTACCCAACTCAAGTTGGTTTTGAACTCCAGACCCCGATATAGACGGCTTTACAAATAGATACAAATAACGCGTCGCTCGTGAAAACTCTACAACATAGGCTTGATCTCAGCTGCCTCCTTGAATGGAGCGCCCGTCTTGGATCGTACTTCGTCAACTGTGACGCCGTCCGCGAGCTCAATAAGTGTCAAGCCTTCTGTGAAATCGACGTCGAAAACGCACTGTTACGCGAGTTAGTTGCAGTCTCAAGATTACGAATTTGAGGTGAATACTTACAAGGTCTGTGATGATTCTGCTGACGCAAGCCTTGCCGGTCAATGGGAACTCGCACTGCTTGAGAATCTTGGGTGTGCCCTTCTTATCCGTGTGCTCCATGGTGACAACGACCTTTGTCAGTGCTGGGTTCGACACCAAGTCCATGGCGCCACCAAAGCCCTTCACCTTTCCTGGCAACATCCAGTTTGCCAAATCTCCTCGTGCGGATACCTGCATGGCACCCAAGATAGTAAGGTTGATCCTTCCAGCACGGATCATGCCAAACGACTCCTCAGAGCCAAAGCAGGACGCACCCGGCAGTAATGTGACAGTCTCTTTGCCCGCGTTGATGAGATCAGGATCCTCCAGACCCTTCTGTGGGTATGGCCCAAGACCCAAAATGCCGTTCTCAGACTGGAGTTGGACCTCGACTGATGAGTCGACAAATGAAGGTGCCAACATAGGCATTCCGATTCCGAGGTTCGCGTACATGCCGTTCTTGAACTCCTTCGCAGCTCGGCGCACAATGCGCTCGCGTTTGCTCGCTGTGTCTCCCTTGCCGAGCGCGCTGACCGCGTCCTTGGGGTCTTTGGCGTTAACAACCTTCTCGATACCCTTGGGCGTTGTCGACTGGACGACACGGTCGACGTAGATACCCGGAACGTGGACAGCGTTAGGTGGGATCTCCCCAGGCTCGACGATGTTCTCGGCCTCGACGATTGTGACCTTTGCGTTGCGTGCCATGGCACCGTTGAAGTTCTGTGCGGCGAAACGGAACTGGATGTTTCCTAGACGGTCGGCCTTGTAGGCCTTGATGAAAGCGTAGTCGCCCTTGATCGATTCTTCCATGATGTAGCTCTTTCCTGCAAAGACCTTGACGTCGCGGGGTGTGGAGTACTGAGCTACTGAGCCGTCCTTGTTGTGTCGAATTGCAAGCTCGCCGGTCTGGACGACTGTGCCCATTGCAGCGGGTGTGTAAAAAGCGGGAATGCCAGCACCGCCGGCACGACACCTTTCAGCCAATGTGCCTTGTGGTGTGAGTTCCAACTCGAGCTCTCCAGAGAGGTACATCTGCTCGAGCAGCTTGTTCTCTCCCACGTACGACGCGACCATCTTCTTGATCTGCTTGCTCGCGAGAAGTAGTCCGAGACCTCCTCCGACGATACCGGCATTGTTTGATACAGCTGTTATACCTGTGATGGATGGCTTGGCTTTGACTTGGTTGATGAGGGTGTCTGGCACACCGGACAGACCAAACCCACCGACCAGAAGCGTGCTGTCAGACTTCATGTCTTCGATAGCGGCCTCTGCGGAGGAGAAAACCTTGTTGATCTCATTGCGGCGCAGGGATGAGCTGAAGCTGCGCGCGACGTTCAAGTATATCTGACACGATCAATTGGTGTTCTTGGTTAAGTGGAAGGTGCACACGTACCTTTGTGCTGCTCCGCGAGAAGGTGCGCGCAGTGCGGAATGTGAGGGCCATTGACGGCATTTTGATAGCAAGAGCAGAAAGCTACAATGTCGTCTACGTGATTCCTGAACTAGAGAGATATGGACACACAATTAAACAAGAAGCTGAGTGAGAAGAAAAAGTGCGGAGAGGATGACGCGACATAATAACTTTCAAAATGGCTCGCATCGGCTACCAAGCACGGCACCATGGAACGAGACCGAGCGCGGAATGTGGAGTGGTGGGGTCAACTTCGAGGTCTCGGCGCGGAGAAGCTGTTCACGTGCCTTGGCCGCGGGACGGCTGGGCTGCTGAGTGGACGGAAATGTTGCGCTTATACAAATCGCGGATTCGTTATCCATCAAGGTTCGGAACCTCACAATCATCAAGCAACGCGCACGAAAAACCCATCAACTCTTATCCGTCCCAGCCAACAGGCAACTCCGTCTCGAGTACGTCAACGGATATGGCATTGTACGACAAAGACACCACTCTTTTACGTGTTTTGCACTTAGCTACAACCCCGCAATCTTAATCAAGTTCTCGCCTGGGCTGATGTAGATATTTTCTGTTATTTGCTGTCATCGCAAGTAATCGGCAAAGCCAATCGACTCAACACAATCCCCTTAACATCCATCCGCCAGCATCTCCTCGAGTAGTGTAATTCTCCTCTGGCAGCGTTCGCATTCGAATACTCGCTCCCGATCCAATCCCTGACAATGCTTACACGTAATCCATTGCATATATCGCCCTGACTCTACTAAGAACGCAATGCGTAGATTTTTTGGAAGCCTGTATTTAAGTCCCGCAAGCTGTAGTCTTGATTCAAGGAGCTTGGCCAACACCCTGATCATAGTCTCACGCACACCCGCTAGATCGAGATCAATAATGGCATTCGTCATGGCCTCAAGGCGTTCCAGAGAGTGTGATTCCCCACGCAAAACGGTCAGAATAGCCCTGTGGTGCGTGACGAGCTGAGTGAGCGAACTTGGAAAAGATGGAAGATAGAGGTAGACGTTTGTCATTGGGTTCCGTATGCAGAAGTTTTCGACTTCGTAGACGCTCTTATGTGCTAGTGCGGCTACCACTCGCTGCCTCAAGAAGATGCATTCGGGAAGGCTGAGATCGTTGATGTGAGAAAGGTCTGCACAAATGTTGATTCTGGCGACAGGATAACGACGAAGGATGCTCAAGATCGGCAAGAACGCGGTAAAAGTCGTGAAGCCGCGGAACGTAAAAGTGTTGTTGAGATGAAACACGAGGCCACGAGTGTCGTAGTATAGTTTGCGACAGACGAACTTCAGCGGATTGGCGTGGATCATGGTAAGGCTTTCGGGCCCTCCGTTTCTGACCTTTGGTGTTGCCCGCCCAAGCTCTGGAAACCCTTTACTGGCAAGACCGTCCTCGTAGGTAAGCGCGAACCCGTAAATCATGTTGCGAATCTCACTAGGTAGGGCGAGGAGACGGGAGTGCTGCATCGGCGTAGGATCCGCAGGCAGGATAGGCCAAAGTTCTTTCATGTGCAGATCCGTTCTATGAGAAGACATTACCGTAGTAAGAGAGCGACACGGAGTTGAAGGGGGTCGTTATAGGACTTTGAGTGATGAAATATACAAGATAATCGGCGGGTTCTTGATATTTCTGCTTCTTCTTCGACTTTGTTTTTTCTTAAAAAGAGACGGAGCCACGAGAGGGAAAATCTATAGTTCGAGGTCCCGGAAGTAAAAGTATATTCCTTGACATTTACACGAAAACTACAACCGTTTGCTGTTTGTTGTTTGCTGTCTACTATATCGCTCTTGCGATCCGCTGACGAGAGCTCAGAGTGTAACAGTACAGAGTACGACTTAGCTTTCTCGACATCGCCTACCAGAATCCTGATTTTGGGTTTCCAGCTAGTAGTAGTAGTCACAATACAGCTAGTGAGATCCGTCGACTAGAGATAGCGGCTTGTATAACTATCTTAAGACACACCAACGGAGGGGTGTCAATTCGGGGTCGGATTTGACATCGTCAGATTTATCACAATTATCAGAATTGATCTTCGTCACTTTTGTAATAGCTATGAACACTAAAATCAGCAGCACAAGTGACGTTGATCGCGCCTATATAGTAAGCATCCAAACGGTCTGGAATAGGAATACATCTTTGCTCAGACGTCGTACGCAGTGCAAATATAAAATTTAGCAATTTGACAATTGTGATGTCGCAACAGGATCGCAATGGCTCTGACCAGCACATCACTGAGATTACGAGCGAGTCAGTCTCACTCATGGTTCTCATCCACTGGTTACATTCTACTGATGAGTAGACTGAAGTAGCCAAATATGAGAGAAGTGCCGAAGTATAGATCACCGTGCCATCGCATTCACCCAATCTTGGTCGTACATGTGTGGCCGAGGCGGAGCGGAGCTCAATCGTCAATCGTGCGTGGATGCGACTGGTCATGTCCACACGGCGTTCCAATGTATTTTGACCCATGCGAACTGGCAGAGATGCGTTGTGTTAATATCTAGTCTACCTGTCTGTGCACTTGACGTGTCGGCTCCATCAAGATCAGGTCCGAGGTACGATCCTAGTGGTTTCTTGGCGCTACCAATGAAGAGACAGAACATGAAGCCATCCCAAGATCTGAATCGACATGTGAATGATAACGTGCCTGCGTTGCATCCGTGTTGTATTTGTCCTCCGAGCGGCGGATCGAACGAATAATTTGACGACAGGTTTCAAATTAGAAGCAATATCTGCAAACTTACAACACGTTCTTGATCGTCATATACTAGGTATCAAAGATTGATGCCTGAATAGGAAAGGCTTGAGAGCATCAGTACCAAAATGGTTCATCTGACGAATTGGCCTCACCATCTCCACCCGATCCACCCTATGAGCAATATGTTTCATCGAAATGTGGTAAGGTAAGTTGGTTTCATGATCCTCATGTAACCTGACGGCGTGAGTTTTACGTGTTATGAAGTGCCGAAATAGACGAGTCATTTGGTACGTTTGTGAGGATCATGGCAATGTGTCAAGATTAGTAGCTTTCTTACGGTCAACAGGACACACCCGAGGTGAGTATTGCAGCAACTGGCCCCCCTAAACACTTGCGGATATAGCGGCCCCTAATACGCCTAAAATTGGGGATAGTCTGGGTCTCATGCTGTACTACAGCTCATTCCGGGGTCATTGTGATCATGCATGTTCCTGAAAAAAAAGGGAGCTCTCTATCCAATCAAGGATTTCTGCTGCCGAATCAGGCAGCGCAGCTGTGCTTTGGGACGCACCTATTGGCGTGTGACGAGCTGCAGGTGAGCGGCCGTTCTTGCAGCCAAACGTGGGAAGCCAAATGTCAGTGTCCTTGTCTTGATAAAATTCGGGACAGACTTGCGGCCGGAGGCTGGCAGCGATTTACAAGCGTCAGAACGCAACAATGATGGATTGGCACATTGGCACCGGGAGTGCCTGACAGCAGTGACGGGAGAGTCATTTTGCAGTGCAGGTTGATGAGGAGGTGTGGTGCAGTAGCTTCAAAGCACGCCCCGCGGCGGACTTGGACATCGCAGCGAATGGAAGAGCTTAGGGTGTTCTTTTACGAGCTGCTTCTTGTTCTCGGCATGGCGGTGCAGCAGCCAAAGTGGAGCATTGCAGGGAGCGAAGCCAAACAGCATCTAGGATTTGGAGAGCCGTTGCGCGTCTGCGCCAGAGGCTCGCATTTGTTGGCAGCGGAAGAGTGGGTGGGAAAAGCGGTCGTGGCAAGTGTTCGTGCAGGATGCGTCTGCAGGGGAGAAAAAGGATGGCACGGGCCAAATCGTCCAAATCGAGCAGCAAAACATCGCGTGCGCGACGCGTCAAATCGCATTTACCTTGGGAATCGCAACAGCTGGCAGCATGAGGCCGAATGCCGCGCCGATGTCTGCAGTCGAGTCAAGTGTTCTGTTGCGTGGCTGGGAAAAAAAACCGCGTGGGGACGAAAGATGCTGGTCTTCGGTTGCAGCGCCAGCTCCTTGGAGGTTTCGCGTGTCCATCGTCGATCCGTTTTGTCCTAGCGCAAGCACTATCCGCGTAGCTTAGCCAGCCGATATCCTGGTGGTCTTCACCGCATCACCGCATCACCGCACCACACCTCCACGACTTCACGACTTTACGATCTTGTCGACCCGAGCGCGCGCGTCGCACTCCAGTGCGCCGACGGACGACTTACGACAACGATTTTTCGACGACTGTTTCACGCGTTATCACGACTTTCTCCTTCGACGCCCCTTGCGCCTGCCTTTTGTTGTTTGTGGAGAACTACCTAACGGCTCTCGCGCCGCATTCACAACTCCACAGATCGCCAGACCTTGTCCGCGGCGCGTCTTGCACCCCTCGCGCGCATCTAGGAGACTCTGTCTGACCTCGCTCGCTGTCCCTGGATTTTCTGTCGCGCATTTGTTCATCGCGCGACTTGCTGTTCGCGACTGACTGCTACGCGCCGTCGTCTGCACGGGTTATCCACGACTTTTTGTGACTTACGATTTCATTGCGACCGCTTCTACACCTATTACACGTGCATCGAGGTGTGCGCGACGCTTTGCGACTGCGTCGTCGATTGATCGAAAACAAAGCTCCCGCCATTCGTGGGACCGAATCGTGCAGGCCGCACAGTCGCGTTCGCAGCGTCCCAAACAGCTGCCGGCACCCGATATCTACCCAGCCGACCACCCTGCATACGCCGAACGTCACCGCCGCAGCAATTGGACCCTGTCACCAAAGTTAATGCGTTGAGCGTCCACCGCTTTTGAATTCCTTCGAACCTCCTTGCGGCGTACTGATATTGGCTCTTTGGAGTTTCGCAAGCGAGAGCACAAAGGACACAATAACCTTGAAACGCTACAACGCATCCCTCGTTCCGTAACCATCACTATGGATTCCGAACGTCCTCACTTATCAATCACGCTGCCTCGAAACTTCATGTTTCACTATCGTGACGGCCCGGCTCCGCAGACGCCAGAACCTGAGCCGCAGCCGGAGCAGTACCAGCCACCACCACCACCACGACAGACACTCAGAGTTCGCCGTCGCCGCACTACTCTGACCAGGGGTCAAGACATCTTGGAGAACTCAATGGAGCAAATGCCGATCCCGACCATCGAAATGTCAGATGTTCTTTCGGAGGCATCAACAGCTTTGCCTGTGTTCCCGCTGGCTCAAAACAACGCCTACCTGTCCCCAGGAATGAGCTTCCCGCGGTTGTTGTCTCCACCAAAGACGCCAGTTGCCCAGATGAGAACTATCAGCCATTTGGATGGACCCCGCGATTGGGCAGACATCAAGCAAGCAAGCCAGATTGAGACCACTAGCAGACCGACATCGTCTTCTGGCTTTTCTGAATCCTCGATTTCGTCTCGAGGGAGCCTCTCGTCCATCATCTCAAGAGGTGGTAGTTGCACAAGCCCCGAGGAAGAGGTAGACGACCCATTCTCGTACTGCTCGCCAGTGAGCAAATACTCTCAGCCTACTTCACCTTCAGCTGCGCATCAGCATTCCCGCCCTAACAAGAAGCTGAGATTGAAATCAACCTTCAACGAAGACATGGACCGCCACCTCTGGATGACCTACATGAAATACTTGCAAGACCCCATAGTGACTCCCTTCAAAGCCCTCCCGAGCACCATGCCTCCCAATGGAGTTTGCCATCGTGTAGCGAGGATGGCTAGGAGAACATGGCAGGGACCACGGCCGTCTCGTGCTGTGGCTGGACGAACCGTTACCCAGTATGGTACTCGATGCGGGACCCCAAGTGCCTTGAGAGCTTTAAGGAGTGGCAGCAACACCCCTATCGCCAGGCCTAGCAAATCGTATTTGCGGTTTCCCACAGAGAAGCAGTGTCGAAAGCGATTGCGGGATTTGGCAAAGCAGAAGCCAACACTTTCCGCTCATTATCAGCGCATGCTTCATCGTTCACCCTCGCCGTTTCAATCTTCACCGCCGGCCGAACCATCGCAGCCGCAACCTCAACCTCAGGCTCGCACACTGTCTTCTCCTTTTGCAACGGAAGCTCAAGTGTTCTCGACCCGTGATATGAATGTGTCTTTGGCAACCAGCACTGCTGAGTCTATGCAACTAGGCAACCCTCTGTCACAATTAGCAAGCGACATTACACCTCGCCCAGCTGAGAGGAAATATCGAAGCATGCGGGCTTCAGCACATCAAAAGTCGCAATCCCTACACATCGGACTGGGCCTTGGTCTTGGAAACGTACTTGGATCGCCGTTTCAGGCCAAGTCTGCGGCTGACATGCACATGCATCGTCACAACGCGCAGACCTGGCATGCACCATCATCGACGCAACCACCTCGACTTGGATCTCCCTTCCAGTTGCACTCGCCACGACCTAAAGCACGAGCCTTCAAGCGTCGTGCTCTTCACAGCAGCTTTGAGGACAAGTCGCGCAACCGCGGCAACAGCTTTGTGGATGAGCTCTTTGGCGCCCCTGCTGAGTCAAGTCATCGTCGTGTAAGGAGTCGTGGTTTTAGCTTAGGCGATATGATGGACGGTGCCCGGCGGCTGCCGCTCTCTACGCATGAGATCAATCCGTTTGTCAATATAGCAGCAGCGTTGCCGAGCCCTGCTCAGACCTCACCTGTCGGTCCGACAGAAGCTCGGGGCCAGGCTACGTCCTGTCTTGGGTCACCTTTCGGCGGTCGATCGAGTAGAACGTTTCCTCGAGCATCTGCGTCGTACAGTTTCGAGCCTCCAGCATCGTTTGAACAGCGTTTCGCCGGGACGCCGAGCACACCAGCACGTTTATCACGCTCGTAGTTTCAGATTTTCCCTTCAGCAATACATGGACATTGGCGTTTGGGCCAGCATCATCGGCGTTGGACGGCAGCCTTGGGCGTCGTTGCGGCATCCTGACGTCGTATCGTTGTGAGTATGAACTCACCATTTGGCCCTTGGCCTATCACCTGCTGCACCTGAACAGTATCTCCTATGTTTTGTCAATATTTCGACGTGCGTTCTATCTTTGGGCGACTCTACTCTTTTGAAGGGATGGCCTACCTCTAGGTGTTTATTGTGGATGACTCCATGAAGAGTCACCCTAAAGGTTCATCAGAGGGTATCCCTTCCTTACTTATTTCTTCTTTCTTGGCCGTTCTTTCTTGGTCGATGACGAGTAATGCTGATGCGGCTGCATGGGCCTACCATGTTATTTCAACGGCATGACTACATGCTTGGGACGACATGTGCGAAGGTTGGGTAGGGACAATATTGCTTGTTACCTCACAATCTTTGGTGGAATGTGTCAACAGCGACGCCTCTTCCTTACGTGTTGCGGCTGAGACAGCTTTTGGTTAAGCTGCCTTGAGCCCGTGTCCGTTCTTTATACATTCCAGCATCTACTGCAATCTTATTTCCTTTCTCTGGCCCGCAGCTCTACGTGGCCTTTATCACACTCTCTTGTCTTATGCTTCATTTCTTTATCATGATGGGATGATGGAAGTTGTATCGATCGGTGGGCTCTAGGCTCTAAACTTGCGTTCATGATGCCATGAGTTGGTAACGACAACAGACCTTTTCTTCGTTCTTGGCGGGGGTTTGCTCTCGGTGGAAGATCGGCTGGAAGAAGGCTTCGACGGAATAACGGAAGAGGCCTGTACACAACAATAGGTCAGCTGGTTTTGGAAATGGGCAACGAGCGAAGTTTTGAGCAGAAGAGCTAGTTATGAATCAAAAGTGACAGAAGAAACAAGAGTGTGAAGAAGCAAAACTTCAGGTGCACCCCCGCCCCGCGAGCCGACGCCTGTTTCGTAATGTGCTGAGCACAGGCGTCATCATGTACTGTGCCAGGCCTTGGTCCGCCGTAGCTTCCAGCCGTAAAGGCTGATATTCGATAGTCCCGTGTTTGATGACGAAGAGCAACCGTGTAAGTACTGACCTGAGCGTGCGAGCTTGCTGTTCCCCTTCGCACTCGAGCAGCCGCGGAAATTGCTTCGTTGCTGGAACCACCGTTCGTTCTGTTTAAAAAAACTCGAGCTCCAAGCAAAGAAAAACTGCAGTGGGTGCCCATGTCTGTTGATCGAAAAGTCCAAGTTTGGCTTGGCGCGTTATCTTGCCGGCCTAGACCCACTTGCTTGGGCTGACCGGCTGTTGCGCCCTGCAACTCGTGTATCGGGCGTCATGTGCTCGCGCGTCTACGCGTAAAACGCGTCGCGGTGTGTGATGTTTTTTCCTGTTTGGGGTTGGCGTTGTTAGAGCTGTAATAGCTTACGCGGATAAGACTGTTGGTGGTGTGTTGGGACCTTGGGCTGCGACGATCGGTGCGGAGGTGGTGCATTGGGGGCGGCGGATGCTGCATTGAATATGTATGCAGTGGTAAGGAGGAATGCGTTCGTTTGGTGGAATTTGCTTATCATGTGGAGGAATGCGAGGCCGAGTCGCGGTCGTGAATTGTTTGGCCGTCATTGGCGATGATGCCTTCCACAACAGTACTTAATCACGACATTTTGGCACCCACACTTGCAACTTCTCCGCCTTCACCGGATTACGTTGCTCCTGACAACGAGAGCTAGGAACGTTACTTTTCGTGTCTTCCGCGTTTCGAAAAGAGGGGGTGGGATGCGGACCGCGGGAAGAAGGTTTGACGGCGTCTCGATGTCACACCAAAGGCTGGCGCACTTAAGGGCCGTTATTAATCTGTGGGTTTCATCCTCGGTTTGCAGTTGATTGCTGGGTCTTGGGAAGTCCCCAACGTCGTTCCTTTGAACAATCGAACGGACCTTTTGTGCCGTTTTCAGCGAACCGCGGTAACCCCTTCTCCCCGCTCATTCTTGAACGCGATGTCCAAATCAGCATATCCCTAGTTCTCGCTACACAGTCATTTGTTAGCTCTATTGCTTCCTGCCAAACCGTGTATTTCTGCTTCATAGGTTTACCGCTAGCTACGACTAAGCTACGGCGCAGTGACTGAGCCATAGCAGCTCGATGTTCTACTGCTTTGCGATTGGTTGGCTTCAACCCACTCTAGTTAGCGGTAAACCTATCAGGCAGAAATCTATGGTACGGTATCTTTAGCTTGGCCCCATGAAGACGTAGTTTTGGTGAGGCAGCCCTTTGAATTCCTGAGCCAGTTTTTCATGTTGGAACTAGTGTCCAAGGATATGTCCACGACGGCGGTGAGCTGGTCGGAGTTAATTCTCGGCCTGCATATCGACTCAACGAAACCAAGGGTCGGAGCCTTTGTGACTTTTATCATGCTTGCAAGCTCAGCCCAACTCGGTCCCTCTTCTGCTTCACCGATATTGTATCTATGTATTCTTGACAGAATCTGACGAGCTTCAAGCTGTCATGTCCAATCTATTGCCTGATGTTTTCAGACGCACGAACAATTTTCCTTACGTCCAGAATGGATTGGCACTTGAGTACTACCAAGTGGCTGATTTCCAGTGACTGATCAAAAACCTACCGGATATGGAATCTAATCACCTTATGAACATCTTGCAGAGCTTCTTCGAAAGATGCCTAAAGATGCTCCTGTCATCTGTTCGGATCTCATGTACACCTGACACGCTTCAATTAATTGCAGGCTGATAGTCAAGACTTCATTCCTGCCCATTTCTCATCCTCTTCTGCTTTACGGAGTAGTATCTCTTCCATCCAATCAAGAACGCTCGAATTCATGCTTTCCCCACGCTGCGGGGACTACCGATCAAGCTGACAGTGGAACGAGTCCAGGCTGCAAGCATAGCCCCACCATGAAACTCATACTTTCTCTCTCGTAGTACCTCCTCTCTGATATAGTTTGTTGCCCATCTGCATTCAAGTACACCCCCACAACTACTCAATATGGCGGAACATGCACGCGACAGCCACGCCGCATCTACAAAAGCGTAAGACGTCACACATAGAAGTAGATTGCGGTGTTACTAACGTTCGCGTAGCCTGCTTGCTTCTGGCAAGTATTCAGATTTCGTCATCACCTGTGGTAGCGACACATACAACGTACATAAAAGTGTTGTATGTACTCGGTCTGGATTTTTCGAGCGCGCTGAGCGTTTCGCTGTTGGAAAGGTAAGTCAGGCTGTGGCATGTGCGATATAATCGGCACTGAATTGCTATGTGGGCTGGTGCTGAAACCACAATCATAGGAGGCAGCCGAAAGCAAGGTTGACCTACCGGAGGACGAACCTCCAGATGTCAAGTTACTCATCCAGTATATGTATGAGAGCGAATACGAACCGACTCTCGAAAGCATGACGGAGCAGCTGTCAACCTTTCAGGGGGTGAAGAAACTTGGCTACCACTACCAGTTTCCTCACACATGCACACCTCCCAACTGCCCGGACG
The DNA here is from genome assembly GCF_010015815.1 of Dothidotthia symphoricarpi CBS 119687. Classification (NCBI taxonomy): domain Eukaryota; kingdom Fungi; phylum Ascomycota; class Dothideomycetes; order Pleosporales; family Dothidotthiaceae; genus Dothidotthia; species Dothidotthia symphoricarpi. Next base: position 1,546,867 of record NW_022985008.1, read on the forward strand.
AATATATGGTGTGTCCACACCATGAGTGCAGGCCGAATAGTTGCAATGAAAATTGTGTCAAGTTTGTCTGTGCTATGTGTTGCCAAAGCACGACGGCGAAACCTGGATCTGCATCGCAAATCCTGCTTCATGCTAAGATGTATGAGTTCGCAGACAAATATGATGTAAGTGGCCTCAAGGAACTTGCACGCGAGAAGTTCTCAAGCGCCTGCCTTCGCTACTGGGACAGCGACTATTTCGCCCCGGCTGCTCACCATGCCTTCTCAACCACGCCCGAAGAGGACAAGGGGCTCAGGGATATTGTTATCAGCACGGTCTCAAATCACATGGACGTTCTCAACAAACCCGCGATGGAGGCAGTTTTGAATGAGTTCAATGCCCTCTCGGTGGGTTTGCTCAAAATGCATGCGAAAGATCTAGGTTGGACGCTACCTCCTGCTCCAATCATGATAACTCGTGTATAACAGTAGTGCTTGGAAATGATGAAGATCCTCGAGGCAGGCCTTTTGGAAGGAATGTTTTTATTGGATGAAGAAATCGTGATTAGTCGGTTTGCTGTCCGAGGATTTGATGATTAAAGGCTCGCCGACATTTCTCCATGACACAGCCCGAACCATATTGTACTCCCTTCATGAACACACCAGCACCATCAAGTACGACCATCACGAGCAGCTATTTACCGAACATCATTATGGGACTGTAAAGTACGCACAATATTGTTTAATAAACGAGTCGTGTATAGATAATGTTTGCAGGCATATGCACTCCGACCACAACCAAAACCCCAGCCTTGACTCATCCTCGAATCACATCACCCCTCTGGCTCTCCTCTCCGACCAGCTCCTCAAAGCCCTGCCCATCCTGAATCGCCCCCAGCATCCCACTCAAGTCCGAATACGGAGCCACAGAAACATTATCCCAGATGATCTTCCCAAACTCATTGAACCACCATATCTTCACGAGATTCTTCTCCACTGCTTCGTCATCAACCACATACACGAAGTTTTGTACATTCAATCCAAGTTTCCTGATCTCCTCGAATGCTTCGTCTTCTTCGGCGTGTTTAATAGCCCCAGGGTCGTTCTGCCCACTTCCATAGAGGAGAAGACTGCCATCTCCATATTCATCCACAACACCATGAGCATCAGTCAAACAGGGGATTCGAAGCAGAAGTTGGTCCAGGACTTCTTGGTCCGAGCCTCGGAAGCCGTACAGTGAAGACTCATCTAGGACGTGATCCGGGCTCTCGAGGCAACCGACTTCAGCCCGAGCACCCATTGTCTGTTCAATCTCGCGATACTTCTGGGTTAGGGAGGGTGAGTAGCATGTCCGTAGCCAGACTGTGTTCCAGCCAGAGCAGAACTTTGCACTAAGATTGCATTCCTGAATGCTTTGATGTGGGGCAAATATGCGGCCGATTTGTTCTTCGGTGGGCGAAGGAAGAGGCGCGGCACCCCCTACTTCACTCAAGGCGTCCAGTACCCGTTTGTACAATGGCTGATCTTAGTCAGTTTGTGTATCGTGGTGGGACGAAGTAAAGGCTTTCCCGCACCCATCGCTTTATGAGAGGCAGACTTAGATATCGCCGTGCTAGTTCATCCCATCGCTGCTGAGGGGTGGCTGGCAATGCAGAAGTGGTGCTTTCCCAATGATCCTTGAGCGCCAGTCAGGTGGATCTGTAGTCAGCGTTCGCACGACTCACCAGAACAAACAGATCAAAGGGAAGGCAACCGTAACCCGCATTCCACTGTAACTGCATTGACTGGCCGAGGTTCGCAATGTCGATATGATGAGAGGCGTGAAGAATGTGCTTGGTGAAAAAAAGTCTATGAACAGACTCCAAGAATGAGAGTGGGAGAAGAAACGACGAGACGATTATGTCAGCTCACGTTTTGAGGACGGCAATGTAGGCAATTCATATAGATTTGGTTCAAGCAGATACATATTACACCAAATTGGAACCGATGAGACCGACTAAGAAATGCACCTTGAACACATGCGACGCCAGACCAGACATGAACCAAATAACCATAGAATATCGCTCATAATGCTAAGCGTTCATACATGACAACCACAACTTACTCGCGGGCAACACGGGCCTTGAAGTCGTTGAAGAGGCTCTCCATCTCCTCGGCAACAAAGTCCTCAATCTCAGACTCGAGCTTCTCAAGCTTGCCGCCAGTGCGACCAGCAGCAGCCTTGGCCTTCTTGTACTCAGTCTCGATGTTCTTCTCGATCTCAGAGACGGAAGGGATGGTGATGGTGAACTCAGACTCCTTCTCCTCAGCGGCCTTCTTGACGGTGTAGCTGCCCTTCTCGAGGATCTCAGTCACGTTGGACGAACCTCCACCGTTCCAGGCGAGGATGTTCTTGGTGTTGCTGGGTACGTCAGACAGAGCGCCAACAGTGGCGACGGAGATGAGGTTGGCCTTGAGCTTCTTGGGGGTGATGTCCGCGACCGAGTACGCAGAGTCCTTGGCGGGCTGGAGCGACAGGTAGTATGCAAGGAGACCGGCGATATGGGGGCTGGCCATCGAAGTTCCACTGATGGTGTTGGTTGCGTGCTCTGAGCCGATCCAGGTGGAGAGGATGTTGAGTCCAGGGGCGAAGATGTCGTTGCACTTGCCGTAGTTGGAGAAGTAGGCACGCTCGTCGAGCAGCGTGGAGGCGCCGACGGTGACGGCGTTCTCGGCAGCGGCGGGCGAGTAGTTGCACGAGTCGGCGTTGTCGTTGCCGGCCGCGACGGCGAAGTGGATGCCGGCGTCGACGGCGGCGTTGACAGCCAGGTCGAGCGTCGTCGACTTGCCACCTCCCAGACTCATGTTGGCGGCGCTGCCTTTGAACCCCTTCTTCTTGCCGTCCTTGGCCTCCTTGACGGCGTCGATGTGAGACGTAGCAGCATACTCGACGCCCTTGACGACGTCGGACATGGTGCCCGAGCCGTTGGAGCGGAGGACCTTGACGGCCTTGATGGTGGCCTTCTTGGCAACACCGTACTTCTTGCCACCGACAGTGCCGGAGCAGTGGGTGCCGTGGCCGTTGCCATCCTCGTCGGCGTCGCCGTTGGGGATGGTCTTGCCCCAGTGGGCGCGACCCTCGAAGTCAACGTGCTTGACGTTGGTGCCGGTGTCGATGACGTAAACCTCGACACCCTCACCGCCATCGGCAGAGTAGAGGTACTTGTTCCATGTGCCGAAGCTGAGCGAGTCGCGGTGCGAGATACGGGCAAGACCCCAGGGCGCGTTCTTCTCCGTCTCGTAGTCATCATCGCCCATGGTGTGGACCTCCGAGTCGCGCTCGATGTAGTCGACCTATCATGACTCGTTAGCATGGGTTCGGGCGGGTACCAGCGGGTACCTGAATGAGCGCTGGTCACGTGTGATTGTGACTGGTCGCGTGCGGAGTTGGTGCCGGAGATAAGGGCTCAGCCACTCGCTGGGCAACCAGGGTCACGCGGACTGCCTGGATACGAAAACGCGCTCGGCAAGCTGCTAGCCGCGCCGCGCAATGACGAACGGGACCTGTGGAGAGCCGCTGGGCTCGATCGGCGACCCGGACGCGCCCGCCTAGGCAGCAGCATCGAGTCGCGCGTTCTCCAGCTCGCAGTGCTCCAGAACGGATGGGGGCGATGAGATGAGATGAGAGCAACTTACATCTGGGTGCCTGCGGATGGCCTCGATAGTCTCGTCGTCAAAGTGACCCGAGTAGCCCGTCAACCCGCCCACGATGTTGTATGTGTGCTTGAGGCCGTCAAAGACGCCCTCTGTGACGGGGAACTGGGAGCGCTTTCGCAGCTCCATGCGCTCGCTCTGGCTCTTAGTGTGGATGCCCTGGACCCAGTCGTGGTGCTTCTTGGTGTCCTTGACGTGCTTCTTGAAGACGACCATGTACTGGTTTGGCACAGCCTTGGCCTCTGTCGATGACAGAAGGGGAGCTGCGTCGTTGTGGATGGTGCCGACATGGAGAACGGGCGAGGCGGCAGCCAGGGCCGGGAGAAGTGTGAGGGCACTGTACTTCATGGTGTTGGTGGCTCGCACAGCGAGATGTGAGTAGATGAAGGGGAGGTGTAAGAAGATGAGAGAGGATGTAGAGGATGTAGGAGAGAAGAGGAAATGCGGAGAGATGGGGGAGGAGATGGGGCGGTAGCTATGGCGATGGAGCTCTTATCAATGACCAGGCACGGACCCACCCGTCCAAGTGATCAAGTGACGACATGTGATTCGAGTGAGGCTGGGGAGGCGGCTAGGCTGACGGGGGTTAGACACGGATGCTCGCCATGGAAGGATGATCTGGCGACAGAGGTGTCGATCAAGCATCAAGTATAGCTATCTACAACTGAGCAGGTAATGTAGTTGTGTCTGCTCAGCGTGGTGATGTTGGCGGTTGATGAGGACAGTTGGTGAGCACAGTCGACGAGTGACAGCCTCGCTATCGTGTGGTAGCTGCCTTCCGCCTCGCGAACGCCCCAGTCAGTAGCTCACCAGCGCGTGAGACACACGGGGAAAGACGCGAGCTATGCACATTGCCACAAGTCGGATGACCTGCATATCCATGTTCATTCATGTGCATTCATGTTCATCCATGTATATTCTTAGTGCACTGGTGTATTGGTGCATATTCTAGTGGTTTGGTACAGGTGCTGTCACCATTTCCATGGTACAACAGCTGTGACAAACGTCAAGCTGCCAGTTGATTAAATAGAAAGTATCGCTATCTACATGCTGAAACATGACTGTGTCTGCCAAGCGTGGTGATGTTGCAGTCGATGAGTGCAGCCACGCCAGACTATGAGCGTACGAGTAGCAGCTTCAGTCAGCAGCTCACCGCGCGCGTGGGGAAGACGACGAGAGCTATGCACAGCATCACAACCCAAGCTCCCAACACAACCACGCCTCTAGTAAACTCCAATCCATACACGTCATTCTACATGTGGAGCACTTCTCCTACAGAGACATGATTCTGCACTTCTTCTCACGCCCTCCTTCCACACACTCCCGCAGCGGCGGCCCCAATTGAATATGGCCACCTCCCGGCCTCACCGCTCGTCGACCGCGGCCTCGAGGGTCCCGCCTATGAACAACCAGATAGCCGAGCTGCGCAGCCTCGCCGACGAGCTTATCCGCGCCTCCGAGTCGTCCCCGCCGACCGCCCCCGTCTTGCAGACGCAGAGCAACGCCTTGCGCCGCATGCGCCAGCTGCTCATCGACTCGAGCGACCAGACGCACACCAAAGACGCCTTTCGGCACGTGCGGGGCTTCGATGTGCTGCTCCTCACGCTGCGCTCGCTCTCGGGCTTCTACGACCCCGCCAAGCTGTCCACGCTCGACCGCATCGACTTCTTCGAGGTCATCAAGGCGACGCTGGACGTCTTGTCGGACGCGCTGAACGAGCATGCGGGGAACAGGCGCTTCTTTGCGAGGCGCATCGAGCATGGCGGCTGGGTTGCACTGGAGCAGGCCCTGGCCAGTACGGGAATCTTCGGCGGACCGTCCACGGACACACGGGACGATGCAGGCCAGGAGCAGCTGTTTGGCTGCCTCTTCGCCTTTGCCCTGGGCGACGAGGCCATGACGCGCATATTCAGAGACATTGCCAAGACCACTGGGGAAGTGCCGGCGAGGCAGGAACCACCTCCCCCACGAAGCAGCGACCCTCCACACACGACCGAGATCGTCGTCTCCAGCCCGCGGTCGACATATAGCGAGCCGGATATTGCCCTCGACCCGTTGCGTGCTCGGTTGAGGACCGTCTTCAGTGGGAACGAGGTGCTGCAGAACCCAGACGTCATCCCTATTATCGTTCACTTTTGGCAGGGCTTGTCTGGCGAGAATGCACCTGGAACGAAGTCAAAAGCGCTCTCTGTCGCTGTGTTGCTTGCCATCATTGACATCACCGCCCTGTCTTCATATAACAAGGCTGCTCTGCACGTCACTGGCATACTCAGCTTCATCCTCCCCTTGTTGTTTGAGAACAAATGCGCTCCCACAGAAGCTGGCCTCTTGCGAGACCTGGCAGACAGCCTCGTCGAGTACGGCATCAATAGACTAGACGATGCCTACTACCTCTTTCGCAAGGCGGCCACATCAGACCAAGCTGCCGAGTTCCTCCACCGTGGCATGCGGACGTCTCGTGGTCCACATTTCATCCAGTTCGACTTATCTCTGCATGGCTTCAGTGCTGTCGAGCTCCCTGACATTGGCCGTCCTTTTCCTCCCATCTCTCCCGGCAGCGGATACACATTTGCTACCTGGATACGAGTTGATAAATACGACCCCAACTGTCATACCACACTCTTCGGCGCGTATGATGATACACAAACGTGCTTTTTGATGGCTTATCTAGAAAGAGATACCCGCTGTTTCATACTGCAGACTTACATGGGCCACTCGACTGGCATCATCCCCAGCGTACGCTTCAAAAAGGCTCCTCGCTTCGAGGAAGGAAGGTGGTACCACATTGCTGTAGTTCATCGGCGAGCAAAAGGCATCGGCGCAGGGAGCCACAAGGCTTCACTCTTCATCGATGGCGAGTTCACCGAGACCATGAAGGCCCACTACCCATCTCATCCCCCTGTTTTGAATAGCAGTCAGGAAAGTTTCACATCCATGTCAGCTAGTATCTCAAAACACCATATTCTTGCCTTCTTGGGCACCCCACGTAACCTCGCCCCCCGTTTAGGTCGCAACGTTCTCACCTCCAAGCTTTCAATGGCTTCGTTTCATCTGTTTTCCGAGCCGTTGTCCGACGAGTTGATCGCCGTGTACCACAAACTCGGACCACGCTACTGTGGCAACTTTCAAGACAGGCTGGGCTCATTTCAGACCTATCGCACGTCTGCTGAGCTAAACGTTCACAATGAAATATTGCACCCTGGCAAGGAAGAGCGATCAGAGATCGTGTCGGCAATCCGAGCAAGTGCAAGACACCTAATGCATGAATCGAAAGTTTTACTGAGTTTCTCACCTACCTCAGTCATGGATGATGATGATAGAAACGCCGTGGACGAGTCCCAGCTCATTCGATCACTCTCAAAAGAGTCCGCGAAGACGCTCCAAAAGTATACTAGAAAACACAGCACGCCTGTCATCATCAATGCTGCCGTACCTTCAGTGAATGACGCTCTGTCACAAACATGCGGGTTCGGACGACTATCTGGCGATCCTGTGGTAGTGGTGCCTCAAGCTCTAGATGACGCAATATGGCGCATCGGTGGTTGTGCTGCAGTAGGTCTGAAGCTGGTACAGGCTGCTCAATCCTTGGACGGTGTACTACGTGCTGTTAAAATCCTCCTTGAAGCAGTGGAAGGCAATTGGCGCAACTGTGAAGCCATGGAACAGAGCAATGGCTTTGCTATCCTTGCTGAGGTGCTGCGTCAGAAGATTGGATTTGCTATGGGCGGTCTTGTCATGCGAAATTCCTCATCGCTCGATGTCACCCCTGAAGATTGCGAATTGTTTGTGGTGGAGTTGCTTCGAGAGATACTTCGTTTCGTTGGCTATGACGAGCAGCATCCTGAAGAGTCACTGATCATCAACCCGCTAGCATATCGAGTCCTTTTGGTCGATCTTCAAATCTGGCGCAGGGCAACAACACTGGAAACGCAGAAACTGTATTATACACAATACATTCAGTTTGCGAAAGGAAGCAAGCATCATCATTACAATGCGAAGCGCTTCCACAGGATAAGTATGTCTAATCTGGGGTTTGTTGTGATATAGGCTGACAATCTTTGCAGGAGTCGTCAAATGTTTGACAGACGCGTTGATGGGTGAGACCTTCACTCCACAGACTTTACCGTTCTTCATCGACGCGTTCAGGTGCCTTCTGCAAATCAACTTCAATGGTGAGAATGCTCGATCGTTATCATTGTTTGTCACCTACGCTTTGCACGATAATCGCGCCTCATATGCTAAACGGACATTGCGACCCAAGGTGAGCTCTGTACGACTGCGACAAGGAACACCTCCTGTCGGATCTCCTGGAGATACGCCACGTCCTAGTAGTCCAGCACACCTTGACGCGAATGCATCGCCGCTCTCTCTCACAGATCTCGGTATTGCCATTCTCGGCCTTCTGGCGGAGCTTTTGTGTGACCCCCAAAACCCCAATGAGATCGTGCGCTTTGCCAAGAACGTGACTGGAAAGTGGCTCCTCTACCTTCTAGCAGAGCCTGACCAGCGTGTGGTGGTGCTCGGAGCAAGGATTCTTGCCCGTCTTCTTGTTGTAAATGGCCCACTATTTGTTAAAAAGTTCTCTGACAAGACAGGTGGGTTTACTCTGATGAAGAACCGGCTACGTAATTGGTGGAACACACCCAGTATCTGGACAATCTGCTTCGCTATTCTGTTCGATCGCGATATAGCGTCGATTGACTTTGAGCGAGACTTCGACGTCTTCAATCTGGTCGATATCTTCATCGCACAATCACCGCAAACGAAGTTGAGGATTTGTTATCCAGAGATCTTCGCGGTCATTGCGGCTATGCTAGACACCGGGTTGCGCGCAATCGTTCGCGATCGAGCTCAGACTACAGTACCAACTAGAGGTTCTCCGTCAGAGAACGGCAACGCTCCTACAACTAGAGGACGACGAAGAACAATGTCGTTGAAAGCTGAGTCGCCGAACATAAGTAAGTTGAGTGTTCGAACAAGTCAGTATGTGACTGACGCTGTCAGGCCTCAAAGCCCCGCAAACAGAACGTTTAAACGACTACGCTGCCGTCTTGAATTCAGCTATCCAATTTCTCTCAGAACTGCATGCACGCTCTGAGGTGTTTCGTGACTATGCCAGCACGTCCAACTATGTCCAAGAGTTACTTTTTGTTCTCTATCCAGTCATAGTCACGTCGGATTGTGTCAGCGCGGAGACAGAACTGCTCTCGCGCGGTTCAGCCTTGACATTTGAGGGCCATGACGTTGTGATTCAGCCATTGTCGCTTACCAATAGCCAACAAACTCCCATCATACGTACGAGTAACGTCAGTACGTCACCCTCACCGTCCTCGCGAAGAGTCATTCCCTTTCGAAGGGCGTCTTCATTCGTGCTTGTGTCGGCAGACAAGGTCAAGCAGGCCACCAAGCCACAGACGTTAGAGCCCATACTCTCGCCCAGGACATCTGCCCCACCTACAACGAAGGTGGGAACCTCGGTTGTTGAAGCCACACTCGAAGTAGTTTTGGATGTTTTCAAAGACCAGCTTTTCACGCGAAAAGATTTTCCGGGCTTTGGCCTCTTCCTTAAAACCCCACCTGGTTTCCAAGAGCATCAAGCGTACTTTGAGTCGTACGTTCTCCGACAAACGTTGTCCTCGGTAACGAACGCTCTCCGGTTAGACCAGAAGCTACTCCATGAACCGCGAGTGCTCACAAACCTCGCGCGATTTGTGACCCATATATCCGAGGCCGTGTTTGAGGGTTGGTTTCTGGATGGCGGAGAGCCGCTTCTCGACTTCACAGGTTTTATCTTGGAATATCTGGAGCGCCCGGACATTGCCAAGGTCAAGACTGTCAGACTATGCACCCAGGCGATTCAGACGATCCGATCAGTGTTCTTGAGAGTCGCCCTTTTACGGCTTGCAGAACCTGATGAGTCTGCAGGCGCATCCAATACGACAGCAGCTATCGAAAAGATGGTGTATTGGCAACCGATCATTCTTTCTTCGGCCAACAACGAGTCATTTTCACTAAAGATGATTTGCTATCTTCTCTACACAAAGTTGGCCTCTGAGCATGAAGGAGTGCGCCTCGCTTCTGTGAATTTCTGGCGACTCCTTCTTGTGCAAAAACCAGAAGAGACGGCTGCCCTGCTGGCTAGCGTCATACAGTCGGACAAGAACCTATATGATGGCTTCCAGAAGCTCATGGAGCTTGATAATGAGACGTTTCTCCATTGGTTTGAGAGGAACAAGACAGAGTTAGACAGCTTTTTCTATGGCTCCATGTCCAAATTGTGGGAGGATTACGCTCATGATCAAAACAAACGAACCGAAGAAAGCTCCCAAAAGCGAATAGCGAAGCGTAAGGAAAGGCTGAAGCAATGGCAGTCCGAAGAACTGACCACAGAGAACATCTGGAACCACCACGAAAACTCAACTAGCCATTGGCGATCTAACATTCATGCTTCGGAGCGGCTCAAGCATCAACGAGTGGTGCAGGACCAGCAAGACAATGCGACGTTCCTAGCAACGGTACTAGCAAAGCATGACCACCAACTCAAAGGTCCGTGCGCGCTGTTCGAAGATAGCCCACCAGCGAAGTGGAGACTTGACGAAACAGAAGGCCGTGATCGCAAGCGCATGCGCATCATCGTCGACAATACCACCCGGGAACAACAATATCAACCTAAGCGGAAGGATACCGATCCTCGGGAAAGGCTCAAACTAGATACAGCTGTTCCCACCATCTCTACGAAGGATGCTTTGGCCGTCACGCCTACGGGTGGTCGAGGTAGAAGGTCGTCATCCAATCTGGTCACGAAAATGGAGTCCAACGATGACGTGAACTCGGATAGTGAGGAAGGCTTTGAGATGGTCGAAGCCTTGTACGAAGATGAAGATGGTTTCGAAGACAAGAACCGCAAGGTCATGAGGAGTCTGAGGCGTGGTGACCAGGTGCAGTACGTTTGCAACATCTCGCGAGTTGTTGGTCTGGAAGCTGTTGAAGGGCTCCTCATCGTTGGAAAAGATTGTCTATACCTCCTGGACGACTTCTTCCAACGGTCTGATGGAGAGATTGTGCGTGTGTGGCAGGCACCGCCTGATGAGCGCGACCCTTACGTACAGGTCATAGCGGGCAAGGAAGCCGTCACCAATCGCCGACCACCGCCCAGGACGCAAGAGGACTCTGCGAGAGATTGGAAGTGGAGTGAGGTGATTAGCATTTCGAAGCGCCGATTCCTCCACCGTGACGTTGCAATCGAAGTCTTCTTTGACGATGGACGTAGCTATCTGTTGACAGCAATATCTGCACAAGCTCGGAACGACATCCACTCTCGCGTCTTGCAACGAGCCTCACACGTTGTGAACCCGGAAAAGCTGGTCAATTCTGAGATCGCGTGGAGACTCGATTCGTTGCGCAACCCAGATGAGGCACCACAGACATTAGGTTCACGATTTGCATCAGCTTTCAGTACTGCCTCGTCGCATCCAGCGACCAAGAGGTGGCTGAAGGGTGAGATTTCGAACTTCCACTATCTGATGTTTGTCAACACATTAGCCGGACGTACGTTCAACGACCTTACACAATATCCGGTTTTCCCCTGGGTCATATCCAATTACCACAGCGAAGAGTTGGATTTGTCTGACCCGAAGAATTTCCGCGACTTGAAAAAGCCGATCGGTATTCAACACCCGAAGCAAGAGGCTTCAATTCGAGAGCGGTTCAACTCATTCGCTGAGATGGGTGATGCGGATCATGCCTTCCACTATGGAACCCACTACTCTTCGGCTATGACCGTAGCATCCTATCTCGCACGCCTACAACCCTTCAGCGCCGCATTCTTCCTCATCCAAGGCGGCACCTGGGACCACGCAGATCGCATGTTCTACTCCATCCAAAACGCATGGGACTCCGCGTCCAACAAGAACATGGCCGACGTCCGCGAATTGACGCCAGAATTCTTCTTCCTCCCTGATTTTCTGACAAACGTCAACGCCTATGATTTTGGTCTCCGCTCCGACAACTCCAGCATCGATAATGTTCAGCTACCTCCGTGGGCAAAAGGTGATCCTGCCATCTTCATTGCCAAACAGCGTGAAGCCTTGGAAAGCCCACACGTCAGTGCCAATCTACATCACTGGATTGATCTCATATTCGGGTACAAGCAGCGCGGTGAAGCGGCAATCGAAGCCGCGAACGTCTACCATTGGATGACCTACCAAGGCGCCATCGATCTGGACTCCATTACCGACGAAAAGGAACGCGCGCAGAAAATCAGCGTGATCAATAATTTCGGCCAGACCCCCACACAGGTGTTCCAGCGTCCGCACCCGCACAAGGAAAACGTGGCGAAGAACGCGAAACTAGACACTGCGGCGGAGAGCCTGCATCGTGTGCCCGGAACTCTGTTGGAAGCCAACGACCGCATCGCGTCGCTGAACTACATAGCGCGAAGCGACAAACTTCTCTGCTCGGCGCCATTCCGCCATAATATACCACCCCTCTACGACAGATACATGGAATGGGGCTTCACCGACGGCAGCGTGCGCTTCTACGACTCGCACAGCAAGAAGCTCATCGGGCTATTCGAGCACTTGCATTCGGGACAACTCACCACAAGCCTCTTCGTCGATGGGCGCACTCTCATCACCGCAGGCACAGACTGCACGCTCGCCATTTGGAACGTCATCAAAGCAGACAAAGGCCACATCGACCTACACAACGCCACCACACTCTTCGGCCACAAGAGCCCCGTCGTCGCTCTGACAGCAAGCCGTGCCTTCTCCGCCTTCCTGTCCGCCAGCCTCGACGGGAAGGTCTTCCTGTGGGACCTCAATCGTAGCGAATTCGTGCGCGAATTAGATCTTGGACCGAGACATCGCGCGAATCCGGTGCCGGTACAGGCCGCAAGGATTAATAGCGTTACGGGACATATCATTCTTGCTGTTGGGAGGCGATTAGTTATTACAACGCTCAACGGGGATGTCCTGCTCGACGAGGATGTGTGCGATGGGGATGAGGATACGGAAGGGGTGACGTGTGTGAGTGCATATGAGGGTGTGGGGAATGAGTGGTGTGAAAGGGAGTTGGTGTTCAGCGGGCACCGGAGGGGCGTCGTCAAGGTATGTTGCTCATGTTTTTACTCCCTATTCTATCGTGGTTTGTTATGGTTTGACGGCACATGCTAAATCTATCTATTTAGATCTGGCACCTTCTCCCCGCGCCTACTTCCACAAATACGCGCTGGACTATCACCCTCATCAACGTGCTTAACCATTCTGATCAGATGACTAGCTCGAATGCCGCACCTATTACGTGTATACTGCCCATGCCGCATCAGGTGTATACGGGCGATGAGGAGGGTAGAGTCGTAAGTTACCGTTACTCCTATATAGTGGTGGATGGTGGCTAACGTAGTGCAGTATGAATGGGATTGTGTGCATCGGCAGCGTTGAGCTGGTAGATGTGTGGTGTCAGTGTTGGTGGGTGTGTCGATACGCAAATGCGTGGGGAAATGTTGTGTGGGACATACAGACGGGAAGTGTATGGATAGTTACAAACCCAAACGCGGAAACGATACACACGATATGTATAACGAATCTCAACTTTCCGATGTGTCAAGATCTGTGTCACTCTGTTATGTCGTTATGTGTGGACACATTATGGCCCGTTTCAGAAGCCGCACCGAGGATAAGTGAGATCTACCGATTTGTCGAGTAGCTGGCCTCGACCGATTTTCAGCGCCTGAGAAGATTTGAGTGTGGTCAATGGCCTAAGGCTTGGGAAAAGGGACGATAGCGAGTATCCAGGGGGGAGGCGCGTGTCAATTTGTGGAGTATATGGATGAAAATGTAAACGGTGAAAAAAGTGGGTAACATGCTCTGTTACACTTATAGGTAGTCATATAACATAATTATTTTATTTCAACATGATTACATGCATGAGGGTTGGAGGGTATGGAGTAACGAGAGTTCTGGCGGAGGGTTTGAATGGATGTGAGTTTGGGATAGGGCATGTGAGGAAAGGCATGTAAGTAGAGAAACATTGTGTGAGCTATAGAATGGTTGCTTTCATCGAGGGTAGTGGCAGGGTATGAATATATGTGTGAGAATGTGGATGTAATCAAATCCTTACACTACGCAGTCGAAGTTTGACCTCTTGATTTTGCTCTTTGTTTTCCCCTCAATCATCGGCTTGTTCAACTGAAAATCACGAAATATGAAAGGTTTTCAACAAGTTCTGCTCACTTCTTTTTGCCCCATCCATGTTCTTTGATCTTTTCCTCCAGAATCCCAAGAGCTAGGCCGTTGAACTGCGAAAGTAGGACTTTGATCTCCGGCTTCTCCACTAGCTCGATGTGTTTGGAGATCGTGGTGCTAACTAGGTCGCGCAGCCCACGGTCGTTTTCCATGGTTGTCGAGAAGGCATAGTTTGCTGCTACGGCAAAGTCGTCGTGGTCCCAGAAGTGCTCGCAGGCGCGGCTGAGCTTTTCGACAGCTAGAGCCTTGAGACCGACGACGTCGTACTTGTCGGCCATTTCGTACACCTTGGCGTGGGTTACGAGCTGAAACGATGTGCCATTGAGAGCAGGGAGTGGCAATTGAGGGGGGCTGCAAATTTGGCAGGTGAACATGTTGCATGTGTACCTGCAATTTGTGCCGCATATGTGATGTGGACAAAGGCGGGGATAGTTACAATAACCATATTCACAACTATGGGGAAAGTCGTACGTCATCGGAGCCTGCCCATATCCTGATGTCGATGGGGGTGGTATGATCTTGGGCTGCGCAACCTTACGAGGAAGCGAGCCTTCTGAGCCATCCGTGGGCAATAGAGGTTCGTATTCGCCTTCATAGAGATACTGGATCAGGAGCTTGATCACATCAGGATCGTCCTCGGGGAGATCGATAGTGCGATTCTCCGCCTCCTTCTCATTGTAAGCTAGAGCTAATCTTTGGTTATGGTAAGCCCTCACCTGCCCGCCAAACTTGATAGCGCGTGCGAAGAAATCCGCCCGCTCGCAGACTATCACCCGATGAACCTTGTACGAGTCGTCACCGCAGGTCACGGTGAGATCCGAGTACGCGCCAGATTTGAGTAGGCTGAGAGTCGGGTCAGCAGACAACACAACGCTAAGATATAAAGCCTGATGATAATTGTGGACTCATACCCTTTGAACGAAGCCAGGAGTTGTTTCTGAGAAACGTCAGCCATAGTTGGTTAATCGCAGATGTGGGTCGGCAGGGGATGACGGGAGACTACCGTAAAACTCCTGCTCTTTCGTTTACTGCTAGCAGGGGGAGTGAGAGGCTCAGCACGGGTACTAAGCCTAGTAAAGGATAATGGTCCCAGAATTTTCCACTTTTCCCCGCAGTCAGAGCAATGTCTAGCCAATTAGTGAGGTTGTGCTAATCTTCAGCCGCTACACCCCCCTGCTAGCAGTAAACGAAAGAGCAGGAGTTTTACGGTACAAGTGTTGCGGGAAACCCGTAGTTTACCGAGTCCGTGCAGTCCGTGCACAGATTCAGCTTGTGCATGCGATCGCACGGACCATAACCGTGGATATCCGTCATTGTAGTCGATCCTGCCCGTGAGGCGAAGCTACGGATGAGTTTTCATCGTACCAGGGTACATCAGGCCTCCAGGCTCACAAGGTTCCAACAAGCCACAAGCTGACACCCAGTTAGGGTATACGTGTATACCCGGCGGTATTAATTACCTCTGTTGGAAGGGGTGATTCCCTGGTCTGCATTACTAGTTTAAGACTAGCGCGCAAGCTATAGAGCTCGCGCCTCCTCTATAGTAATTCTATAACTTTTACACTATATACTACGTTTTATAGGTTATAAGCCTATGCGCTTTACACGTTATAATAATACTTCTATATTATTCTCTTTCTTAACTGTATCTATTATACATCCTCCTCTTCTTATTACTATAGATAATAGCAATCCTGCTACTTTTAGAGGCTTACTACTATACCTACTACTTATAATAGGCTAGGCCTAGTAGAACCTTAGTAAGTAAAGCCTTAGAGCTTAGTAGGCCTAACTACTAATACCTACACTACTGCCTACACTTTAGAAACTCTTAGTATACTACTAGAAGAACTATAAGTAGAGGAAAACTAGTACTATAGATCCTTAGCAAATTTATTTAATTTATACTAGTAACTACTCTTAGGGTTAGCCCCTTATATTTAAATTTACTTATAAAAAAAAAATATACTCCTAGGTATTAGAAGTACCTTAGGAACTACTAGTAGCATATCTATTAAAAGAAATACTATAGTTACTAAGCTAAAAGCAGAAGCTTTATAGCTAGCAGAGATAGGCTTTATATAGAAAGTAATTAAAATATGCCTATAAACTATAGTAGAATAGAACTTAGATAAATAGGAAGTTTTACTAAAACTTTAGCTAGTTTCTTAGAGTTTCTAAAAGAATAAATAATAGATAATAAGGTTTATTAATATACTAATCTTAATAGCTAGCCTATTATTAGTAGTAGCTAGGAAATAACTAATTAAAGAATCTAATAAAGAGTCCTCCTTAAAAGAACTACGTAATATGCTATAGATACTAACCTAGAAGATTAACCTCTTTAAAAGTAATATACTACTAGTACCTACTCTTTTTAAATAAAGAGTTTAATAATTAAAAGAAAAGGTATATAGACTAAGAGTAGTCCTAGAACTAACCTTTCTTATAGTAACTACTAGAACTTATATAAAAAACTTTAAGATACTAGATCCTAACTACTTTAATAGTAACTAGAAGGACTATTAGAGGTTCTAAACCTAGATAAACTATAAGCTAGAATATAATATTAAAGGACTAGAATTAGGCCCTAGGTATATCTTTAACTAATTAAAGAGGCCTATAGCTAGTATTACCTTATTATAGATAGATTATAATAAGATAGGTACTATAGAAGGCCTATAAATATTCTTAAATAAATAATTTATAGATAACTTATATACTAAAAGGGCTAGGTAGAAACTTTAAACTTTTTAGTAAAAAAAGCTTTCTTTATAATACTTTAATATAGAATTTATAAGGCTAGCCTTTAAAGTAAGAGAGAAGAGTAATATTAATAACTTAAAAATAAGGTATCTTAGTACCCTATAGCTTAACCTATAAGACTAAATAATATCTATAGAAGTACTAAGTAATTAGACTATCTAGTTACTAATAACTTAGGTAGTTACTATTAAGAAAAACCTTTTTAAGGCTAAGATTAGGTTTACTTTCTTATATATAAGGTCTCTCTAGAATAACCTTATAAATTAGGAACTCTTAAAAGCTTACTTTAGTTAGGTAATTAAGGTAATAGGTAAAACTTAGAATAGAGCTAAATAGGCCTTTAAAAAAGAGTACTTTCTTTATAAGGAAAAAAACCTATATCTATACTATAAAAAACCTAGGTACTATACTAATAAGTGCTTTCTAGTGCTAGCTAATTATCTAGCTTAAGCTACTCTTATAGTAACTTATAACCTAGAAGAGTCCTTAAATAAGGAAATAGTAGGTTTAAAAAACTAAAAACTCCTATATATAGACGTAAGTAGGGGTATAAGAAACTAGATTAAGAAGAAAAGTAGTTCTTATTATTTTAGTAAAACTAGCTAGATAGAAAACTATTAACTATCTATATAATTATAAATAATATAGCTGTAGTATCTACCTTAATTAATACTAGCTATTTAACTTATTTAGTTATCTTCTTTAAGTTTATAAGAAATAATAATCTAAAGCGTACTATAATTATATAAAGACCTATTATTAGAGTAGAAGGGAAGTTCTTCTAGATAAAAGTAGCTATCTAAATATAGATAAATATAAATAGCTATAAGAAAGAAATATAGGCCTATAAGTTAGGAGGAGATAAAGAGTATAACCTTATCTTAGAAAAACCTTAGATAAATAGATACTAGGTAATACTAGTGCTAGTAAAGAAATCTATATTTATCTATAGTAGCTAGACTAAGATATAGAGCTAAGAAGGTAGAATACCTATAAAGGTTTCTAAGGCTATTAGTATATAGGCGTATTTAGCCTAGGCTAAATAATTTTAGAAAGATAAATAGATCTAACTATATTCTACCTTTATAGTAGATATTAAGAAAGTGCTAAAGAAAAAGAAAATAGTTAACTTTTAAAAGAAGTTACTAAGCTATCTATAAAGTAAGTTTAGAACCTTTCTAAGGGAGAAGGCTAATAAGCTTACGCTACTAAGAGGGGCTACTATTAACTACTCTATTAAGATTATAAAAAAAGATAGTAAGCTAGTAAAAATTTTATAAGGGCTACTGTATAATATATTAAGAGAAGAACTACTAGTATTATAAAAAGAACTTATATTATACCTAGACTATAGGTTTATTTAGGTAAGTAAATCTAGTGCTACTATCTCTATTTTATTTATAAAGAAATCTAGAAGAGAGCTATAATTTTACATAGACTACTAAGCTTTAAATACTATTATATATAAGAATAAATATCTTCTCTTACTTATCTATAAGATACTATTTTAAATTACTAAAGTAAAATAGTTTATAAAGGTAGATATTATCTAAGCCTTTTACTAGATATACGTAGTAGAGGAGGATAAATAGAAAACAGTATTCTATACCTAATTTAGGCTATATAAATAGCTAGTTACTTTATTTAGCCTTACTAACACCTTTAGTATATTTTAATAATATATTAATTAGGTACTTTAGAAAGACTTAGATATATACTACTTAGCCTACGTAGATAATATACTTATCTACTTAGATAGATTATAGAAGAATTATAAGTACTAGATTAAAATAATTATTTAAAAACTTAAGGTAGTAGGCCTATAACTAGATATTAATAAATATAACTTTAGTGTTAAGAAGACTAAGTACCTAAGGTTTATAATAAAGGTAGGTAGTAGTATTTAAATAGACCTAGAGAAGATAGTAGTAATCTATACTTAAAAATAGCTAAAAAGTATTAAGGGTATTTAAAGTTTTATAGGATTTACTAACTTCTACTAATAGTTTATTAAGGGATTCTTAGAAATTATTACCCTACTAACTAAACTTACTAGAAAAGAAGTAGTATTCTAATAGAGGAAACCTTAGGAAATAGTATTTTTTAAACTTAAAAGTACCTTTATTTTTAAACTAGTATTAGCTAACTTTAACCTAGACCTAGAAATAGTAATAGAATATAACGCCTCTAGATAGGTAACTAGTAGGGTCCTCTTATAGTTTAGAAAAGATAGGCTACTTTATATAGTAGTATACTACTTAGTAAAGAATATAGTAGCTAAGGTAAACTATACTATATATAATAAGAAGCTGTTAGCTGTTATAAAGTATATTAATTAATAGAGTACTAAACTCTAGTAAGTCCTAAAGTTTACTATTATTATAAATTATAAGAACCTAGAGTATTTCTATACTATAAGGCTACTATTTAAGAGGTATATACGCTAGTTAAATATACTTAGCTAATTTAATTTAACCTTTATATACTACCTAAGAAAGGTTAATAGAAGAGCTAATATACTCTTTTAAAAAGAAGAGGATCTACTAATAAGCTAAAATAATAAGTATATAAAGATAAAAGAATTTTAGCTCTTATAGTTATATATAAGGAGCTAACTCTAACTTAAAGAGAAGAAAGAAGTAGGTATTTTATTCTACTACTAAATATAAAGTCTATAGCCTTAGAAACCTAATAACGTACCTTTAGTAAATAATAACCCCTTACTAGAACCTAATAGTATACCTATAAGAATTACTACTAACTCTATTCTAGCCTATAATAGCTTAGAAAAGCTTAAGAGAATATAGAAAGTTATAGCTAAAAATAACCTAACGTATAAGAAAGTAAAGGAGGCTATAGAAATAGGTTAGAGAAAGTTCTTCCTAAACCTAAACTTAAAAGTCTTATTAGTAGAGTATACTATTAATAAAAGAAGGTTTCTACGCTACTAAGAGTAAAAATAGGTACTAGATTCTAAAGAACTATATACTAAAATTATCTTAGAAACCTATAAATTCCTAGCTATAAGCTATCTAGGCTATAAAAATACCTATATAATCCTAGCTTATAACTACTTCTTTTTAGAAATATTATTTATAATAAGGTAATTTATCTAAAACTATAACGTATATAGAAGAACTAAGCCTTAGAAGAAACTAAAAAGAAAACTACTAAGACTACTTCTCCTTCTAGATAAAGTATAGAAGAAAATCTTAATAGACTTTATTATTAATTTACCTATAAGTAATAGGTACTAGTACCTTATAGTAGTTATAGATAGGTTAAGTAAAGACGTAATACTTATTCTATTAAAAGACCTAGATACCTAAATAGTAATAAGAGCTTTTATAAAAAGAGTTATAGCCTACTATTAGCTCTTAAATACTATTATATCTAACTATAGTAGCTAGTTTATTAGGGATTTTTAAAGAACCCTTTATAGAAAATTAGGTATTACCTATTAGGTATTTACTAGCTACTATCTAGAAACTAACAGTACTACTAAAAGGATAAACAGTACTATAGAATTCTACTTATAGGTCTATATTAATTAGAAATAAGATAACTAGGTACTAATATATCTTACTACTTAAATTACTATTAAAGAAAGAAATATACAGTGGGGTAACACAAATAAAGATTAGAAAAAAAAGGCTATAGTTTTAAAGGTTAATAACTTCTGTTCTAGAAGGCCTAAATTTATAAAAAGTAATGTTTTAGAAAGCGAAGAAGCTTTTTAATAACACTAAAGCTTAATATGTACTGCTTAGTAAGCAGTCTAAAATACAGCGTGTCACTAAAAAGACCTCTAAAAAAAGAGATAAATAGAAACCTAAATAACTATTTTATCTAGGTAGAAAAATACCTAAAAATTCTATATATCTTACTTCTATATTAGTAAAAGAAATACTAAGGTTTTTAGTATTAGTTTACTTACTAGAAATAATTAGATTTTACAAAATAGTAAAAGTAGTTAAAATAGAATAATATAATAAGTAATAGCTAACTAGTACTTAGTATACTAACCTTTAGCGTCTATAACTGCCTTATAACGCCTAGGTATAGATAAAATACAGTTATCTATACTCTATTATAGGATTAAATCCTACTCTTTATGTATAGCCCTTATAAAGGCCTCTATACTAGCCTTACTAGCTCCTACTCCTAAACTAGTAGCTATTCTGTTATCTAGTCTATCTTTTAATAGACTTTAGACGTTTTTAATAGGTACTAAATCTAGACTATAAGGCGGATAGCTAAAAAGAGAGATTTTGTTTCTCTTAAACTAGGCTATTATATTTAGCGTTTTATAGGTTTTAGCGTTATCTTGTTAAAATTTCTAGCCTAAATAGAAGTTATTATAAAGAACTTTTTAAGAATTTTAAAAAAAATAAAAGAGTTAAAATAGAGGTAGAAAATAATAAAATACTAATAAAAGGAGAATAATTAACTTACCTTTTTTAATAGCTGGTTTAACGTAGCGTATTAAAACCTTTCTTAGGTAGTCTTTATTTGTATAAGACTTTGTTATAAAAGGCGTTTTAATAACCTCTAATTTAGAGTGTCTACCTATCTAAATTGCTCCCTAAACTTAGATAGAAATATCCTAGGCTGTAAGAAAGTTAGTTTTAGAGCTATAAAAAAGATAGTTAAATAAGAATAAAGAGAAAAAAAAGCTCTAAAACTTAGCCTACTAGGAAAAATTTTAAACTTACTTATATTAGTTATATTAACTATTTAATTACTAACTTTGTTATTTCTCTTCTTTCTGTAATATTCTTTCCTAGCACTGTGCCTATACTGGATTGCTAACTTATTAGAAAATATAATCTTATTAAGATTTATATTTTTTATATTCCTATCCTGCTCTTTAGCTTAAATAAGCCTCCTTTTAGCTTTATTTTTATCTAATATAGCCTTTTTAGAAGCTATATTAATAGAATATCCTTCTCTTTTAAAAAATCTTTATAATATTCTTTTATATATAGGAAGGTTATTTTTAACTAATACACTCTTATTTTTAACCTTAGGGTTATTTATTATAGCCATATTAATAACTCTTTCTTCTCTATTAGAAATCTTTAAAATTCTTCCTTATTTAACACAATTTAAGGTAGTATTATTAGAATTTTTTTTATTAATTCTAATAATAGTATTTAAAATACTACTAATAGGCTTTTCTAGCGTTGTAGCTATAGTAGAAGTAGAAGTTTTAGCTTTTAAAAGAAGCTTAACTTAGGATTTAAATTTTAAGAATTTT